>NC_133772.1:115680993-115720365 GCF_003597395.2 Chelonoidis abingdonii | reverse complement strand
AATTCCCTCCCTGACTTTGAAAAATCCAGTTTCCTGATTGGTCCTCTGGTCAGGTGTTTGGTTCCCTTTGTTAACCCTTTACAGGTAAAAGAAACATTAACCCTTAGCTATCTGCTCAGCTAATTGCTGCTCCTGGAGTCTGCTTTTAATCTTGGTTGGACAGGAGACTGAACCTTTTCCTCCAGCATATGGACCTAGCCTAAGAGAGCTGTGCTTTTGTCACCTCCATGCTGAATTGTTGCAATGTACCCTAACTTGCTTTGACTATGATGGCCATTCAGAAACTGCAGTTGGTCCATCAGTCCACAGCCCACCTCCAAAGGGGAGCTAACCAAAGAGAGCACATTGCCCTTCTGTTTCTATTCATCATCCACTTCAAGGCAGCGGTTCCGCTCTTTAGAACCTTTAAACATGGGCTACACCCAGTCCCCCCAACCCCCATGTCTTACCATAGGCAGCAGGGACACTGCAGGAGGCAGTCCTTGAAGTGTAGCTTTTGGGATGGGGATGGGGGAGAGAACCTGGTGGGCTATCTTTTAACTCCAGTCATGCCACTCGGGGCTCATGTGCAAGTCACATCTTTTTATATAGATTCAGCCCCAATAAAAGAGTGGTAGGCTGGCCGGTGACTTTCGAGGGTGACTACCATCCAGTGATGCCTTAGTTGGAATGGGAATTACAGGCAGAATGGAAAGGCAAGATCCTAATGCAGGTAGAGTTTGCTGTAACTCTTAGCTATGTATATGGTGCCTTCAGTAGATTCTACGGTGATGGCCTTATTAGAGTTTCCTGTAATTAGTGGCCCAGATAAGAACAATAGTGAGTGGCTGGTTACAGCATGGGAGAGTATCAGAAACTCTCCTGACGCCAATCTGCTACTTATATTTTACTTAAGTCAGGGAAAGACTGTTTGAAATCTCTTTCCTGTGTAACCAGCTGCGTGGAGCAGTGTTATGCAGGCTCAGCACCCTGACCATGTTTTTTTTTGGTGCTGTGGCACTGTTACAAAATATTCCATCTCTTTTTTTTCTGCACTTGAGCGGCTGCATGGCTGATTGGCTGAGACTGTGTTTTGAGAACTGCTTGCAAAATGCATTTTAAGAACCTTTGGAGCGACGGCAGCACAGGCCACAGGAAAGGGAAATGCTGTATCAGACACGGATTTTTGCAGTGCTATAATATTATTTTTTATTTTGTTTAGCTCTGACAATGTGCTTGGCCCTGTTCAGTCCACCCAGAGAGAGAGTCCCTGTTAGGGTGACCAGACGTCCCAATTTTATCTGGACTGTCCCGATTATTTACTTGTTTTGTCCCGCGTCTTGACCGATGTTCGGTCAGGACGTGAATTATCCCGATGTTTTGTCCTACGGCGCACAGGTGGAGGGGGCTTGTGCCCGGCTGTCCCAACCCACCCCGGCCCTGCCCCGACTCCACCCCTCCCTCCCCCCAATGGATCCCTCCCCAAATCCCCGCCCTGGCCCTGCCTCTTCCCCAAGCACGCTGCATTCCTTCTCCTCACCCCTCTCTCCCAGGCTTGCGCTAATCAGCTGTATGGTGGCGCAAGCGCTGGGGGGAGAAGCAAGGGAGGTGGAGCCAGAGCAAAGGTGAGCTGGTGCGGCGGGGGTGGAGCATGGAGCTGCCGGTGGGTGTTCAGCCACCATCAATTTTTCCTATGCTCCAGCGGCTCTTGGGTGTTTTTGCGGGGGGGGGGGGTGGTGGGGGGAGGTTGCTTTTGTTTTTTCCTCCACCACCGGCTCTTGGATGTTTTGGGTTTTTTTTGTTTTTGTTGCTCCGCCAGCACACATGCCCTCTCTCCCCTCCCACGTCCCAATATTTCACGTCTCTCATCTAGTCACCCTGTCCTGAGGTGCTTGCAGTCTAAAAGACTGGCACTTGAAGAATAGTATTAAATTCACATTTTATGGCTGTCCTGGAAGAAGATTTGTAAAAAGGATTCAAAATAAATTATGATGGAGGCTTGACATGGTGGGAAGGCATCCAGTGCACAGGTCTGAGGATGGGAAAATGCTCTGGAGTGGGAGAAAGAAATGGCCATAGAGATGGGCATTATTTTTGGTGCAGAAGACGTTCAGGAGAGTCAAAGAGAGGAGGCTCCATGGTACAGACAAAGCAGAGTCATTAAGGGTGTTGAAAGCAGGAATGAGAAGTTTAAATGTGAGGTGAGGAAATAGAAACCGGAAAAGAAAGATGCACATAATGTGAGCCTCATAATAAAAGTTGTCTTTATTTGATGAACTATCAAAAAAAAAAATCCTACTGAACGAATCTGGCCATGCCACAACACCAGGCAAACGCTTGTGATCTTTATGCTGCTAAAATACTTTTTTTTTTTTTTGCTTTTTCTAATCCATCCATAGATGACCAACAGCAACCAGGTCAGGTGGATTTGTCCCTGGGAAGACAATGCATTTTATGCAATGACACAGAAATCTTTAACAAGTGGCACATTCTGGTTTTTTTTTTTTCTTTTCCTATTTCCTCCTTTTGGTGGAAACAGAGAATTTGATTTTTTTCCTCATCATTAGCATAGCCCATTATATTGGTACTGAGGAAGTGGCAAGGCACAACAACAGAACCATCCAAACCCTCTTGTGATGTGTAAATAATCAAAACAATTACATTTGTCATTTAACAGGCCCTAGCTAGCAGGTTCCCAGTTAGATACATCATTGCCATGAGTTTCACTCTTGAATTCAGTGTAGCATAGAAATTATAGCTGAATGACTCCTTAAGCCTCTTCAACTGCTTGTAAAAAAACAACTCAATTTACTAAGAAAGGTGCCTTGGGAAACCAAGATAGAATATACATACCGGGGGGGAAAAGTCTGTCTCTGAGTGCAGAAATAATGGACTGTCAGTACCCTAGGTGTGATACAGGATGAAGTGCATTATTGGGGCAATTCTGTCAATTGTCTTGCAACACAAGCAAATTGCTGAGAATTTGCACAGCTAACAGATCTCAGCATTACACCTCATGACATTCAGAGTCTGATTTCAAGGAAAGACTTGCTCACTTTGGAGCCCTATGTCAGTGATTGAGAAGCGTGAGAGCAGCAGGACTGTCTGTAGAGAAGTCGAAACAAGTTGAAGCCTCTGAAGTGAAAAGCTAAACATGTCTTGTGTTTTCAGATCAATACATAATAGTTGTTTGAACTGATGTTTAACCCATGTAGTCTAGAGTGAATCATTAGTTAAAATAACGTATACCTTGTAGGGTTCTAAGTTTTAATGGTGAGGGACCAGACAAAGGGCTCGTCTGCATGGGGAAATTGACAAGAATAGCTATAGAGGAATAAACTATTTTGCAATGGCTATTCTGGAATAACTCCCCATGTGAACACTATTCTGGAATAAAAGTTGCTTTATTCTGGAAAAATTAGTGTGCTTCCTAAGAGAAGTAATTATTTTGCAATAAAATCACCTTGTTCACATAGGAAGGATTCTGAAATAGCTGTTGTGGAATAGTTTATTCCTCAATAACTATTCTGGTCAATTTCCCTGTTTAGACAAGTCCTGATTCTGTAAAATACTGAATGTAACAAGTGAGCCACACTTGAATTATTTAAAGTTGCATCTTTCTGCATTAATCAAAATTAATTTATTTCATATCTGAGTCCTTTTTTTTTTACTGTTGATTTATCTCTAAGGTATTTTAATAAAATGATTAGTCATCTTCTAAGATCAATGTACAAACTACACTTTGCAAAGCTCCTTTCATGTCAGTTGTCCAGGTCACCTATGGAAACCACTCCTACAAACCTGTCTGCTATGACTGACGGATATTGTTGTGTGTGTCAAAACAATTTTAGATGAAGTTTCAAGTCTGGCTTCCTAGACACTTCATGCCATGTGTAACTCAATTGCTAGGGGAACTCAGAGCTTATAACCATACACTCACCTTTCATTTCTGAGCATCTTCCCATTTTAAAAGGCTTCATCTCTACCCATTAGCCAAGCAGATTTAGCAATCGCACATTTGCAATGATTTTGTTGTGATGTAACTTGAACACTATGCTTGTTGGTCAGTCATGCACAATGGAGAATAGACTGCCTGACATTCTGCTCCATGACCACTAATCTTGATCCAGTCGGGTACCAGTCTAGTAGCCCAGACTTGCATACACACAAGTAGATTGGAATCTGTCCACTAGAGGGCAATGGTGTAGATATAGATAAGATATATGCACCCTTAAAATGATGAGGTAGTGGCACAGTTTGGATAGTTTATCTATATATGCTCAAGATGTATTTTCTTCATGAGATTCAGTCCCTGTGTCCCCATTATGACTAATCTTCTGGAGACTAGAAATATACAGACAGATCCTCTTTTGCCATATCTTCCAACATGCCAGCAAGTGAATGGAATCTAATGAGAGCTGAATGTACACTATGGGATGAGGGAATAATTTAGGGTTCAGAGATTAGACAACAAATTCCTAAGTGTAGGAATTAGGGTATCCTAAATTTCATATTGATTAGCAGTTGGGGTTATAGCCAACATGCAGTCAGCCTTTTATCTTCTCTATGTAATAAATATAGATGTAATAACTTGAAAAGCAGAAGGTGGGCCAAGATTAAGATTAAAGTCAGAAGCAATAGGTGATCCTAATTAAGAAATGAGAATATAATGCAGTAAAGAAAACCTTCTGAGCTGATGAAAGGTGGGCTGGCCTAGGCCAAAGTATTCAGTTCTGTTGTAAGTAACCATGTATTTTCTGTGTCAATCTCTCTCCCTGGAGGAGTGTGCAATATTCTGAGGGCATTCCCTCCATATTCTTGATGATGTCTTTGGAACAACCAAATAAGAGAATCATACCCCAGGGAATCTGGAGCACATTTTATGCCAAGCCCAAAGTATGCAGGTCATGATTTAGAGAAGTTAGTTCTGTGTGGATACCCACGCAATACAAAAATAAGGATTAGCATTCATAGTTATGTACGTTGCTAATGAATCTCTATACCTTGAGTCAAGTTTCTCCCAGCATTCTCACTATTTCTTTCAGATGCAGCTCTAGGCTTGTATGAATTTGGAGGTTCTCCATACTCCACAAATCAGATTTAGATTAAAACTGTCTGTTCTGTTGCTGTAACTGGTCTAACACTACTGTGGACAAAACAAAACATGTACAATGCATTTTCACTAAAGATGAGTTATTGAGGATGCAGTCATCTCTGGATCAGGTTTAGGCTGGGGCTAGTATTTGGCACTGAAATCTGGCAAGCTGATACAAGTTGACCTCAAATGAGCAAAACTCTAATGCAGTCAGCTGAGATTGTGATACTTCTACTGTCTGAGGCTGCATCTGAACCAGATCAGGAATATGGGCCATTTCTGGGTTGTATCATCAGGTCAGTTTAATTTTATTTTTATAATCTGTGTCATTTTCATGGTGCAGGAGCCTAATCTGGCTGGTACTTTTGAGTGGACAGCACTGAAGGAGAATGGTTAATTACATAAAATTGGCTGGGTAGGACCTTCACTGTTATATGACATGGACACTCAGAACTTACCAGCATCAGCAAGAATAGAACTTGGTATGGATCCTCCTCCACCAGAATCACAACGCCTAATTGCTTGAGCTACAGGAGAATCTACTCTAGCCCTCAGCAGTATAAGGTCTATGACACACAGTTGAGCAATTCTGATTCCATCCAGAAGAAGGCACAAATGACACACATTAGCCAATTGAATCTCAATAGGTATTATAAAAATAACTATGTAACTCTGACATCTGAGGAAATGGGAGCTATGTTTATGAAGGGTCAGTATTCCAATTGAGTATAACTTTGCAATAGTTGCGGTCTTCCTTGCCAGAGAAAGGCAGGAGATAGTCACCATTTTCCTGCTTCTCATGTAACTATATCTACATGTTAATAAAGTGCCAGTCATGGTGTTATCCAGGTGCTGTTCTTATTGTAGCAGATGTCATGGTTCTTTGTCAAACTGAGAGGGCATATTTAGTGGGGTTTGCAGGAGTCAGTCCTGGTTCTGATACTATTCAATATTTTCATTATTGACTTGGATAATGGAGTGGAGAGTATGCTTATAAAATTTACAGATGACACTGAGCTGGAAGGGGTTGCAAGCACTTTGGAGGACAAATTAAAATTCAAAATGACCATGACAAATTGGAGAATTGGTCTGAATTCAACAAAATGAAATTCAATGAAGTGCGAAGTACTTCACTTAGGAAGGAGAAGTCAAATACACAATTGCAAAATTGGGAATAACTGGCTAGATAGTAATACTGCTGAAAAGGATCTTGGGGTTATAGTACATCACAAACTGAACATGAATCAACAGTGTGATGCAGTTAAGAATAAGGCCTACTACTAAGCCAGGGACTTATAGAGCCAGGCCTACTACAAGCTTTCCCACAAGAGCTATGCCAGGGTAATACAATCCTGATTTGCAGCATTCCCTGCTGTTCCAGTCCTGGGCACCTTGTTCTGCCAGTGCATCTCACTCTTGACGACTTGTTATTCTACTCCTGCTTGTTTCCCAGGCATAGCCAGTCTGTCAGGCTGAATTATACCAAGCCATGTGATATGAACAAATGGGGTCCAGGCTGACAATTCTGACCTAAACCAGGAATTGAAGATGCCTCTCCAGAGGTTAAAAGGGTTAATGAATTATAACCTGCTGTTACAAAGCCTTCCCCTTCCATGCTAATGAATCACTGGGCTGTCATGCTCCTCTATCCCAAAGATCTTTAGTGCCACTCATATTCCTCTCCCCCCTCAAATCTGCCCTCCTGCAACTCTGTGTGATCCAGCTCACTAAATTTCTGTTTGTTTCACACATCCAGCCCTTCCATCAGGAGCACCGTGCTGGACTTCTCCCTCCTCAGATTATTCTGAGAGACAACCCCTTGCCTCAGAGAGCAGCTGGACAACCAACTCAGAGGACACCAGCAGCCAAAGCATTGCCCCCTCCTACACAGATTTGCAGTCGATAAATACTGAGGACCTGACCAGTGGTGGGGCTTCTGCAGCAGACTCAGCTGGTAAGACAAACAGCACTTCTTACGTGTTTCTGTCTCTTCACAGTCTCAACTAAACTCACCTGGTTTGGATCTGTTCAGAACTGAAGTATACAGTTTGGCTCCAGAGCCAGAACAAACTTCATCACCATTTGGATCTACAATTTTGGTTTGGCCCGCTATAGAGATGGGAGTGAGCCATTAAGTTCAGATGCATATCAAAATATCCTCGAAGTTCAGGTGTGCTTGGCTCAGGCTTATCTCTAGTTAACTGGATGGGATTCAAGAGCTTTTTCACAAGGTACCAAGCTTGCCCAAGCTGATTTCCTGGATCTATCTTTCTTTTTCTTTTCTTTTTCTTTTCTTTTACTTCCGTAAATTGCGCTGGGGATGGTACTACAGGAGTTGAACAGGAAGGAAGCAGCCTGGCTCTGGATGAGAGAGCACTGAACGGTTCTGGGTGCAGAAGGTATGCTTAATCTTGAAGACTCTAGCTGCTGGATGCCATATTCCATTTGTTTGTTTGCCCTCTGGCAGAGGAAAGCCATTTATTTTGGGAATTTTGGGCTCACTTGTTTGCTCTTTTTTTCTTTTCCCAGTAAAGCTAGTTGTTGATGGATTCAAAAAATAAAGGACCACTTCTTCCCATCCCCTTCTAGCTTCTCTCTCCATGCCTGTTTACTGACTTTTCAGTAAAGTCATAGCAACTGAGGGGAAAGTGAACAGCATTCCATCCCCAGTCCTGGGACTGAACTGCTGACCTCTCCTTTGTGGGCAGTACCTCAAGAGAACAGCTGTGGGGAGATGCTCTGTAATTCATCTCATGCCAGTGAGGTGAGCTAGGCTAGGCAAAGCCCGCTATTTGTGTTTGTAATTATTACAGCTCTCAGGCTCTGGCATGTTTACCTTGGCTCCATATGCTCTGTAATGCACTGCAGAAAGCCACAAGGTTCTGTAGAAGTAGGAGTTCAGTTGGGGTTTTTCAGCCCAACAGAAGGGTTTCAATCTCCAGCGTAACTGAGGATAGAAATTCTTGGTATTATACCTGCAGTGGCTGGATCTAACTGCTGTATTGAAAGGAGAACAGCTGTGTTTAGGTCCCATCCTGTAAGGTGATGAGTTCCCTCCTAGCCCCAGTGAAGTTTCTGGGAGTAAAGAACACCAAGCACCTCCCAGGATCATGCCCTTTGGTTAAATACCAGGGTGTGAAAAAACTTAAGGAGCCATATCAGCAGGGTGGTTTGGTCTCTGAGGTTTAGCTCTTGGCAGCACATAGCTGCACGATGGACAGGAGGCAAGGACAATGCAAAAGTAAATTCTCCTCAAGTGCTTCTTCAGGAAGGTTCGTCTTACTATATAACACAGTGAGTTCCCTTTGGAGATAGATATCTGTGCCACATAGAGCATGACCCTGCAATTCTGGCAAATAGCTGTCTCCCAGAATGGATAAATGACATGGGAGAGGTGGATCCGGAGTGGCGGGGAAATCGATGAGGTTTCAGCAGTAGCACAAGCTGCTGTTAGCTGTAACTCATTTCATATGCTCTGGCAGTTAGGGGTATATTATCCTAAATGTGTGTGGGCATGGTGTGTGGAGTTTCCTGCAGGAATGGTCAGGGGTGATTACAGTTCACCCCAAAGACAGGCAAGGTCACACAGCAGACTAGGGGAAAGTTCTCACTCCAAAATGTGAGAATTGCCTTATTTCTACCTTAATGTGGTATCACCTAAAGCCTGGGAAAAACTGAAGGGATTATCTGGATAAATTGAGGTATGCTGTGCACCAATGATGAGGGGTTTAGATGATCAGTTTTAGCCCCAACTTTTCATTGAGCTACAGGGGGAAAACAGGAAGCAGATTTAATATAAAATAAGGAAAAATGAGGGGATTATCTAGGCAAAATCTCTGGCTTCTCCCACACTGACAGTTCATTCCTTTATGCCACTTGGAGTTTAGAGGATTCTCCTGATTTTCTGACTTTGTCATTTTTTTTCTGGATTCCTGCCTCCTTTGTTCCTTAATTGGGCCCAAATGTTGTGGGTTGTGGGGCAGGGTTGTTAAGTACTTTCCATCTATTATAGCCCAAACTTCAAGACCATGCCTGCTCATTCCACAAGATCTGTTTTTCCCCCTAATTATGTGAAATTAGTGGTGGCTGGGTTGACAGCCCTGAGTACAAAGTCCTCTACTTAGCCCCATAGCAGATATAGGATGGCCAGCAACAGAGTGAGCTTCTCCAATACTGCCCTCCCTAAATATGACTCAGCCTTGCAGGAACTGCTACTAAGGGGGAGGGGAAGTTCAGTTTGCTTTGTTCATTCAGCCCTTGGCCTCTCAGATTGACAATTGAGATACTGGATTTTGTGACATGAACACTTGTCTGCTGAACTGAGATTCCCAACTCATGTAAGCCACCTAATGGTGCTGTGTAAACCAACCTGGATTTGAAGTAGTCACCTAGATTAAAAATTTCCAGTGAGCTTTGGGCCAGATTTTCAAGTGCTCCGTACGCACAGTCAAGGCCAGAAGTCAGCTCCAATTTGGCCACTTACAATTTTTTCAGCAGTGCTCAGTACCCCGCAGCTCGCATTGTGACACTGATGGCCAGATTGTCAAAAGAGCTCCATGCTGAGCTCTTCTGAACATCTGGCTACTGATTTTGGTGCCTAAATGGCAGCTGAACTCTCTTAGACATCTGGTCTCTAATGAAGAGAGGCTCTGAAGTGTGTGCAATTTTAACTAAAGTTGTGATGTTAAAGCAGGTTTGTGAAAGTGGTCAGTTTTGTGTGTAAACCAGAGGTCGGCAACCTTTCAGAAGTGGTGTGCCGAGTCTTCATTTATTCACTCTAATTTAAGGTTTTGCGTGCCAGTAATACATTTTAACATTTTTAGAAGGTCTCTTTCTATAAGTCTATAATATATAACTAAACTATTGTTGTAAGTAAAGTAAATAAGGTTTTTAAAATGTTTAAGAAGCTTCATTTAAAATTAAATTAAAATGCAGAGCCCTCCAGACCGGTGGCCAGGACCCAGGCAGTGTGAGTGCCACTGAAAATCAGCTCGTGTGCCACCTTCATGCCATAGGTTGCCTACCCCTGGTGTAGACACTCATGCTTGGGTTTAAACTTGGCTTACATTGGTTTAGCTTGCCATTATCCTCCAGCAGGGGCTATTTCTGAGATGCAAGGGCTCAGCCTTCCCCTCCCATGTTTGCCTTTCCCATCTCAGGACAGCTCATTATTAGGTTTAGTGAGTCTTTTCACTTCAGATGAATGTGATTGTTCTGTTCCCAGGGCAGAGCTCAGTGGTGGCGGCAGAGAAGAAAAAGAAAACCCTTCTCACATGAATATATGGATTTAAAATTTGTTCCTAGCTTCAGGTCTTCAGTAACTTCAGTGCCATGAAACCAAAGATTAATTTGGCCCAGAAATTTATGTGTATGTGTGAGAAATGCTGTGGTTAAATCTGCTTTGAAAATAAAATATCAATAGCACAGGAAAAATGAGCAAGAGAGTCTGTATCCATGTATTCCCCAGAGTTGAGTAAATTTTACCAGTTCTCTGATTGGTGGAGAGAACAGCCTATTCACCATCATCCTGTCTCTTGATGCCCGCTGAGAGAGAGAACCTGCCCAGCACGGCTAGGTGAACCTGCATCTGACTTTTGTTCCTGAACAAGGCCATGACCACACTACAAACTTTGGTCGATGCAAGTTACATGGGCATAAACCCACCATAATTAGTACATTGCTTGTCCGCGTGCATATTTTGCTCCTTGTGCCAGCGGTGCACATACTCACCAGGAGTGCGTGTACAGTTGCACAGGGCAGTGCACCATGGGTAGGTTTCCCATAAGGTTTCCAAGCCTCCAGGATTGTCCTGGAGTCTCCAGGAATTAAGGGTTAATCTTTAATTAAAGATTATGTCACGTGATGAAACCTGCAGACTTATGTACAACCAAAATTGGCAACCCTGTTATCCCAGTGTGCAATCCGCTACCATTCAGTACACTGTCTTTTTTGAAGTTTTGGCACTGCAGGAAGGGCGGCCATCATGTCCCTCGGCCTGCACGGCTTCCTGCAGCCCCCACTGGCCTGGAGCGGCGAACCGTGGCCAGTGGGAGCCGTGATTGGCCAAACCTGCGGACGCGGCAGGTAAACAAACCGGCCCGGCCCCCCAGGGGATTTTCCTGAACAAGCGGCTGCCCTAGTTTGAGAACCACTGGTCTACAACATCTGGGTTTGCTGCCAGAGAAACCTCATTATGACCCAGTGCATCTCTGTTTCCTTTTCCTGCGGGGACTCCTGGGCCTTTCTCCTTTCTGTGCTTTCCTTCTCCAGGCTTTTTCACAATGTTCATCCTCCAGGCACTATGCTCAGGGTCCAGTGCAGCACTAGCTTGCAGGATCTCATTGAACATGTCATTCCGAGTCCTCTTCTTTCTCCTCCTTCTCTGGCTCAGGGATTCCGTGGATGTGGAGGAGCCACAATGGCAGCAGCTGCAGCTAAAACACACAGCGATACCATCGTCCATATAGTCACAACGGAAAGTGAAAGCTAAGATTCAGAACTCCCTTCCCTTGCTACCCTAAAGTTTTAAACAAGACATGCCTATTGACACTTCTGCTTGGGAGTGCTTGTGCACGGCATCACTCAGAGTGCTAGCCATGAATAGTATGGCCCGCCAAAGGTGAGGGTAATGAGAAGGGAATTGCTCAGTAGCATCAAACTATGAATATAGGGCAATGTCACTGAATACTGGCACCGTTTTTCATAGATGGTGGGATTTTTATCTCAGTCCTGAGGGTAACAAAGGTGCAGAGAGCAGAGTTATCATGGACTGGCATGGGAAAGTGTCCTAGCATTGAGGAAAAAATAAGACTGCCATCCCTAGAAATCTTTGGGAGAGGATAGCAGAGTACTTCCATGAATGTTTTATCGAGCATTCTCAGGAGGATTCAAGAGAATAAGAGAAACCTAATTAATGTGATGAGGTTTGGAGTTCAATTCCTGACTGGGGAAAGGAATTTATCGGAGTCACTCACATTTTTTATTACCTTCATTATTATTTATTTCTATCGTGGTCAGGAATGTGCATGGTGGTCAGGAATGATTTTAGACTTGGTTTCCCTTTTTAATTCTATTCACGTGTGTGCTCACTCATGCTCACAGGCTCAGTGGCACTCAAAATAAGAATAAATCACTGTATTCAGACAGTAAAATTCTAACCTCCCTGGCTGTAATCTCATGTTGGAATCTCCTTGTTGATTGAAATCTGATCTTTGGAGAATGTTTAAGTAGGTTTGTGCATGTACAGACACCTGTTGGCTCCAGCCCTGAGGATTGCTGATAGTTATCACAAGTCGAGGCTCAGTAATGGAATGGAAATTACAAGATTCACTGCTATAATTTCCAGAAATGTCCTGAAGCTGATTTTGGAGCAGTGATATAGTTTAATACAAGTGTGAGTGGCCTAAATACAGATAATTAACATTTGGGTATCTTCTGTGTTCCATACGAAGTGCAAGAAGCTGGAAACTAGAATGCTAGAAGGACAGTGGCACTATCAAAGCAGATCTGGTAATACAGGACAGAACATACAAAGTTGGTGGCTTAAGGTTAGGTGTCGTGATTATTATCTAAGGTACTGTTCATGTGTGACCCTTGGTTAGTTCTCCCATAGCTGTTTTTGGCTCTGTGGGGCTGGCAGTAGTAAAAACTGAATGTTGTCTATAAATGCAACTCAGACACACAGGGAGTAGATATGCAGAATAGTCAGAGCCATTTTTATATAGTCCATTTTCCACAATCACTTTTTCAAGGGGCAGTTTCGCAATTTAGTATAAATCCTATTTTATGGAAATTTGTTATGAGATCAGCACACAGTTATCTGCAGTGGTGAGTGCACTGCTCTCACAAGGAAGATGTAGCATGAAGAGTGGTGATTCTGAAGAAAACTGAAATAAAATTAGTGTTATTATTTAGGTACTAGCAGTGTGCTTGGCTTTGTTCACTAAAACCCATAGGGAACCACAGTTCTGTGCACTGAAAAGCCTACTGGCTGAATGCTCATTCAGTGCAAAAATCACAAGGATACCTATGGGGTAGTGAATTGTCACGCATTTGTGTGCTTCATGTTAGGAGTGACTCTTCAGGAAAAATGTGAATGAAGAGAGATGAATTCCGTGTAGAGTAGTACAAAGGGTGTTCCAGGTTTATAGGCCAGCAAAACCGAGCAGACAACTGAAGGGTGTTTGTTTGACATGCCAGCCTACACATTAGCTTCACTGCACGGCAAGGCAGAGTTCTCTCTGTATTGTACAGAGTGTTGGCTCTGAAAGTGGGACATTAGGTTCCCCCAGAATGCTTTGCAGCACTTTCTCTGTATCAGAGCATTCTCTAGCCTTGTAGAATTAGGATCTGGTTGGGAAAGTTTACACAAAAGAGGTAAGGGGCTCTGTTGGAGGCTTTGCTCTCATTAACCCATCTTGCCTCCTCCCCTTGGATTGATTTGTTTATGCAGGCTTGGTTGCCTCCAGCAACACATTATTAGTGTGAACTTTCATGTATCCTTGGAGACCTGAAGATTTCTCTGCAAACCTTTTGAATTCTTAGTCTCCACGGAGGGTGAAATGAGCAGGTATTTCAATCTACAGATGCAGTTGCTTTGGATTTTCTTACCCCTTTATGTGAATATCTTAAAGCCAAGTTGGTACATCTCCCCAGCAGCCAATGTAACTGAACCCCCAACCTCCACCATTTCCTCTCTCAGCCTCTGTCAGCAGGACCCCAGCCATTGACCCCAGCCTTTGACGCTATCTAGTTAAACAACATTAAATGCCCTACCTGAGACCAGGGAGCATGCTACGCTTAGCTAAGAGGGTGCCGGCAATGCAGTGAGCTTGCCTCCTCTGTACATGGCTCACTCAGGTTTACTCCCTGCTGATTGGACTCTCCTTCAGACTGCCTCTGCTCAGTTTGAAATTGCAGGTCTCAGAGTCCTTTTTTTAGCTCCTCTTTACATTTTGTGTCCTCGTCTTGTCTATACCCTGCATGGATTAAACATCCCGGAGATACCCTGATTTCCTGTCTAGCAATAGTTGTTTGAGTGTCCAGGAACAGAATGGACCATGAGGACTGAACTCCCCTGCAGGTGGTTTTTGGCAGGACAAAGGTGAGACACATTGGCAGAGAGCAGTGTTGCAGCAATGGTGGAAGTGCAAACGAGTATTTTAATAACCACTGAACAGGGTCAGACGGTATGGTCGTTAAAACACCCCAACAGCCCCTGTACATTAGCATTACTGTTCCAGGAGCTGTAATTTTATGGGGAGAAGTATAGACACAGCCTCTTTGTTTAGTGTGAATTCCTTACAGCAGGCACTCCATGCACCAAGAGAGCTAGAAGCTGAAATGCCATCTTCTGTGGACTCCATAGTGCACTCTTTCCTTGCTTGTACTAACTTAGGGCTCTGTGTAGATTACATTACAACTGCTCAGCCAAGCAGAGGTGATGCTGAACTCAGCTATCTTTTTGAGACTGTCCCTAATGCAGACTTGCTGGCCTGTTGATCATTGCACCTCCTGCAAGATGTACTTACAACAAGCCACTGTATCATGTATCAAACAGGTTGCCATTATGAACACCTATTGTCCCCAGCCCTGTCCTTCTTCCTTCCTCCAGGCTATTTTCTGCTGATGAGGGAAAGGGAGAAGAGAGGGAGTGCTGGGGGATAGGGGTGGGTTTGTTCTGTGCAGTGCCATGATTGACAGTCCAGCTGCATCCACAGAACAAAACCAGTTTGTCTTGCATATCTAAACAACCAAAGGCTGAACTAATGGAACAAACAGGTGTGAGGAGGGAAAAGAAGGGGGTGCCATACTCAGGCAATAGCTCACTGTCTATGCTGGTAAAAAGAAAATCAGGTCAGTTTGAACTGGCACATTCCTTACAAAGTGGGAGGGAGAGAAGCTGCTGGAGGCCTTCTTCAGTGAGGGAAGGTGTTTAAGATTAAACCCTAGTTCAAAAGTGGATTCCAAGTCAGATGCCATGTGACCAGATTGCCTGCAATCTTTCTAGCATGCACCTGGAAACCTCGGCACAGATGCCTTTTGATTTCTGCTTCAGCACAGGGAGGAAATGAGAGACAATAAGAGAGTGGACAGGTAGGATACATCCTTTTTTCACAGCGTGCTGAAGTGGATGCGGCAAATGGCGTTGTGACAGATGAGATCAAGCTTGTTCATCTGTCTTATTGAGAAGTCATAAAATTGAGGTTGTGAGCATGGTGTCTTTTAAAGATCACATGGTGCTTTTTGCAGAATAAGGGTTCTAAGCAATGGCTTCCCAGTGAAATTCCATTTCAGATAGTTGCATAGGATACTCTCTTCCTAAAAGCCCTGGTAGTTTCATTGGGATTGAGGGGAAATGTGTTTTTCACTCGCTGTCCTATGCTATTGCATGTGCTGTTAAACAGCTCCTGCATTCTGTCCCAGAGGTGGCTGCGTGTGGGTAGTGGGTGTAGCTATCTGTTTGTGATTCAATTAGAAACATGTGTAAAGTGCTTTGGGATCCTTTAGGGTGCAAAAAGCCATAATATATGTTGATAAGATCATTTGTGTTCCTCCCAAACCATTGGCTGCAAACATTTACTACATACTCTGATGTTATGCTGTTAAATTATCAGGACAGTCCCAAAGCCTGTCTATTGCACAAACTGCCCTGAAGCACCATTTTGCTAGGTACTGTATAAAAGCATGTGTGTGTTTCACCTGGATTTCTAGGATCCAACAGGATGGCTTATTGTGCTGTAGTGCTTGATCGAAGCTCCACTGTTTACGTATAATGCAAAGATGTCTTGGTTAAAGAAATCTTTATTCACTGAATATCCACTAACTAGCTGCATTTTAAAAATATTTAGTTTTGCCTGAGAAGTTCCTTCCTCCCCCACCTCAAGTTTGTCTCTGTCTTCTCATTTTTATTTCCTTTCTGGGGTGTCACATTCCTGCTCCCCATCCCACAAAATAACAGGGACCCTCTCTCCAGTTCAGAATGGCTTGAGAGACTACAGCAGGGTGATGCAAGGAGCCACCATTCACTCCCGAAAGGATGACCATGTTGCCTCCTTAGCCCTTCTGACCTCTAGCGGCACAGGGTGATGGAACTGATCATTCCCTAGATGGTGACGCTAAACACTGCAACCAAAGTAGTGCAAATATATATATTTCTTTTTGCTTAGGAACTTGAGAGCTATTCTATTTATGATGTTTAAATATTAGTCAGTAATTAATTAAAGGGATACTATCAAAATAAAAAAAGCTATATGCTGTTTATATTAATAAAACAAGTTTTGCTACAGAAATGGAAAGTGTACAAAAATGTAATTTAATTTTCACCACTCGTGATATATTTTTGCACTTCACTGAAGGATGCAATTAGGCTGGCAATTTTTTAGTCAGTCCCACTCTCTAGTTTTTGTGCTCTAGCCTAAAACAATTTGATTATTGTGTTTGGGTTTCCAGCACTGCAGGAGGACATATAAGTAATAAGAATAATAATTGTCTTTTCTTATTTTGTCTTTTTGTCTTTTCTTATTTTTTAAACCATGAAATCATTTCTGTTACCAAACCTTCTGTTTTACAAACCCTAATGGCATGATTCTAATCCCACTAAAACTGGTGTGAATTTGGAGTAACTCTATTGAAGTTGATGGAATTATATTAGATGTAACTGAGCTCAGAATAAGGCCCTAAATGTTGTGATTAAAGTGCTTCACAGAGCTCCTTCAGCAGGGCCCAGAGAATATTACTAAGATTGCTGAAATTGCACCAAAAATTTAGCAGTGCTGAAGTTAAAGCCTAGAGTGGGCTATTGTACCATTTCTAATCTTAATCCATTGAAGTTTTGGGAATGTAGATAATCCTCACTCTTTCACGACCACCTCCTCAAAGAGCTGAGAATGCCAAACATCACCTAGGTGCCTGTGGACTTTGTTTTGATATAGAAACTATCAACTTGAAAATCACATATCTGTCTAGAAAACTTTACATACTATAATTGAGTATGTTTACTTGGTGCGTTTGAGAGTACTTTGTGTGTAGTCAGTCAGTTTCGCCTGTTTGTGTCAGTCTGTAGCACAACAGCGGAGAAGACAAGCACGTTAAAAGACAGGAAAATGTGGTTAAGAGTGCACAAAAATTGCTGGGGGGATGGAGGGGTTCTAATGCATAGGTGTCATATGTGACTGCTCTTTTAAATTTTGAATTGACTTTCAAGCTGACATCCTTATAATGTGATGGGAATGTTTGCTTAATATGCTGATTCTGATGAAGAGGGAAAATTAACTTTCAAGAGGGTTTAGGCATTGGACTGAGATTCTGGAGATTCAGATTCTGTTTCCTGCTCTGCCACAGACTTCCTTTGTGGTGATGGGCAGATCACTTAATCTCCATGTTTCTCAGTTCCCCGTCTGTAAAATGGGGATGATAATAATTCCCTAGCCTTCAAGACTATTGTGAGGATACAGTCATTCATCTTTGTGAGCTGCTCTGATGCCATGCTGATGCACGCCATAGAAAAACGTGTAAAATAAATAACACATCACCCTGTAGCTTCTGCTGCAGAAGTTTCCGTATTGAAGTAGCACAGGAGGGGGCTGCAGCTTTGTGAAGGCTTTGGAACACGAGGGATTCCTTTATCAATCAGTTTTATGATGACTCTCTCATCTCTAGACAAACTTGTTAACCTGCTTATGAATTTTAAGCACATCAGAGGTAGTCTGGGTTTGAAATTATCATCCACTATGTCCTTCCTGAAAATGCAGAACTACCCCTCCTTCTCAAGAGCTGGGGAGCACTTTGTTAATAAGCTTGACTAAACAAGTCTTTATTAAACTGTTCATGTTGCTGGGTTGGGGGATTTATTTGTCCCCATTCAGACCGTGACCTGGATGAATCAACTGTAATGCCCAAGATCTGAAAAGATTTTGTTTGATCTCTATAGTCATAACTGCAATTAGCAGCTCAGCAGCTTGTTTCCTGGGGCAGGAGAAGGCCTTGGGGTTTCCTGGTGTGTAACTAAATGTCACTCACTTTGAGTGTCAATCAAGTAATTCAGCAGCATGTGATTTCTCCAGTAAATCCCCAGTCCCATGAAAATCAATGGAAGTTTAGGATGGTACTTGGGCCATCGTGTTCATTATGTCCGCTTAGTAACCTGTGGTCTCTCTGTGGCACCTCTTTACAAACTGATACCACAGCCTCTATGTCATGACTGTCACTCACATTGCTTTTATCTACATACTACAAGAGAGCAGGGAAAAGTAGTGGGCCAAAATCTCGTTTCTCACTGGTGTAAGGGAACCAGCTGTGGTCCAAGGAAGAAACTTAGTTTCTCTCAGCCGCTAGCATTAGCATTCTTCCAGAAACTTTTGTTCAAATGTAGTTCATCTCTCTTTTTAATGGGGTGACACATTTACAAGGTTCATGTGTTCCCACTATACCATGTTAGACTATATATTGGCCTTTGATAAAAAGTCATCTCCAAATTGAAGTTAAAGGAACACACCAATTATTTTACCTAGTATCAAAAACAAAACATGAAATTTCAGTCTAGGACCTAGGTGATGTATTATTCTCTTCAAACTGGCGAACAAGATTCCAAGCTTATTTCTTGTAGATTTACACCTGGCTTCCTGTGTAGTGCACTAACTCACCATGTAGACAAGCCCTTAGTTCAGCAGTGACCATGGGGAGTGCCTGATTTTGCTTAAGAGCAAACTTCTAGGTAAGCTGATCACGAAGCAGTGTTCATAGCCTCTGATTGGAGTTTGGTCCAGTCCAGGTCTCCTCTTCTACAAGGATGGTGGTTGTAACATGAAGAATTGTGAGTTGGCCCTAAATCGGGTGTGAATGAGAATGAGGGCGTTCTGATGGATCATGGAGGATACTAGGTTAGGAATGAGTTTATGAAAATTTGGAGAGCCCAAGGAAACCCTCAGCAAATCTTTCCTGCTCCTGAGAATCTACTAAGCTGTGGAGTAGTCTCCCAAGAGAAGTGGTGAAAGCTACATCACCAAGGATATTTAAAACTAGATCTGACAAAACATTGAGGAGCATATGGACCAATCCTGTTCTAGCCCATAGGGGGTGGACTAGATATCTACCCAACAGCTCTCCTTCATCTCCAATTGTGTATTTCTAAAATGTGTAACAAACTTCTCCTTTTCAAGGGATGAAAGGGTTATTACTATCTGGGTGAAAATCTCTGCTTCCTGTGAAGTGAGTTTCCCAGGGCCTGTTAGTGACATCCCTGCACACCTATGGGGGTGGGAGCTTAGTCTCAATGGCCAAATTAATTATGAGCTCTAATTAGTGACAAGAAACAAAGGAAAGAGGCTTGGGGAAGCTGATCTCATCTCTCTGGCCTCCTTGCTTTGCTGTCTCAGCCATAAAGATGGGAACCAGGGACAGCAGGCAGAAAATTCTGTCAAAAGGCTTTCTGTGGGTGCGTGGAGGCTTGGGCAGGGGATGGAGGAGGGGGTGAAGGGGCCGGGTAGAAAGAGTGAGAAATAGATCAATCATGTTTGTTTAGGAAGTCAGGGCTTCAGGCTGGAATTTTCATCCTTCCTAGCTACAGGGTTGGTTTAAGCCACACACTTGGTTGTAAAAGTTTTGTTTAAGCAATTTACCCTCTGATTCTCCACCTTGTTCTGCCCTGACCTCAACCTGCCACAAGCAGGTTACAGTCTCTGTTATATAGAAGGCTGTTTTTCTTCTAGCAATTACAGGTAGAGAAAATCCAGTCTGCTACATGAAAGTGATTGCTGAGGGAAATGCAGGGGAGAAGGGACTGAGAAGAGGTGTCTTGTGGTTAAGAGGTAGACCTGAGAGTTAGGAAGTGTAAATCCCAGGTCTGCTACTGACTCACCATGTAATCGTGGCCAAGTCACTTAAGCTAAAATTTTCAAAAGACTAATTCTAGGTGCCTCAGTATTTGATTGCCCAACTCGAGAAACCCAGAGCTTGATTTTCAGAGGTGCAGAACTGAAATTAGTGGGAGCTGAAGGTGCTAAACACCTATGCAAATTGGTCTGTAAGGCATCTCAAGTTGGACTCGCAAAATTCATAAACACTTTTGAAAATGTTGGTTTTAACCTCTCACTGCTTTAATTTCCCCATATGTAAAAAGCGATAGTTATACTTCCCTACCTCAGAGAGTTAATTAATATTTGTAAAGAATGTTGAGCTCCCTGAATGGAAGGTGTGAAGACTGCAAAGTATTAGTGTTCTTATTGCTATTGTTGCTAAGAATATTATATTGAAATTTGAGCTTGAATCCACACATCTCATAATAATATACATTCAAGCTAGTGGACTGGGGAAAGAAATCTAGATTAATAAATTCATGAATTCCATGACCTGATCATCTGGTTGTGATCATCTAGTCTGACCTCCTATGTAACACAGGCCATAGAACTTGCCCAAAATAAAACAAACTAATTTAGTTTAAATGGCACAGGTCATGCTAGAACCTGCAAGGCCAAATTTTCTAACAAAACCCCTGTTTTCCCAGAAAACTTAGTGATTTCTGCTGTACTCTGCCATGCAGGAGGCTTGGGTTTGGATTTTGGTCCCAGTCTCCCTTCTTGGAGCAGGGAATACAGTGGAGAATGTGTCCTTTGCCCTTGAAAGGATAGGAACAACAGCCATCATCCCTCTGGCAGATCTTAGTAATGTTTATAGGGACATGAAGACATCATGACCTATCTTTGCTGTGAGGAGAGTGGTTATGATGGACAAAGGTAAGATAAACTGTAGGTATCCTCTGGGATCCCCCAGGAGGGGAAACCACCTAGTTTTAATATTTATATTGCAGTAACACTTACAGACCAACCAGGTCAGGGCCACATTGACTATAGAGACATATACAAGGAAATGACAATCCTTGCCCCACATAGATTACAGTACAAAAGACAATACATGATTTTCCAATTCCCGCCTTGAAATAAGGGGCTCCACCTCTTCAACACTCATGCACTCACTGGCAATTTTCCAGAAGTCAGAGGGTTTTGGAGAGTAATTCAGAATTCTCCTGTTTGTGTTATTTGGATTAAACTTCTTTATATAGTTGCTTCTTGTTTTTCTAACTCTCCCCTCAGAGTCTTCATAACTTACTCTGAACACCACAGGTTGTTTCCTGCAAAATGTATCTTCCCTGGGGAATTCCCTTTGTGCTGGGAACTATAGCTGATGATGCTAGTTCCTGGCATGATATCACAAGACCCCTCTCTGCAGAGAGGAGGCAGCACATACTGTGAAATCCCCCAAAGTCCAATTTTCATCTTTCTGCGGACATCATCTTTATTTTTTGTGGACTTCTATTACCTACCTCATAGATATCTTTATCCAACTTTTTGTTACCAATCAGTGGGGGGAATAGCCAGTCTTATGTGGGAGGAGCATGGGTCTGTTGCAGTGTGTGTGTGCGCATGCATTCGCTGCATCTCTCAGGTCTTGGGGTGGTCCTGGGCAAGGAAGTCTCATTGATTGATTCTTTCATCCAGCCCATCCACTCCCAAAATGGATTACTGCTGACCTCTTCTATGTAGAGTTGAGCCATTTTTTTTTCAATTAATAGATTTTTCATCAAAAATGCATTTTTGGTGCTCTAAAACTGTTCATAAATTCAGGACAAATTCAATGACTAGTTTGGCTGAGAAAAATCTAAAATAATTTCTAACAGTTCAAAAAAGAACTAGATAAGTTCATGGCAGATAGGTCCAATGGCTATTACTCAGAATGGGTAGGGATGGTGTCCATAGTCCCTATTTGCCAGAAGCTGGGAATGGGCAACAGGGGATGGCTCACTTGAGGATTACCTGTTCTGTTCATTCCCTCTGGGGACCTGGCATTGGCCACTGTCAGAAGACAGGATACTGGGCGAGATGGACCTTTGGTCTGACCCAGTATAGCTCTTCTTATGAAAAAGTTCATGTTTTATTTTGACTTTTTTGTTTGAAAATAGTGTTTTAAATTCAAATTTGGCCAATTTTTTTTGTATGCAGAAAAACACTCACATATGGACAAATTGAAAAAATTATTTTGAATCAACCCAAAACATTTTGGTTGATTTTAAATCCCTTTTTTAAGTTTTCAATTTGACAAAAAAAATTAAAAATGGTTTCAGTTATTAGCCACTTGGATTTTTTTTTTTGTCAGTTTGGTCTCCAAACCCAAAATCCGTTATTTGCTCATTCTACCTGAGTCATTAATGTAGTCCTCTAGTGGGGCAGTCTGCTTTACTCCAGCAAGTGATTGCAGTCAGGTCTACTGCATGCTGTTCTCATTTGCAATTTTTTGGACCCTCCTCATCACCCTTGTCCTACTCATTGTTGCTTCATCTGGTCCATCTCATTGTTGGACCCAAACCATGGGACCATGGCTCAGTCTTTCCTTGTAGTTTCCACATTTGGTCAGCCTGCACCATCCAGACCCTAATTCCACTTACCATGTGTGCAATGAATTCATTTAAAATTCTTTCGCTTTTTTGACAACTTGACAGTGTCAGTGGAAAATCAGTGAGATCTTTGCAAGCCGGGCACTTTAAAGTCTTCCAGATAGCTCTTGTCTTGAAATCTCTGTTATCTTTCCTGCTGCTTCAAGCTCAGTACATTCTGTGTCCCTATAATAATGAGTGGGGAAGCAAGGAAACCCTCAGTAACCTTTGAAATGTGAGTGGAATGATGCTGGTTTTTCTCTGGGGGCACTGACAGAGTTTTGTCCCTGTGGTCTTGAGATTTTATACCAAATTGGATTTTATATCTAAACTGTTTCAGGGGGATGTCACCTGATAGGAGATTTGGAATGATATGGGGAACGTTTTGCATCAAAGGCATTATGTTCTGTTTCATTCTAGGAACAATTAAATGGTATCAGGCTACCTTTCCCCAGTGCACATGGCCTTTATTGTTTTGCTCCCTGATGGAAATGTATAAACATTCCCTAGTCTCTTTCAAGCTAAATAGAGAGGAATGGATTTTTGAAAGTGTGATGAATGAATACTGTGAATTTAATATGTTGATTCCTGTTTGGCCTGGTCTGGAAATACATTCAAACTAGTTCACTTGGGAGCAGAAGGGGAAGAAGAATGTATCAGGCGGCAGCGTTGATATATGAAGAGTTAACTTCAGAAAGAGATTCAGCTGCTGGGATTGGGAGGAGGCTGCTGGGCGCTACCAAGGTGATTAGTTGAAATGCTTCTTGCTAGAACAAGGAGCTGTATTTATTTTTCTCATTTAAATAAATAAAAGCTTAACTTTTCAAGTTAGTTATCTGTTGTCTCCAACCATCCTGCCCCGCGCCCATCAGCTCCTGCCAAACTCTCTGCCTGTTCCCTGCCCCCTCTCTGCCTATCTCCCGCCCCTTGCCTTCTGGGTGTGCCTGATCGCAAAGTAACCTGCACATTTTTTCCTATCTGCCCTTCCCACGCGAACAAGACGGGCCGATTGGCAGGCATGAAAACAGCCACGGGTCCTGCTCAAGCATGCAAAGTGCATACCTCCCTACAGGACTCCCACACGGACGCAGCCTCTGTCTCTCTCACACACACACACGCTCGGCGAGCCTGAAAGCCATGGGTTGGCGTAGAGGAACTTGCTGAAGTGTTCTGCCCTCCCCCCGGGTAAGTGCAACAAGTGAGAGGAATAAATTCACCTGAGTGATCTGTTTCTGTTTGGTTTCAATTCCGGGGGATCCAGAAGCTGCCGTGGGAGAAAGGACTACAATGATGGGGTCACTAACGTGGGGAGATGAATGGGGAGATTTTAAAAAGCCAGCTGGTTTGCAGAGAGAGGGAGCAGTTCGAAGAAATGTCTTGGCTACTGCAGTCTGTGTGAACTTGTAACCGGATAGCATTGAAGGGGGGGAGGGGGGGACTGATGCTTAAAACTGGTGAGATGAGGCAGGATTGCCCTTTGGCCCTACAGAAGCCGGTTGGAAAGCTTTTTATACCGTGTTTGTAGAAGGTGCAGCCTGTATAATGACATCAGCTTGCAGCGTTTTCCCAGGCTGAAATGTTACTTTGCCTGTTGCTATTTTTATTATGTCTCTCTTACACTATTACCGGATGTCTCATTTTAAAAATTAAGAGAATGATGATGAGGCGAGGGAAAGTTGATGCTTAACTGTGTGGAGAGGTGATTTATTTTCTAATGGGGGATCCCATCATAAAACAAAGTAGATGGGATTGTACCTTACCTGATAAAAGCTTTTAGCTGCTTCTCTGCATGGTGAGATGAGGAAACTGAAACACACAAAAATGAATATATTAATTTGCTCCACGTATTGTTGAGGGGAGAATGGAAATCTGTGTGTAATACTATCTAGAAACATTACAAGGTGTCTCCAGGAAAGAGGCAGAGGTTTCTAAACAAGTTTTGCCATGAGATTAACAGCTCAGAAGAGTTCTTTGTAGAAATTCAGTGGGTGAGTGAGCAATTCAGATTAATCAAGTGCTGCATTGTTTGGCGATTTCTGTGTTTCAACGTTTGTTCTAAACACAAAAAATCCATTGCGCTTGTAACTGAATTTACAAACAACCAGAACTTTTGGGATGGGGTCCTGAAATGCAGAAAACAAAGGTCTGTTAAAGGCAAGTCCCATGGGGAGGATAATTTGATACCGGCTATTTTCTTACATGCATGTTATTTTTAAACAATGGGTTGGATTGCGACCTGATTATATTTAAGAGCATAAAATATCCATGCAGTGCATTTCTAGACATGAAGATGAGTGAAGAAATTCACATAAATATTGATGATTCTGTGCCTAATGAACACCATCCAGGCTGTCATTTCCTTATAACTCAAAAATTCTTAATTCAGCAGCAACTTTCCATGTGTGGTCTTGTCACAGTGGTGAATTTTTTCAGGGAAGTTCCAGCAAAATCCATCCAGCTATTTTTGAGTTAACCAAGCTTGGGGGTGGAAAATTGTGCCTGTTTTTATACAATAATTAAAGCTGTTCTTTCTGTGCACAGGAATTGCAAATGGCTAGACTTGGAACATTTTAAAATTTACCATAGAGTCATTGATTTTAAGACCAGAAGGGACCATTGACTGAGGGAACTGGACTTATTCATTCTGCAGAAGAGAAGAGTGAGGGTGGGATTTGATAGCAGCATTCAAGTACCTGAAGGGGAGATTCCAAAGAGGATGGAGATAGGCTGTTCCCAGTGGTGGCAGATGACAGAACAAGCAGCAATGGTCTCAAGTTGCAGTGGGGGAGGTGTAGGTTGGATATTAGGAAAAAACGATTTCACTAGGAGGGTGGTGAAGCACTGGGATGGGTTACCTAGGGAGATGGTGGAATCTCCATCCTTAGAGGTTTTTAAGGCCCGGCCTAACAATGATTTAGTTGGGATTGGTCCTGCTTTGAGCAAGAGTTTGGACTAGATGACCTCCTGAGGTCTCTTCCCACCCTAATCTACGATTCTATGATTGTGATCATTCAGTCTGACCTGGAACCATAGGAATTCCCTTAATTAATTCCTGTTTTGAATGAGAGTGTATCTTTTAGAAAAATATGCAATGTTGATTTTAAAATTGCCAGTAATGGAAAATATACCATAATCGTTGGTGAATTTTTCCAGTGATTACTTACCCCCACTATTAAACAGTTGTGCCTTATTTCCACTCCAGATTTGACTAGCTTTACTTCCAGACATTGGATTTTGTAATATCTTTGTCTGCCACAGGGAAGAGCCTTCTGTTATCAAATTCCTGTTCCCCATGTAGATACATATAGACTGTGATCAAGTCACCTCTTAACCTTCTCTTTGATAAGCTAAATAGATTGAGCTACTTGTGACTTTCACTTTACGGGATATTTTCCAATCCTTTAATCATTCTGGTGGCTCTTCTCTGAACCCTATTCACTTTTGAATCATGTACCTTAGATCTGGACACGGTGTTTCAGTAAGGATCTCACCAGTGCCAAATACAGAGGTAATATAACCTTCCTGTCTGATATTCCCTGTTTATATATCCTAGATCACATTAGCCCTTTTGACCAGTGTTGCACTGGGCATCATGTTTTGCTGATTGTCCACCAATACCTGCGCCCCAAAGTATTTTTCACAGTCACTGTTTTCCACTTAGAATCTCTCATCCTGTCTTTCTGGCCTACATTTATTTTGTTCCTAGATGTGACACTTTCTGTAAGGTTGTATTGAAATGCATACTGTTTTCTTGTGCCCAGCTTACCATGCAATCCTGATTGCTCTGTATCAGTGACCTGTCCTCATTATTTACCATTCCCCCCATCTTTGTGTCATCTGTAAACTTTATTGGTAACGATTTTGTTTTCTTCCAGGTCATTGCTAAAAATGTTAAGTGGCATAGGGCCAAGAACTGATCCCGGTGGGACGGCACTAGCAATGCACCCACTGGATGATTCCCTGTTTACAGTTATGCTTTGAGACCTATCATGTGAATGTGGTCCTCAATGTGAACGAGTTTCCTGGCTAAAACCAAAATTTTCAAATGTACGTGGTTAAATGTAGCCACTTATATCCATATGTAGGTGGACACATAAGTGTCTGAATATAAATATTGGCATGAAAATTTAGGTGGTGTTGAAATTTTTGAAAATTCTGGATTAAATTTTTAAATAGAATGTGAATATCTATTAATATATAAATATATAATACACATACACAATTATAAGCTTAAATATACACCTCTACCCCGATATAACGAGGTCCTTGGGAGACAAAAAATCTCACCGCGTTATAGGTGAGACCCCGTTATATCAAACTTGCTCTGGCCCCCCTGTTCCTTGTTCCCTGACTGCCCCCTCCACAGACCCCAACCCCTCTGCCCCCTGACTGCTCCAGCCCCTATCCACCTCCCCTTCTCCCACCCCTTGACAAGCACTCACCCACAGCGGCGGGAAGCAGAGCAGCCCAGCCCCAGCCCACTCCACTCCGCCACCTCCCAGCTGTGGCGCTCCGCTTCCTGCTGCTGGTGAATGTGGGGAGGTTGGGGAAAGGATGCCCCCCACACTCACCTGCGGCAGGAAGTGGAGAGATGCAGCCCCAGCCTGCTCTGCTTTCCTTGCCCCGGCCCCAGCCGTGTCACTGGGGGGCAGCTGGGGAAAGGTCCTGCACTCGCCTGCCCGGCGGGAAGTAGAGCATCATGGCTGGGAGCTGGTGGAGGGAAGCTGGCTGGGACTGAGCTGCTCCACTTCCCGCCACTGGTGAGTGCGGGGAGGCTGGGGAAGGACGCCCTCCGCACTCACCTATAGCAGGAAATGGAGCGAGGCAGCCCCAGCCCGTTCCACTCTGCCAGCTCTCAGCTGCAGCACTCCGCTTCCTGCCGCCGCTGAGTGCAGGTAGGTTGGGGAAGGGACTCCCCACCCGCCCCTGTACTCACCTGCGGCGGGAAGCGGAGTGCTGCGGCTGGGAGCTGGCAGAATGGAGCAGGCTGGGGCTGCCTCGCTCCACTTCCGCTGCTGCTGGTGAGTGCGGGGAGGATCCCTTCCCCCAAGCCCTCTCCCCCGAGTGACACGGCTGGGGCCAGGGTGAGGGAAGAAGAGCGGGCTGCTCCCGGCCCCCCGCTAATCCCCCGGGCCACTCTGGTACTACGGAATCCCCATAAGTGCCCTCCCACAGTTCCTGCCCCCCAGACCCTGGGTGGGGGAGCCCCTGACTGCCCCGAGACCCTCTGCCCCTTATTGAACCCCCCGGCCTGGCCCAGCACCCTTAACATGCTGCTCAGAGCAGAGTGTCAGAGCTTTATCACCTTGTATGCGAACCTGCCTTATATCGGGTCACGTTATATCGAGGTAGAGGTGTATGTAAGCTTAAACTGTAGAGAGCCGTGGCTCTAACTCTGGAGCTCCTGAATTCATTGTCCTAAGTGGATCATGCAAAGGAAAAGCAGTTTGAGTATTCACAGCATGAGGTGCTATCTGTTTTGCATCCTCTTGCTTTGCCCACTGCCCAGAATCTGTGGACACAGATCTCCTGACAACATTGCTGTATTCAAGACTATATTCTTGACTTCTAGGTGGCCTAATATTTTAATAGTACAACTCTTAACTTCCCCACAAGCTGTATGGTCCATCTATCCCTGCTTGAGCTATGTTCAGGTATTATACACATGTTGACATTGTATTGTAGTAGCTCTGGCAGTTCTGATGCCCTTATATTAGTGGTCACTGTTGGTTATTCACATTCTGAAATAATTGTTTTACAAACCTGTAGTGAACTATAAATATGCCAATGAGAAATGAAACCTTTGTGTTCATATTCAAGTGTAGGTTTAATGTGATTCTCCTTATGGAAAGAAGGATGTACCATATCGCTGTATTCATGCTACTATATATATATATTGTTCACAATAAAGTACATTTAACGACCATCAGATCTGCAAAGTTACTTCCAGCTGAACACAGCTCCTACTGATTTGTTCCAAGGGGAGAGGCTTCCTTTAGTCTCACACAGAAAAGTTGCTGCCTACAGAATGTGAGGTCCTTGCTTTATATCCCATCTGCAGTAGCATACAGGATGCACAGAACCAAACCACCTAAGGAATGTCTCTACTGTAGGCTCCAATTCTGTGTGTGATCCGTGGCTCAAGTGCCCACTTAAGGAAAAGGAGGTACTCACCACCTGCAGGGCTGGGTTAATCTTTTTGTCGGCCCAGCACCCAGACAGTGGCCCCACCTGCTTCTCTGCCTGTGCTCAGCACCGAAGCCTCACCCCTGCTCGGCCTCTTTCCCCCGAGGTCCCACCCTTGCTCAACCTCTTCCTCACCCAAAGGCCCTGCCCACATTCTGCCTCGAAGCCCTGTCCCCTCCCACCCTCTTCTCCCGAAGGCCCTGCCCACTGCTCACACAAGGAGAAGAGGGTGGAGAGGAGCACCTGCCGTCAAAGACAAAAGTCAGAGACTGTGCTCTCTACTAAGTGATTAACTCTGCACTGGCATCTGGCCACTTGTTGGCAAATACAGCAATCCTTTTTCCAGGTAGTGCCTTGATAGGAAATGGGGATGTGGTAAACGTGTGTCCCAAATCTGGACCTTAGCGTCCAAAATCTGGGTGCTTACTATGATTCCCCCCAAGCTTGTACCAGCTTGGATCTTATCTCACTGCCACCAGATAGGATTCTGGCTCCTATCAGCCCTCAAGTCGCCCCAACTTATCCCTGGGGGACCCCACAAGACCCAGAGCCCCCTGGGTCTCCCTATCTCATCCCCCAGCTTCCCCCCCTTTCCTTGGGTTAGCCGGAGCGATGCCTTACTATGCTCCTTGAATACAACCCAGCGAGGATAATCTACTTCCCCCTGAGGCTATGCATTCAACCTAGTTAAGCTCACACAAAGAGATTCACCCCTCCCTTTGTCTCGTAGCAGTAACTAGAGAAAAACCTCAAACACAAGAGAACAGAGTTGATTCTCCCTCTTTCCCCTATAACTTTTTCCCCGTAGCTTGTTCCCGCCCTGGGACAATAGGAAAGTAAACCACAGAGCATGGGCTCCCCTCCCCCTAGCCTGTCACACAGAGGTAGACAGAGCTCCGGGCACAGAAATTCCTCTCCCCTTTGCCTCACTAGGAAAAGAAACTCCCACAAGTTTTAAAAAGAAAACTTTATATAAAAAGAAAGAACTTACATATAACAAAAACTCTGCATTAAGAAACTCAATACAGGGATATGGCTTATAAGAAAATAGGAATAAACAGTTTGATTTAAAAGATAGCCCAATTAAACCAGTCCAGCAAAATCAACACACATGTAATTACAAACCAAAGTACATAACAGCCTATTACTTTGTTTCCTTTGTACTCACACTTGATAGTAGAATATTTGAAAGAAGATGGAGTTAGAAGAAAAGCTTGTTTACTCACAGCCGAGGAAAACAAAAAGACCCCGAGTTTCCAGTTCCCTCCCAGACTTTAAAAAAAATCCAGGTCTCTGATTGGTCCTCTGGTCAGGTGTTTGGTTCCCCCTTTGTTCACCCTTTACAGGTAAAAGAAAATTAACCCTTACCTATCTACTTATGACAGGGGAAACCAATGTAGCAAAAAGAATCAACTGAACTTTCTTTTCCCCAAATTTAAACTGAACCCCAGAGCTTTTAAGAAGCTGGAAACTGTTCGATTTTCTTTGCTTTATTGCCTAGTTTTCAGCTGCTACAGCGTGTACGGGTTCCAGCTGGGACCAGAGAGAAACACTGAAATGTCAGGAATGCTGATCCAGCTGTATTTCTGCCCTAACCTGAAGTGCAGGAACTCATGAACGAGTCTATTCTCCTGAGGTTTCCACAGTGATTTCTAGACCTAAAAGGTTTAGAGAAACTTTCGAACTTTATTGTGTTTTTTCTGAACCGAGTTTGCAAACCATTTGTGTAGAGCAGGGATTCTCATACTGGGGGTCGGGATCTCTCGGGGGTTGCGAGGTTATTACATGGGGGCTTGTGAGCTGTCAGCCTCCACCCCAAACACTGCTTTGCCTCCAGCATTTATAATGGTTTTAAATATATAAAAAAGTATTTTTAATTTATAAGGAGGGGCGGGGTCTCACTCAGAGGCTTGCTAGGTGAAAGGAGTCATCAGTACAAAAATTTGAGAACCACTGGTATAGAAAGAGAGGCTTGAACCAGAACTCTAGTTTCTCCAGTTGAACCAAAAAGAACCCTTCCCCTGTCCGAGATGGGAGCTGTGTTTGCTTCTGCTGGAAGTTGCTCCTTCCACCTTTTATGAACCATAGATTTAGAGTAGATGAGGATCAGACTGACCAATGGTAGGAAGTAAAACAAGTACTGTTGATCTAAGTCATTGGTTACCAACCCGTAGATCATGATTGATTGGTTGATCCTGGAGCCTCTGCCTGTCGATCGCGATCTCCGGTTGCTAAAAGTCCGGTGGCGTAGCGGGACTAAGGCAGGCTCTCTGTCTGCCCCGGCCCCATGTCACTCCTGGAAGTGGACAGCATGCTCCTGCAGCCCCTGGGGGGGGCAGGGGTCTCTGTGCACAATGCTCCTGCAAGCACTGCCCCCATTGCTTCCGTTGGCTGGGAACAGGGGACTCCGGTCAGTTGAGGCTGCGGGGGCAGTGCTTCCAGGCAGAAACAGCGTCAGAGCCATGTGCCCCTTCCCCGTCCTCACCCCGAGGCCACAGGGGCATGCTGTCTGCTTCCAGGAGTAATGTGGAGCTGGGGCAGGCAGGGATCCTGCCTTAGCTCCACTGAGCTGCCAACTGGGAGCCACTTGAGGTAAGTGCCACTCAGCGGGAGCCCACACTCCTTCCGCACCCCAACCTCCAGCCCTGAGCCCCCTCCCAGAGCCAGTACCTCATGCCCCCTGTATCCCAAATCCTCTCCTCCACCTCAAACTCCTGCCCCAGCCCTGAGCCCCCTCCCAGAGTCAGCACCCCATATCCCCTCCTGCATTCAAACCCCCTCCTGCACTCCAACCCCTGGCCCTGAGCCCCCTCCTGGAGCCAGCACCCCATATCCCCTCCTGCACACCAACACTCTGCCGCAGCCCAGAGCTCCCTCCTGCACCCAAACTCCTTCCCAGAGCTTGCACCCTCACCTGCTCCTGTACCCCACAACCTGCTCCAGAGTCAGCCCGGGGTCCCCTCCCACACTCCGAACCCCTCAGCCCCAGCCCAGAGCCTTCACCCCCTTCCTGAGCCCCATCCTGCTGAAAATGAGTGAGGGTGGGGGAGACTGAGTGACAAAGGGAAGTCAGGATGGAATGAGTGGAGCAGGGTCTCAGGGAAGGGGCGAGGTAGATCCTGGGTTGCACTTAAATTAACGTGATCTTGTGCATAAAAAGGTTGGAGACCACTGATCTAAGTTCTTTTCTTTCTCTTAAAGCATCTGTAGTAAGGTTGGATATCTTTCAAAAAGATTATGCTGTAGCTCAACCAGAAGTTGTGGCCTTGATGCAGGAACTTCTTGCTGAAAGTCTACGGTGTATATTTACGCACATCAGACTGGATGACCGCAGTGGTCCCTTCTGGCCTTCAAAATTTATCATGCTATTTGCGCCATGCCTGCATGCACTTCTTGAGATCCTGCACCCAGGGCCAGTTCATTAAATTCCAGTGGAGCGCTGCCTCCTGCTGAATGGCCTGAATTTGCCTGGAATATGGGCTATATTTATGTTTGGGAAATGTTAACTTGGGTAATTGAATTGACTTGTCATTAACACTGAAGAATACTGCATAGAGGAAAGAGACAGAACGTGCTATTTTAATTATGACTTTATGTTAAAAGTGTACAGCAACTACTAGGCATTTTTAATCTACCTGGAAACCTGACAATTCTGAGAACACTTTGAATTTTCTCCCCTTTGTTTATTTTATTGCTTCTGATGGACCCAAAAGGAAGGCAGTTCCAAACCAGTTCTGTGACAACCCCACCAGCTTCTGCTGCCCTTTGCTGGCAATGTGCAGTAAAAGGTTAACACTTCTGGCTGCTCCTTAAGACCTGTGCACAGCCTGTGGGCTAGGCAGTGTAGCAGGGATTTGGAATGGACATGTTCACTCACCACCACCCCATAGCAGTGGCTGCAATAATGTTGCCAGTGAATCACATTCACCCTGCTGCTATAGCAACAGGTTGAAAATTCTGTCTGAGCTGTTGTTGCCTCTGTTCAGAAATGCCTGGTTTGCAGACAGCTTTATTGTCTGCAGGACAATTGTCTTCCCATGAACTTTCCATGAAGCAGCTACCCCAAGATAAAGAGCCCAACACAAAGCAGGGGCTAAATGTAATGGGGACGTTTAAAAGGGGATCTCCCTTAATTTGTGTTTTAATTGTAGGGGAGAGACGGGCAAAAGAGTTCAGACTTCTCACAAGGAGGGATGGGAGGGTGGTTGGTTTTGCAGGGGCTTGCTAATTACCTACTGATGCCTCATGGGAATGAGATTGTATATGAGAGGACTGGTTGATTTAGAGGATTCGTTAATGGGTGGCATAGTCTTTATGTAACCATTCAAGTCAAGTTGTTACCATCTGATGGCAGTCCAGCGGCTTGTGTTAAATGAGTTTGGTGGGTCCCTGTCCAATTCATGTTGGACCAGTGTGTACATCACAAAAAAACATCACTCAAGATGGTTCTAGTGGACAGCTTTATTCAGTCCCAACAGAGAGGCCAAGCACAGAATGAGGCATGTGGTAAGAAGGTAGCTTGTATTGCTCAAAGTTGTTCTTTCAGGTCAGGGATAAAGCACAGTGATGGGGCAGTTGGGAGGAAACATCCTGTATCTGTCAGTGGGTAAATAAGAACTTAATCTCCAGGGCTGTCAGCCATTCAGGAGCACTAAAGTTCTTATGCACTTGTCTCCAGTGCAGTCTACTTCCTTGACATAAACAGATATACATCTTAATTACACCTACCATTGCCCCAGTGACCTAGGTGGAGTTGAACCAGAGTAAGTGAGGCCAGAATCTGGCTTGATGAATTCAGGTGGGGAATAAGCACGTCCATCAGCGAATGATATGTGAAATGTTGCTTCTAAAGTAAATGTTTAATGCAAAGCTTTGCATGAAGTATATGTGCCTTGTCCACTTGGCTGGCCCTTCCACGTTCCTTCTTTTGACCTTATTGTCACAGAGGTGTCCAGTGTCAACCTATGAACTCCTGGAGTCACAGCTCTGGAGGTCAAAGATTACACTGCATGTTCATATCCTATAAGAAGTCCCTTATGGAAACATCATTCTAGGAATACCTAGTTCAGACCTTCCTAATGGTTCAGTTTAATGTGGTCTCTGTTTCTGGCTACTTGTCTATACCTGAATGTCTCAGAGTCAAGAGAGGGGAAAATATCACTACTGAGACAACTAGGCAATATTACTTCATGGGAGACACTTCTTCTTGTCCCCAACCAGTGATCAGATTATACACCAAAACATGAGACTATATTGCTGCCCTAGTTAATGTAACTGCAGATGCTATTCTTGTTCATAGAAGCTTTATCCTCTTCAGAACCTTTCGATTTCCGACCATAATATCCTGCAACAGTGAGTTCCACAGCTTCATTATGCATTGTTTTAACAAGCATTTCCTTTTACCTGTTCAGTGGTTGTTGCCTATTGCATTCCTGAATGTCCTTTTGATATTTTTGTATGGCTAAAGAGAAATGCACAACTGACTTTTTCATTAATATTGTTCTGCCTTTACTCTTCTTTCCAAACTGAATAGTCCCAGTCCTTTAAATATCTTTTCATCTGGAATCCCCTCACTTCTCTAATCATTGATCCTAGAATCATAGAGGATTAGGGTTGGAAGAGACCTCAGGAGGTCATCTAATCCAACCCCCTACTAAAAGCAGGACCAACTAAATCATCCCAGCAATGGTTTTGTCAAGCTGGGCTTTAAAAACCTCTAAGGATGGAGATTCCACCACCTCCCTACGTAACCCATTTCAGTGCTTCCCCACCCTCCTAGTGAAATAGTTTTTCCTAATATCCAACCTAGACCTCCCCTACTGCAACTTGAGACCATTGCTTCTTGTTCTCTCATCTGCCACCACTGAGAACAGCCGAGCTCCCTTCTCTTTGGAACCCCCCCTTCAGGTAGTTGAAGGCTTAATCCCCCCTCACTCTTCAGTTCTGCAGACTAATGTTTCCTGAAACTGATGTTTCCTTTCGGAGACTTCAGTTCTTTCAAGGCTCCGCTGCTAAATCCCACATGGCCCTTTAGAAAAGTTGTGCTTTGTTTACACAACAAAGGAAGCTGCTGGCCCCTGTTTGTTGTTTTTCATGCCATTCACATTCTGTCCTCTACTGTCTCTTCTTTCAGCCAGCCAGCCAGCCACCAAGCTGCTCTTAGATGTCTGTCAGAGTGGGGGAGGGCTACAGAACATTAAAGAAACCACTTTCCATATTAGGTAAGAGGGAAAGGTATATTAGCAAACCTCTTCCTTGATGTAATTACTTCCCTCTCTTGTCATCCTGTTATCCTGCACCCTGAAGATGTGATAGGTCTTTTCCATCTCTGTGCACTATTATCCTATGTATGTGCTAAATATTCCATCTTTTTTATCTCTTTTTCTTCCCTCAATAACACAAACATTCATTTCCATTTGGGTGTCTGTCATCCTCAATATAGGCATTGCTATAATGCAACAGAGCAATGTTCCATCCTCTCCCAGTATTCTACCTCCCTAGTAGTGACCTGTAAAAGATGTTCAATGACAGACGTTCTCATCCTTCTTTTATCAACTCCCTTCAGGTTTCAGATTTCACTCCTCACCTCTTATACATGGCAACAAGCTCACTTAATGCTTATATCAGCCTGACCGTGCTGATGTTCAGGCCCCCTGATTAATTCCTCCACAAGGCTATTTTAGTGTTTTCTGCTCCCGTTACCATTCCGCTAAGGGACATAGAACTGTTGACTGAAGCTGCTAGGTGAATTCCTGGCTCTTTCCCAGAGTGCAGAGCACCCTTCGCAGGGGAAGGGGAAGACCCAAAAGATTGCAGGGAACCAAGGTAGGAGGAATGTGAGGATAAAAAAGAGCAGAAATCAGAACTGATATACAGAACAAAGGTCTAGCAAAAGGGAACCTGGGTATTTTGGCATCATACATCATGTGTTTAGACTACAGGCAGAAACCAAAACCGTAAGGTGTGTCAAGGTCCCCATGCCTGATGGAAATGTGACAATGTTTGTGCTGAGAGGAGAGGAAGGAAGCCTGGATTTCCTCTCCATTTCTTGCCACACAATCCCACAGTAATTAAAAATATTTTTATTGTAGCACAGATCACCTATTTCCATCCTTGACCACGTGGAGCTTTCATGGATCAGCCTCTCATTTTATATTGAGGTTTGTGCCTATTTGTCCTTTGTAAATGCTCTCCCACTCAGCCCACCTGAAAGATGAGTGAGAGAGAGGAAGCAGTGGTTTGCTGGATCATTCCTGAATGGCTGCTGTGGAACCTTCTGTGGAGTGACCCCTAATAACCCTGTGTGCTGTGGTGACTCCACACACACATATAGGAAAAAACAAAACTCCAAATGATAGAAAAAAGATAACAGCCCAGTATTTGGTTCTGTTGATTTCCTGCAATTGTGAGCAGTTGCATAGCAGCTGGGCTTTTATGACGGGGCCTGGTCTGTTCATGTGTTTGAAGGAAATGGCTGTGCTACAGGAGTTCCAGGCCAGGAGCAAAAGGATGACTGGCCTAATCAGTCGTCTGTCATCCTGACCTTCTGTGTCTTTTTTACAAACATCCCAGTGACTAGGGATGAGAAATGAGATGTTATCGGATAATAAGTTGTCTAAACTGCAATTAAACATCCACAGTTGGCTCATGCCAGCTGACTTGGGCTTGTGGGGCACGCTAAGGTGCTGTTTAATTACAGTGCAGACCAGGGGTAGGCAACGTATGGCATGCGTGCTGATTTTCAGTGGCACTCACATTACCTGGGTCCTGGCCACTGGTCTAGGGGGGCTCTGCATTTTAATTTAATTTTAAATGAAGCTTCTTAAACATTTTAAAAACTTTTACTTTACATACAACAATAGTTTAGTTATATATTATAGGCTTATAGAAAGAGACCTTCTAAAAAGGTTAAAATATATTACTGGCCCGCAAAACCTTAAAATTAGAGTGAATAAATGAAGACTCGGCACACCACTTCTGAAAGGTTGCTGACCCCTGGTGTAGACATTTGGGCTTGGGCTGCAGCCTGAGCTCTGGGGACCCTCTCACCTTACAGGGTTTCTAATTGCAGTGTAGAAATACCCAGAACTGATCTTTAAAGCCAAGCAGTCAACTCATGCTCATTTTGAGTGTGACACCCACAAATTCACCTGGACCTCAGTTACCCTCAGAAACATTTTCATCATCTGCATTTGGAAAGCAAGCAGGTACGACTCCATCTGTCTTGGAAAGGGGCTGTGTTCTGAAACCATCTTCAGCACTGCTGTGTTGGCCAGGATGAGCAGGGTAAACCTTTATAAAATAGTGATGGGGGAAACAACATTCTCAGGATGTTAAAAAAAAAAAAAAATAGTGTCCTATCCATGGTCGCTGGCACAGCCATGCTGTGAGGAACACTTTCAGTGTAGCTGAAAATGCTTTCAGACCAGGGCTGTATTTTCCTGGTGTGGAAGGAGAGGCAGAACACTGGCTGCAGCAAAGAACTTGTAAAAATGCTAGAAGTTTACCAGCGTGTCAGTTAACACTGCTGTTTTAATAGGCACAGTAGAAAAAATACCAGACTCCATCAGAGTTGTGTCTACACTACAACTCCTACTAGTGCAGCTTACTTACACTGTTAGCTCTTCAGGTCAGTGACTCTCTCTTACTCTGTTTGTACTCTGCTTAGGACAGTACAACTCAACTGTTGGTAGGAGGCTGTTAGCAGTAGCATAATACAAATAATGATTCAGGCTGAACTAGTGCTACTGGTGGGAATTTTATTCTTCTTAGTCCATGGACCTCTAGTAAATCTTGCTCAACACAGTGCTGAAACGTAACTGGAGCTTTAATATCCGCGTCATGGGAAAAGACAACAATACAAAAACTGGGAACAACTCTTAAACAGGCTTAGAAAGACAGGTATAAGCAGATAAAATAGAGTCTTGTATTTATACCGATATAATGAGAATATATTCCAGGATCTATTAGATCTAGGCACTTATTTCTGAAAATCTTGGTGTATTCCTGAGAAGTCTAATAGTTTCTCTGCTGGGTTTTCTCTAGTAACTCTCACTCTGTGCAGAGCTTTCCTTAACTGGGTTCTATGAGCAACCTCCTATGACTTTTATTTTTGTAGTCCGATTTCTATCTGGGTGAATACCTGCATCTCCCAGGTGCAGATTCTGTAAGAAAGGGTGCAAACAGCCACCCCCATCCTTATATAATCCATACTAGACATAGAGGGAAAGCCTGCTCTCTGAGGTAAAAATCTTGGAAAAACTCCCAAATCTCTTCCTAGACTACCAAACCAATTATCTTCCCTCCCCTATTACTCCACTTTGCTTTGTCCTCTAGCTCACATACAAACCCTTTCTTTGTCCCAGTCCTGTGCCCTCTCCTTCCAGCAAGATCAGGGGTAAATAAGCTGGTAAACACCACTGTTCCCACCTTAATTATTCTGCATTATTTATGATAGCTCTTTGTACAGCTCTGGTTTCTTACAATATTGCCAACTTTTCATTTTGGTTCATCAGTAAATTATGGACAAAGCAAACAGATTCAGATAAGTCTGTAATCAATACTTCAGCTCACAATTTCCACGATAATAAGCCTGTTGGTAATGTTGCTTGATTAGGTCATGCTGTGGAATAAACAATACTGGTTGCACTGTGTGTGTCTTGCAGGTTGCCCCTTGTAATCATGTTGTCTGTGTGTAGCTTGGCCAGACTGCTACCTGGTGATTCCATCCCTGGTGAGAAATGGTGAAAGACATGCCCTCCAATTACCTGTAGTGAATCTTGCATCCAGCAGGTTATTGTTTTAGAATCTTGACAGTCTAGGCAGTCTTTGTTATCGCTGTGATGTCAGTTCAAAGGAAGTTCTGCTATTGCTAAGTGATCCTTAGAACCTTTCATCCACAGGCCTCAAAATGATTTATTAAGGAGAGTATTTTGCGCCTTTTGGCTCAAGCACATTAGCCAATATTCTGGGCCGTGATGGGGTTCTTCCATTAGGTGGAGAAATGGATGATACAAGTCAGGGATTTCTTTGACGCAATCCTGTTTGTTTACAAAGAATGTACAAAGTCCCATTTCCATGAACACAGCAGGAACAAACAACAGCGGGACAAATTTCTTGCTTGCAATTTTCAAGCCTGCTTTCTAGCCAGTCCTGGGCCCCAAGGAGCTCTGTCTCTTCTCCCTCTCAGGGCCATGCTCAAGACTGTTATTTCTGGCTTTCTGGTTGCAAACACACAGCTTTAACCAATCAGTGCATCATCCCCTGCGTTTACAACCAGTCCTCAGAGAATCCTCCCAGCTTGCATAGCTTAGCTTCTTCTCAGTCTGGTAGTCGAGTGGTGGTTTCTGTTGTGTCAGCTATGTTACTCCATGAAGGATCTTAATTGCTTCTTAAATATAATAAAATACCCTAATATATCAGTAGAACTCAAAGCACTTAGGAAAGTCAGTATTATCTCCATTTTATGGATGGGAAAACTGAGGCACAGAGCAGTGACATAACTGGCACCAGGTCACCCAGGAACAGAACCGAGGTCTCCAAAGTCCCAGTCCAGTGCTATATCCACTAGGCCATGCTGTGGTAATAGCCTCCTGTCCCAGATCTGGACTTTAGCGTCCAAGACCTGGGTGCTTACCTGAAACTCCCCCAAGCTCACTACCAGCTTGGATATTCTCGCTGCCACCAG
>NC_133772.1:115639435-115672385 GCF_003597395.2 Chelonoidis abingdonii | reverse complement strand
TTGTGTCTTTCACTGCTGCCTCTGTATCAGTCATAGCCTTCCCACCTAAAACCTGTTAGTCCAAGAAAAAAAAAAAAGAAACCCAACAGGCACCAGAACACTGGCAGACCACCACCCACTCCCTTCACTAGCCTGTCAGTTCCTCTGCCTAGGTCTCTTAGTCTCCTCCACAACCTCCCCCTGTGAACTCCCTCTGAAACTCCCCTGTTTACAGCTCTGTTTGCTGGCTGCTGTGCTGTGTTCCTAACTTCAGATACAGAAATGATACAGGCATATGAGTAGGATAATCAGTAAATTATAACCTTTCCAATGATACCTCACATGACCAATCTTGCATAAAACACATCTTCGTTATGCCATATTCATATCATAACAATATCTCAATGAAGAATATGGGGCGTAGTGTCACGCGCCCATCAATTTTAATGAGGTCTGCGATTGCCTATAGATCAAAGACTTGCTTGACAGCAGCCATTGGCACTTTGCAGTGTAACAGTATTGGCTCTGTATTACAGAGAGGGAAACTGCAGAACAGAGGTCAGTGATTTGGTCAAGGTTCCACTGACAGTGGTGGAGCTGGGATTAGAACTCATGTTTTAAATCCTAATCCACTAGCTACTAGATCATTTTGCCTCTCTGATACTGATGTCTTAGTATCCTTGTTGTTGTTGCATTTGTTGGGGGCTATATTTGGTGCTTGTGCAAGTGAGGGTCTACTAGCAGTCTGCAATGTGGGATAGCGTGGGCAGGTGCTAATCAAGCTACATACACACAACTGAAACAAAATCTGTGTAGATCCACTGGTTGCATATAGATCATTCCCTCCATACTTTCCTCTTTCCCTTCTCACCCCTGTCTCCAACCAATCATTTAACCCTTGTGCCATGTACTACAAAGCTCCTGAAAGAATCTGAGGCAAATGTCAGCTCCCTCTAGGTCATTGTGGAAGCAAGGCTCTGGTAAGGCCCCAATTACCATAATACTGAACGCCTCACAAACATTAACTTATTCTCCCAACACCCTAGAGGTTCCTGGTCCTTGGAGATGTCCTGCTGCATAGAGCAGGGTTCTCAAACTGGCGGTTTGGGGTCACAAGGTCAATACATGGGGGGTCACGAGCTGTCTACTTCCACCTCAAACTCTGCTTGCCTCCTGCATTTATAATGGTGTTAAATATATCTAAAAGGATGTTTAATTTATTCGGGGGGTCACATTCAGAGGCTTGTGATATGAAAGGGGTCACCAGTAAAAAAGTTTGAGACCCACTGACAGAGAGCTGGGAGAAAGGAATGGCCAAAGCTGTTTGCAGAGGTATAGTTAAGGGGTTCTTCTGCACTTGGGAAAAAATGCTTATGGGGCCAGTTACAGGAAAACAAAGGTATGCCACCCGGGCTACTAGCAAAAGTGAAATGCTGTTAGCTGCTTTGATTATTAATCAAGTATTAACTATGTTGAATATGGACCCAAACCATATTTAGAGCCAAGCGTGTCACTAACTTAGTTATAAACTTAGCGAAAGTTCTAGTGTACATAGAGACTTAAGCTGGACATTAGGAAACAGGTTCTGTAGTTGTTTTAACAGTAAGAGCCGCTGAGCAGTGATCTAGCTTGTAAATTAATTTGGGATCCTTGGGTTGAAAGATACTTTATAAATATGGGATGATTATTTCACAGCTGTGAAATAGAGAAACCATCCTTTAAGAGTTTTTGTTGTCCAAAGAAAAGGATTTCTAACATATATGCCATCCCTCAGACCTCTCTTGTGCGCACAAATACAGTCAGATTTAGCAGATAGAATTTGAGCCAATGACTATATATGAGATAAAACTTAATCCTTGGAAATGTCCTGGGTTCAGGAAGCAGGAAGTCAGTGTTACTATTTTAAAGTGCTGTAGGGAGCCAGTTAGAGTCAGGCATGTGCTGCATGCAGGTTTGCTACAGGTTTGAAAATAGAAGTGGTTGATCTTTTCCCCTCCCTTTTCTTTCATCTGAAGCTCAGACTCCAGGATTTAAATGTTTACCAAGGACTGTGTTCATATATACATATAAATCTCAATTGTCAGTGTCAGTCATCAAACATGAAATGCTCCCCTTTCCACTGCTCTGCCTCCTCCCTCCAAACTGAAGTGCAGCTGTATAATTCTTTCGAATGCTAAATGACTGACTGAGCCTCAGCAGTCAGAAAGAATTTATTATTATTATTATTTATTAGTGAATTCAGCTCTTGTGCCAGCCTATTTGACAACCCTGGGGATGGAATTTCTCTTTATCCATAGAACAGATACAGCATGGACAGTTGACTGCAGCAACACAACTTCCCCTGCCCCCGTCCCACTGCTAGGGTGCCTTGTTCTCTAGGGAGTAAGAGGCAGATGGCCCACTCAATCTCTGGCCTCTCTGCTGGCATTGCCAGCTAGAGGAAGGAGACAATTGTGGTGATGGTGGCTTTTTGTGGTGCAGAAACCTCCCTAGTAGGAAAAGAATTGAGACCATCCTCTCATTTTGCACTGGCCACCAAACAGCCATTGGATGGGGACAATTTTTGATCATTGCCACATAGTTTGGATTTGAATGGAAAGCCTGGCAGTGGAAATCTCTAACTTATAATCAGTCCCCTGTGCGTTTCTTCAAAGATTCTGAGATGAGCTACATTCATGTCTGTGGAAGAAGAACTTTATAGAACTACAGTCTGCAAAAGGAAGCTGCCCCAAGTGTGTTGGTAACAGATCCTTTAATGGGAGCTGGATATCCATGTGTTGTTTTTACTCTTTTTTTTTAAGAATTAGCAACTGTTGTTATATTCTCATTAGCAGGAAGCATGAGCTCCCGGAAACCTCTTGAACTAGCGTTAATGATTACTGTAACATTCTACCAAACTCGAATATTCCTGCCTGGCCTAAACTTTCTCCTGATGTCTGCTGTTAAAGTACCTGCTAATGCAGCAGCCAGAAGGGAGTGGTGAACCTCATATCTATTGCTGATTAGAATCAGAGAGGAAGTGGATATTAAGCTCTTTGTGGATATGAGCTAAGTCCAAAGTCCCTGCCAAAAGGCATCCTGCATTCTTCATTTGTCTTAATAAAATATAACCTGTTTGGATCAGCTGTTTTAATGCAAGAATTGTAGCAGCTGTCATCCCTGTTTATCTCCTTTTCCCCTTCTTGAAGTGGCTGCAGTCACAGAGACCTCCTTCTCCCCTGAATTACTTGACATTTTCTTTTGCTTCCTCCTCTGTTAGGAACAGGAGCAGCTTTTGCACTCATTAAGCACTTCCTTGTCCCTGTGCCCTACAAGGGTTTTGTCTACTGTAGCAATATTAAGATGCATACTTCAGCACCTGTGCTCTACTGATAATAGTAACAGCTGAAGCTGTAGTGCAGACTTGGTGCAGATTTTAAAACCTCTGTGCAAACTTGCTTAGAGCAGAGTTGGATGACATAGTGGTAAAAACCCCTGAGCCGGGGTGGGGGCCCAGCAGGATGAGGGGTGAGGGGAGTTGGTTCCCAGAGCGAGGGGCCAGGGCACAGTAGGGAACAGGGGTCGGTCACCCTGGAGCAAGGGGCCGGGACACAGCAGGGTGGGAGATGCAGGTCAGTCACTCTGTAGTGAGGGGCTGGAGCATGGCAGGAGGAGTGGGGTTGTCCCTAGAGAGAGGGGCTGGGGCAGAGGCACAGTGGGGGGAAGAGGGGAGAAGGATTCCCCCCCTCCCAGGTGGTGGCAGCACTGGTACCTATCTCTCTACGGGAGAGGTTGGCACCGGGTCCGGGAGGCAGTCAGTCACTTCTCTCCCTCAGCAGATGAGCAGAGAGCAGCTCTTCCAGGCTCCAGCAGCAGCTGCTGTTCTTCCTGCCCTCAGCTGGGAGCCTGATTGCAGTTTCCAGTTACTCCGGTACTGTTACTGGACACTGTCTGGTATCTTTTCTACTGGACTTTCTGGTCAAAAAATGGACACCTGGCAACCCTAGGCCTGTCTAGGTTACCATCGGGGCCTTTAGGTCAGCTAGACCTGTACCTCTAAATGCTTTGTTCCCAAGCACAGTGGATTCACAGGATGCCATAAGCCAGGGCTAGTCTGAGTGGGAGAATTGTGGAATTCTGTCCCAGGAGAGGTAAAGACATGAGGCTTGACACCTGACGTGTCAGAGAAGCCAGGAAGGAGACAGAGCTGCAGCTAGCCCTGTAACCTTGACAGCTTCCACCTGTGTTGAATTACAGGTCCCACTCTTGCCAGTGTAGATGCAGCAGAGTGAAAGATATCTATCAGTAATTAATGTTCACTCTGACGTACAGCTAATGCCATGCTAAGTCAGCACCATAGCGATGAGAGATTAGGAGGGCATTTGCTTTTTCTCTTCTTCTGTCAGTCCCTATCAGTCATGTTCCCTTAGAGCAGCTTTCTCCCCACACAGTGTGAAAGCCCCAGGAAGGCTTTCGCTCAGTGACAGGCTGCAAATCCTGCACTCTTAAGGAGGCCCTGGTTGGGAGAGAGACTCCCAGGTCAATAGAGAGTATCCTCTTCTTCCTTCAAACTGCCTGCAGGATCACTGCAAAGCAAGGACAGAGGGGAATGCCATTCAGACCTGGGCTCAGCCATCCAGATATCCAGACTGATCAGGTCTTTTAAGCTGTAATTTATGTATCTGCAGGAAGCAGCAGTGGACAGTTGACTGTTCTTCCATCAAGGTCCATTTATGTATTTTTTTTTTTCTTTCTTGGCTCAGAGGAAAGAGAGGATTGTGCCAGCATAGAGTGCTGCCTGCTGCCTAGACCTCTGCTGCTGTCTGAATCCCCAGGGAGAATAGGATGAGAACCCCCAGACTAAGACTCCTGGCTAGAGGGAGGTAGGGCAGATGATCTCTACTATTCCACCATCCCTCAACCTTTGCAAAGAGAGAGAGATGATTCCCAGTTATGGCTGGGGGAGGGGCATATGCAGGGCTTCTCTCTTCCCAAAGGGCACAGCCCCTGCCCACCCTACTTCCGCTCCCACCCTTCTTCCCTCTGGGCACTTTCTCTGCCCTTCTACCCTCCCTGCCAGGAATGCTCTCCTGCCTCTAGTCAGTTTCTTCTGATCCAGCATCCATCCCTTGCCCTTACAAAACCTGCTGCCACCACAACACAAAGATAAAAACACCCAGTACTCACGCTGTCACTTTCCCTGGTGGTAGGGTGACCAGATGAGAGGAAGAAAAGATCAGGACACATGGGAGAGTGGGGAGCGTAGTGGAGCAAAAAAAAAAAGAAAAAAAGCCAAGTGCTGTCGGCGGAGTGAAATATCGGGACAAATTGCATCCCAACCAGACATCGGTCGGGACGTGGGACAAACCTAAATATCAGGATGGTCCCGATTTTATTGGGACGTCTGGTCACCCTGCCTGGTGGGGCTGCACTGAGGTTAGGTCAACAATGAGAAAAGTGCTAGTGTAGACAAGGTCTTAGCATAATAGCCCATTGGGAACTTGAGTTCTCTTGCCATCACTCACCTGGGACCAGTCTGTCATATCTGGGATGGGTCAGTTGTCAGCAGCTGTCTTTGTGATTGCAAACTGTTGTGGGTGTCTCGTTTAATGGATTGGACTGCTGGAAATATTTTGGACCAAATTAGTCACCACAAGGCAGCATACATTTGATTTGAAGGATGAAGCCTGTTGTTTGAGAATTGAGTGAAAGTAACTTGACAGTGTTTGTAACTGGGTTAAGTGAGCCCCAGTTGTATGGCATAACCCGAGTGGAAAGTGTGTTAGGTAACTTTGTAAATTCTTTGGCCAGGGATTGGGCCTTACCTATGTTCTGTAAATTGCAGTGTACATTTACAGTACAATATAAATGTTTTTGCAATAATCTTGAAAATTTCACTGGTTCGTTGGTCTTAATGTACCACCTTCTGGTCAGTTTATAGAAATGCGCTGAGCTGATCTACAGAACAAACTGGATTCTGTGTACTCTAGGTAAATATGGCAGCCTGTGAACTGGTCACTCAAACTGCAAAGTTAATAAAGAGACACTAGTAACTAGCCAGATTGACGGACGGACAGTTCTGCAAAGCTGTATACCTGAGATGGAGCTCTAGTGCATGCAAGAGTCTAGATGGAGAAAAGAGGGAAAATTGCTTTGGAATAGTTGGTGTCGCTTACAGGTCCAAATGAAATCACACTATTATTATTACACAATCTTGTCCCTGTTGTGGCACTTGACTTGGATACTTATGCTTGAGAGAGAAATTCCACCAGTATTTCAACCACAAGTTAATGTGCTAGCTACAGAAATCACTAGGTGGAAAATCTATGATGTGTGTTATGCAGGAGGTCACACTAGATGTTCATAATGTTTCCTTATGGCCTTAAAATCTAGAAATCTTTTAAAAGCATTAACCACCTTGTCCCTGAACTGGGTGTACATAGTGCATTAGTGTGCACCAGAGGGATATACATTCTACTGTGCACTAACTGCCCAATGTGGACCCTGCTGGTGCACACTAAAAGCTCCCCAGTGTGTGTTTTAATGTAGTACTTTTTGAAATGGGACTACATTAACACACACTAGGAAGCTTTCAGGGCATGCCACCAGCGTCCCTATGGGCCAGTTAGTGGGTGACACGCTAGTGTATACTAGAATTTACACCCCAGTGGTGTGGACTAATGCACTAGTAGACACCCCCAGTCTTATTTGGAATATGTAACTAAAATAGTAAATTTGATTAAAGGGTTTATTTGAAACTCTCCTTGTCATGTATCTTGATCTTTTGCTGCAGTCTCAGACAGACTGTTCTTCAGAATTATATTTCAAAGTAGTTTGTTTGTCTTTGCTGCATCATTTGCATTGGTTGATTAGTCATTGACCAAGAAATAAATTATTTTAATTTGGTGGGTTGGGTTTGTTTTTTTTTTGGCTTTGTTGGATGTTTCTGTTTCACTATAATCCATGTTGAAAACATTAGTGCAATTTCCATACATTTGCACAAAATGCATTATGAAATGTATTTGGAAAGTAAATTTGCAAAATATAAAAATCTCTTTTAGGATTCTAGTTTGCTGGATTTTGATTCTTATAAATGACATTTTTTTAAGGCCAGTAAGGACCTCATCTGACCTCTTGCATAGCACAGGCCATAGAGCTTTGTCTATTAATTCTTGCATCCAGCCCATTACCCTTGTGCGCAGAGCATGCTCCCAGAAGCACCTTGAGACGAGGATCAGCATGGGGCAAGGTGAATATCATGGTTTATGGGTTATTGAGATGTTACTTTGTGCACTCCATGGTTATTGCTGAATTTGGAGTTCTTTATCATGGCTGACAGCTTACCTTGTCAATAAGCACAACATAATGAAAATATTCTGCATTATTAAACTTAGATGTGCAGGAAAACTGTAAATTACAAAACCAGCTTTGTGTTCTGAAACCTTTTCTTTAACCATGGAAATATTCACTGGGTTGTAATCTTAGGCCCGGTCTACACTGGGGATGGGGGAGGGATTGATCTAAGATATGCAACTTCAGTGTAGCTGAAGTCGACGTATCTTAGATCAACCTAGATTGACTGACTTCGTGTTCTTGTGGCACGGGATCGATGGCTGCCGCTCCTCCGTCAACTCCGCTTCCGCCTCTCACCCTGGTGGAGTTCCAGAGTCGACGGGGAGCGCGTTCGGGGATCGAGCACTACCCGCTTATCCGGCAGGTAGTGTAGACCTATCCAAACTGTGTTCTACTCATTGACAAACCTTTGAGTTTGTTAAATCAGTATCCCCAGAAGAACACATACAAAACACAAGCACCAGAAGGGAAGAGGAAGAGGAAAAGGAAAGAATCTCTTTTACTATCAGATGTGGGTCATTAGTTGGTTGTAATGTTGTTTCAGGCCTGCAGCTGTTACAGTCCTAGGGCAGTCTGATGTTGGTCTATTGAAGATAAGGTCAAGCTGTAATTCTGAATCAGAGATGAGGTCTAGTTGTTGGGAAGCACTTCCCTTCTCTTTTCTGGTAGCAGAAACCAGCAGACACTATGTCAGGTAAGAAGATCAAGACCAATTTAGGACTGGCTAGAGTATGTTGGGAAAATCAAACACACACCATGGCCTGCATTCTGTAGGCTTTCACACCCGTTAGACCTGAACAATTGAGCAGACAGAGAAAAAGAACAAAGAAGTAGCTCTATGCCTTGCATGACTGAGTCAAAGTGACTTCTATCTGAACCTGAGTCCCTCTGCAATATGAAGAACACTCCGCATCAGGAAGATTATTTTAGGCATGTACTATACATTATTATTTCTATAAATGTTCTGGCTGCCTATCTCATAGGTAAGAGAGAAAAGGTAGGTGAGGTAATATCTTTCATTGGACCAACTTCTGTTGGTGAGAGAGACAAGCTTTTGAGCCACACAGAGCTCTTCTTTAGGTCAATAGCTATCTGACACTCAGAATACTTTTCCTAGACCTGAAGCTAAAGTGTACTAACTTGGGTGCCCAAATTTAGGTACCTACATTAGTGGCCTGATTAAGCACAATGGAATTTCATACCAAACCTGCAGCAATTTTAATCTGAAATACTGAAGAGTCCCTGCAGTGGGCTAATGACTATTTAAGTATGGTTCCAGTATGTGGATTCATCATGACAATTCTCGATAGAAGTAAAATTGCCTAAATGGCTTTTCCAGATTAACATCGGCCCTGTTTCAAATACAGGTGAATTTCATAACAGATGAATTTCATTTGCATTCAGTGAATTGAGCACTAACTTCCTCAGGGATATCTTCATTTAATTTTAAAGATAAGACATCACCCAGCGCAGTAGACTTTGAACTGGAGACCAAATACAATTAAGCTTTGGTTCAACATCCCATTGCTAGATTGCTGCAGCCCTAAGCCCCCGAGAATAGCAAATCCTGTATCCACATGACTATTTTATAAGGGTCAATTTTCCCCCAATCCTTACATGGCTTAGAAGTTCCCTGAGGCACCAGAACTGATGTCATTCCATGATACAGGACAGGGCATGGGGGGAGGGACAGAATTTCAGATGCTGCCGAGACACCCCACCAATCATTTTCCCAGAGTAGAAGTACTAGGCCTGCTCCAACTCCAAAGCTACAATATCTGTCACAGAACAGACCTGCTGCTGCTCTGTGGCTCTCCTGTTGTGACAATGCTGACCTCACCTACTAGGAGAGAAACAGTCAGAGATTTAAGGCCTATTGATTATCACCCAGGAGTTTTGGGGAATGGCTTAAAACCACTTAACCAATCCATGCAGGAAACCTGGTTCAAATTTTGTTTTGGGAACTAGATTTGTGTTGATATGTTCCTAGACTGTTTAAGAAATATGTTTCAAAACTGTAAAGGCATAACGTATACTGAGATTTTTCAAGGTTGCCTGGTTTTTAAATAACATTGAGTTAAAAGACTACTGAAACAGGACTGTCAACCAGACATTAGCTTTCCATGAACTTATAAAAAACCCACAGGACTCTGAAGGGTGGGTTGTGGCTTTTGCTGACTTTGTTGGCACCTTGACCAGTGATGTCAATGAGCATAGAGGGAGCTCTACTCCTCGGGGGGTTGGGTCCTCTACAAAATTGCTTGCAGCACACAGGTTGGGCACTTCTAGCACTAATCTCTGCTGCCTCCATTTGGAAGTTTACAGAACTTCCAGATCACCTACTGGAATGAACAGCCGGGCATGCTCATTGATCATCTTAGTACTTGGGACTTTGATCTGAAAAAGGATACCCAGGGAAGTAACCATCTATAGACTCTGCATGCAGCACATGAAAAGATAATCCCTGCTAGAAAACATCATAATGCCACTATATAAATCCATGGTGCATCCACGGCTTTAATACTGTGTCCACTTCTGGTTGCCCCATCACAAAAATGATATAGTGAAACTGGAAAAGCTTCAGAGAAGAGTAACCAAGATGATCATGGATTTGGAACAGCTTCCATACAAGGAGAGACTAAAGAAGATTAAGACTCCTCTGCTTAGAAAAGAGACTATTAAGGGAGGATATGAATGATAGAGGTCTATAAAATCATGAATGGTGTGGGAAAAAAATGAATTGAGACTTATGTACCCTTTTCCACAATACAAAAACCAGGGGTCAGCCAATGAAATGAATAGGCAGCGGGTTTAATACAAACAAGAGGAAGCACTTTTTCCACACAGTACCCAGTTAACCTGTGGAACTCATTACTATGAGATGTGATTGCCAAAAGTATAAGAGGATTAAAAAAAAGAACTAGATAAGTTCATGGAGCTATTGGAGCTAGATAAGTTCATGGAGTCCATTAATAGCTATTAACCAAGATGGTCAGGGATGTCATCCCCATGCTCAGAGCGACCCAAAACCTCTTGACTGCCAGAAGCAGGAAGGGGAAGACAGGCGTGGCTCATTCCAACTGCCCTGTTCTGTACACTCTCACTGAAGCTCTGATACTGGCCACTGTCAGTCTGGCCCAAATATGGAAATTTGTATGTTCTTAGGCCAAACTCAAACAAATGCCCAACAATCTAATGCTAGATTTCACCCAGCTCCTCTTTATCTGTGCTTTTTTCCTTTCCTGTAATTGCTTATAGGTAAATAAAAGCTGTCACCTTTGTAAATGGCTTCCTCAGTACTGGGTTGATTCACTAAGGCCAGATTTACACTGGATTTTTCTCCATGTAATAATGTCAGTTAAGCGTGTGATTTTTTTTTGTTTGTTTTACAACATTTCGATACTGGCAAAAGCCCTAAAGTAGGCATAGTTATAGCAGCCCCCCCCAAAAAAGTATTTTTCCCAGTGTGGCTTATTTTGCTTGAGGATCTGGCATAATCCCGGGAAACCTTTTCTACTGTAGAGTAAGCCTAAGTGATCTCCATACCCAGCATCAGTGTCCAAGGCAACCGTGAGAAGCATATATTGCCATCCAGGTTTTCCAAAGCAGTGTATAGTTCCCTTGTATGTGGTACTGGCACTTAAGCTGTGGTATGCAATGAAAATCCATGCTTGTACATTGAGTCCATTTTCCAGAGCAATAATTGTGTTCAGAACTCTCTTCATTTCAAAGGATTTAATGCCTTCAAGAGCTTTTTCCTACCTGTGTGACACTAGTACTACCAAATCTGTGAAGCGTTCATAAGGTATGAATTCCTCAAGCAGCTGACTCGCAGCTGTTTTTCACAGGTAGAGGTAACATGATACTCTGAAAGAAAGTTCAGGCCAAAAAAAATTAAATGGAGAAAAATTAAATGAAGCAATATAGCAAATCAATGACTCCATTCCCATGTAGTGAATTATAAGAGGCTTGGGGGACACAACAAGATGTTCCATTTGCCACCTGTTTTATTGTTTAGTACTGTTTTTAGCTTATGCTCAAATGTGAAGCCTTTTGCTGTTGCTATTTGCTGACGTTTTAGAGTCAGTGCAACAGTAAGAAACTCGTGGAAGGTACAGCAACGGCCCTCTACCTGGACATTTAATAGCACAGTAGAGACTTTCCCCTAGACTGCCCAGAATTTTAGTAGTATGGCAAGGATGTTCCACCTGGATGTATCCGGCAATATTTGGCAACTGGGCTGGAGCTATGGCAGGATGCCTTCTGGCAAGGGAATTCTAGCAGTTAAAAGACATTTTAATTTTGGCTAACAATATATCTATAGAAGTCATTTGCTTTCCAGAAACAAAGCACATTAAGCAAGAGAGAGAAAGGGGCTTGACTGCTTTATTTTGACTGTTTTTTCTTTTCTTTAGTGCAGAACTAACCCTTCTCATTCTGGATTCATTCTCTGTCAGGTCTTCTGCTCTCTGTCAGCAAGTCTTGATATATTTTGTGCAGTGGAAATATTAACGTGCTTAAATCAAATCCAGCTATTCCTGCAGGATGGTAAAGTGCTGCTCTTATCTGTTCAGTGAATACATGTCTGTCGCATCTTACCTGGGGTTACATTCCACAGTCAGCGCGTAAAGCGAGAATTGCGTATAGTCAAAATTACGTTGAGTATAATGGCAAGTGGAATCACCCGCACTATAGGTACAGTATTAAAATTGTTATTTTTCTTTTTTGTTTGTTTTGTTTCTGCCGACTGCATAAAGCTGAAATCACGTATGTTAAATGCGTGTAAGATACGACAGACCTCTTTTAGCCACACCTCTCAAAGTGTCACTGTATTGAAGGGTCTCTCTCACTTTCAATTTAGAAATGCTGATGTTTTGTAACATGGAATGAAAAAATTCCCTTTGTGTTTTAAAAAAAAAATGGCCACGCTGATTCATAAATTCATCTAAATTAGAAATGGAGACAATTCCATTCAGTCCCAACTACTCCATCCTTTGGCCTGTTCAAGATTGTTCCTCACAATATATTGGTCTAGTGCAGGGGTAGGTAAGCTGATTTTTAGTGGCACTCACACTGCCCGGGTCCTGGCCACCGGTCCGGGGATCTCTGCATCTTAATTTAATTTTAAATGAAGCTTCTTAAGCATTTTAAAAACCTTGTTTACTTTACATATAACAATAGTTTAGTTATATATTATAGACTTTTATAGAAAGAGACCTTCTAAAAATGTTAGAATGTAATACTGGCACACAAAACCTTAAATTAGAATGAATAAATGAAGACTTGGCACACCACTTCTGAAAGGTTGCCGACCCCTGGTATAGTGACTCTAGTCCAGGGGTCTCAAACTCAATTTACCTTAGGCAAGTGCCAGTCCTCAGATCCTCCCAGCGAGCCAATAGTGTCACTGAAGGTGGTGGTCAGAAAAGAAAATGTTTATTGTATTTTTTATTTCTTAGAAATAATAAAACTGTCATGCAACTTTATATAATTCTTAACTTGCCAGAACGTTTTTAGTGTTTCCCAGACACCTGGCAAAGCTTCAGTTCTGTCAGTTTGTTGATGTTTGACCTCAATGACTGAGCAGTTGAAACCTTCAGGATTGCAGCAAGGTGTGCATCAGATAGATGTGTTTGGTGTTTTGACTTGTTTATATTCATTGTGGAAAAAAGTGACGCTGACTCTGCCTGGCAACTAATGATGCTGCCTCCATGGCTGACTCTGCCCTGCGACTAATGATGGTATCTCTATCCCTCTCCCCCAGCCACTAGGAGCTGCGGGGGCCAGCGCCTGCAGCAGACATTGCTGGCAGCGAGGCTGCATGCATCTCTCCTCCATGGGTCGCCGTGGGGAGGTTTTCGGGCCGCAGATGGCCCATGAGCCAGCACTTTGAGACCGCTGCTCTAGTCTAATTTTAAATGGCCCATGTATTGGAGCTTCCACACCACTTCCCTTGGGAGTCTATTCTTCAGGCTAGCACTTCCAGTTCTCAGGAAGCTTTCCTGATATTTATCCTACCTTATCTTTTTCTTAATATTATCCCCCTCCACTTACTTATAACCATAGAGACAAAGCTAAATAATTTCTCTCCCTGGCCTGTGTTTACATTCTTCAAATATTTGTAGACAGTGATAATATTCCCCACACCATTTAGTCCTTATTAGCCAAGCTACGCCTGTTTAGTTCTCCTCATCAGTGTAATCCTTCCAGCCCTTAAACAATATTTATTCTTCTTCTCCGAACTTCAGTTTAGCAACTGAACACTGTATTTAATTTGATTTCAGAGTAGGATAAAGACAGCCTATTGCCTCCCAGTTCCATGATGTGATCTCTTTACAGAGGACTGGAATCAAATGGTAATTTGCTCTGGTTTTACCCTAAAATAAACAATCAAGTCACTTAAAGTTATAAAACTACCATTTTTTAAAAATAATTTTGGCTGCATTTTTAGGCTCTTGTATCACAAAAGCAGCTTTGTTTTTAAAAAGTCCTGCTTATACCCCATGGGAAAACTCTGACAGATGTTCTTTTTAGTGGGAGGGCTGCCTGTATTTCTTTCATATTAAATCAGGATCTCTGTTTGTCTGCCAGTCCCACCCACCCGAAGTCCTAATCCTCTGTGGCATCACAGTTGGTTTCTGCAAGGCTGTGATACCACAAAGGATGGATTATGACCTTAGATGGGAAATAATTCTCAGGACCAGGTGAGTTCATAAGAAACAAAGACCCTGTTTGTGTATAAATGTCGCCAGTCATAACAGAAGCAAGAAATTCTATGTCCAAGATTACTGGAAAATTGTAAGCCTCTTCACTACATCTTTATACTCCCCTTGCTCTTTCTCCAAGCAGCTATATCAGGGGTTCTCAAACTGGGGGTCGTGACCCCTCAGGGGGTCGTGAGGTTATTACATGGAGGAGTTGCGAGCTGTCAGCCTCCACCACAAACCCTGCTTTGCCTCCAGCATTTATATTGGCATTAAATATATTAAAAAGTGTTTTTAATGTATAAAGGGGAGGTCTCACTCAGAGACTTGCTGTGTGAAAGAGGTCACCATTACAACAATCTGAGAACCCCTGAGCTATATGCTTGCTAGCTGGACACTCAGGAGAGAAGCTACTTGTAGAGAGGTTTAGCAGTGTGGGAATGGGGACTAGAAAGCAGAAGGCCCTTTCCCACTGAGGTCAGTTTTGTACTTGGTAATTTAAAAAAAAAATGCTTTGGAGCTGGTTTGAGAGAAGGGTGTGGAAGTGAAAGTCACTCTTTCACCCCAAATCCATGTATAGACCTGGGTTGGAAGCTTACTGAGGGAGCATGCAGTATCTATCACCCCTTCCAGGTGCAGAAACTGTGGTCAGAGGAGAGGGATAGCTCAATGGTTTGAGTATTGGCCTGCTAAACCCAGGATTGTGAGTTCCATCCTTGAGGTGGCCACTTAGAAATCTGGGGCAAAATTAGTACTTGGTTCTGCTGGTAAAGGCAGGGGGCTGGACTTGATGAGCTTTCAGGGTCCCTTCCAGTTCCAGATAGGTATAGGATAGATAGGTTAGGATTTGTACAAGAGTTCCATCTTATGTACAAAGCTAAAACTAAGACCTGGTTGAATGTGCAGGGTGAGGAGGAAATGTCCTGATAAACTTGAGATAGTGACTCTTTCTTTTATAAAGCATTTCAAGATATATGGAAGAAAAATATTGTATCATTTTTATTATTATAATTTTATTATTGAACTGGAATCTGAAAAGCTAGTTGGATTCTTTCTTCTTCATACACAATCACCAGTGATCATGATAATAATGCCATAACGTGTTCCATATGTAGATCTCAAAGTGTTTTACAAAGGTGGGTAAGTGTCAGCATCCTTTTGTAGCGATGGCATAACAGAGGCCCAGAAATGTGAAGTGACCCAGGGTCACATAGTCGCACAGCCAGAACTAAAACCAAGGTCTCCTGACTTCTGTGTTCAGTTTAGTAGACAACAGTTGGAATCTAAATTTAGGTCTCAGATTTTGCTGATATGGGTGAGGCAGATGGGAATCAAGCTCTCTCCTTCAAGGGGATGACAGCACTTTAAATGCTTGCTTTTGTCTGTGCAGTAACTAGATGTGACACACAAGTTGCCCAAAGTGCAAACATAGGCAGCACCTAAGTGTGGTTTTTACAGTCTCTTTTCTTGCACTTCAAAGTGATGAGTTTTGCAAAGTACATAATCTGCATTTTGATGCAAATTTAAGAGGTAAGAATGTTGACATTTCTGCATGTTAAGTATGGTGCAGCAGCAGATTATAATTCCAGACAGGATGTCCATCTTTGGGAGCAGTTTCTGTGATCCTGCTCTCCAAGCCAATGGAGATTAAATGCTTCAGCCTCAGAACACTCCTAGTCGTGTGTGTTCTTTATATAAGCACCGCCACACAATTCACCACCACTGGGAGCATCTATTTGGGAAACATCCAGGACTGGAGTAGCAGGGGGTAGTGCAGGTCAGGACTGAAGTGCATTGGCAGAGCTGTGTATGGGGAGCCCAGGTCTAGAAAAATAGAAGCCGTTACAGGTCAAGAACGGTGTGTCAGACTAAGAGAATGTGGGGAAAGATTGCACAATATAGGCCTGAAATATGCCTTTCTTTAACCATTCCTACATCATTAGTTCATAGCTTCCCTGAGAAGCATTTCACAGACCTCTTAGGACTGACTGATAATACTCCACAGGGCAGGCCAAGTAAACAGCCTTGTTGAAGGTCTCCTGTGCAATGAATGTCATTCAGGCACCTTTTCCAGTGCTTATGCTCTTTCCCCATGTGCTTTAATGCTAACAGCAATAGAGCAGCCGAAGCACATGGAGATGGAGTGGGAGTGGCAGAAAAAAGACCTTCCACCACTTTCACTCCCTCTTCCCATTGGATTCAACAACCCAAAAGCACATGGGGGAGAGGGAGCAGAAGGGAAAGAACAGAAAGAGAAGGAACAAGAGAGAAATGAGGAAGAGAAGGAACAAAAGAGGAAAAAGAGAGAAGGAATGAAAGGAGAGAGGGAGTAAAGAAGAAAGCTACAAAGAAAAAAATTACAGAAAAAATGACTGCAACATGGTAGGTGTTTGTTTTCTCCTTTTAGGTTTTGTTTTGTTTGGGAGAGAGGAGGAAGGTACAATCCCTGCTGCTATTCCTATTTTCTTCATTTGTCTCCTGCTGCTTCTTTCTACCTTTGTTTCTCTGTCCCTTTGGAGGTGACTGGCACCGGGCCCTCAGTAACTCTTATCACACTCTTTGGCCTTTCAGCCAAGTTGTTTGACCAGTTCCCTTGCACAGCATGCAAATTAGCCCATTTTGTGCATGGAAACTACGGTGCCCACAAATTTCTCCTTTAGAGAAAAGAACTAGTTGGCTTCAGACTAATGGACTAAAATTTCCCTTTTCTCTCTTTTTCTCTCTCTTTAAAGACAATTCCTCATCTTTCCAGGAAGATGAAGAGGTAGATATGGAGGCTGTCAACTGGCAGCTGAACAGCACGCCCATGAATGGGCACTCTCCAACCCCAACCACAGCTCGTTTCCCCAGCTGGGTGACATTCGATGACAATGAAGTCAGCTCTGCTTCCCTCCAGAACCTTTCTCCCTTGAAACCAGACACCCCACCAATAGCAACGCAGACTGCAGATGTGAATTGTAATCTTGCTACATCCTTTAAGAAGAGGGAGCGCCCCAGGAGCACATTGTTGGACCTCACTAAAGTTCAAAAGCTAGATCTTTCCTCCTTAAATAGGCTGCCTTCTGTTGGAACACCCCCCTGGAGTGCTACTAATCCCTTCCTGGATGAGTCTCTGAGGGATGTCCAACCCTCACCCATCAACCCGTTCAGCTCATTCTTAGAGGAACGAGATAGGCATTCCCACAGCTCCTCTCTCTCCAGCGCTCCACGCCAAAAGCAAAGAGACTCCCTTATTATCCTCTACCAAGAACCTGACACCATCAGCTTTGATGAGTCAAGCAAAAACGTAACCCACACAGATGCTGTTGAGCAGCTCAAGCAGCTCCGTATTGGAGATCCAGATCACCTGAACAGCCCAACTCTACCTGATGATGACCCCCTGATGCCATTTGATGTGGATGGCACATTGTTGAACTTGGCCCCATCTCAGCCCAAGGATGGCTGGCCAATGATGCTCAGGATACCAGAAAAAAAAAACATCATGTCATCTAGGCATTGGGGGCCAATCTACGTCAAGCTGACTGCGAGCGGGTATCTACAGCTTTTTTATGAGAAGGGACTGGAGAAGCCCTTCAGGGAATTCAAACTTGAGATCAGTCATGAGATTTCAGAGCCCAAGCTCCAAAACTATGATGAGAATGGAAGGATACACAGCGTACGTATAGACCGCACCATCTACAAGGAGAAAAGGAAATATCAGCCTAAACCAGCAATCAGCCACGCAGCAGAAAGGGAACAAGTGATAAAGCTAGGCACTACTGATTATGAAGACTTTCTTAGTTTCATCAGCGCAGTTCAGGATATACTAATGGACTTGCCAGCCTCATCAACAGATCTGAGCACAGTGGGATTAAACTACCAAGAGGAAGAAATCACTGTTGATGTCAAGGATGAGTTTCATGGCATCTTGGCCAAAGGAGACAATAGGATTCTCCAGCATAGCGTGCTGACACATATACATGTTCTCAGCTTCCTTTCTGGCCTCGCAGAATGCAGGCTGGGCCTTAATGACATCCTTATAAAAGGGAATGAAATCGTTGCACGGCAGGATATTATGCCCACCACTACCACTAAGTGGATTAAGTTGTATAACTGCCGGTTTCATTCACGTGTGGACGAGGAAATGTTTAACAGCTCCCACGTTATCCAGTTTAATCCCTTGGATGCCTGCCGATTTGAGCTGATGCGGTTCAGGACTGTGTTTGCTGAGAAGACTTTGCCTTTCACTCTGAGAACAGCAGCCACTGTCAAAGGTGCTGAAGTGGAGGTCCAGAGCTGGCTGATGATGTCCACTGGGTTCTCCTCCAACCGTGACCCTCTAACTCAGGTGCCCTGTGAAAACGTGATGATCCGCTACCCAGTGCCAAATGAGTGGGTGAAAAACTTCCGCAGAGAAAGTGTCCTGGGAGAAAAGTCTTTGAAAGCCAAGGTGAACAAGGGTGCCAGTTTTGGGTCAACCAGTGTGTCTGGTTCTGAGCCAGTAATGAGAGTAACTTTGGGAACTGCCAAATATGAGCATGCTTTTAATTCTATTGTATGGAGGATAAACCGACTGCCTGACAAAAACTCAGGTGAGTAGAGAGTATTCTGTCTGAGTGGATAAACTTAAAGGAAAGGTATATTTGGGGTTGGGGGTATATTTGGGGCTGGGGGACATTGGAGTTACATGGTACAGTGGATAAACCATTGTCCTTTTGGAAGGTTCAAAGGGGCATGAAATGGCTGGTTGTCTTACTCATCCTAACCATGGCTTAATGTGTCTCACAAAGAAACACTGTTTTTGACAAAACCATTTTGGTGTAGCCACATGCAAATATGCCTTCCAACCATCATTTTGTCAGTGCATTCTGGGACTCTTGCCTAAGCTTTCCCATAATGCACTACACTGTTTCTGAAAACAGGTACTTTTTGGGTAACTTCCAAATGTAAGGCACTGTATACTGTAATATCAGGGGGACCAGCTAAATCACTGTAGCTCCAGCCCTTGTGACTTCCTATCCACAATGTTGTAAATTGCACTGGTTCAGCAAGACCTGAGACAAAGATCTCACTGCATGTGTTGCAACCAGAGCTCATACATGTACCAGGTATGGCGGTTGTGTGTAGACATAGGGCACTGTGTAGCTACAAGCTAAAAGTATTCTATGCAACAACTTGTGGCTATATCTTTCAACTAGTGTGGGCAGGGACAAAGACCTGATTTAACATTTAAAGGGATGCTATCAAGGTAAATCATAAAACTTAAAAACCTGTCCTGCCCTGTATTTTTATAGTTATACCTTTAATTATTAACATTCAAGTCATCTGCAAAATCTAATTTACTTTTTACCACCATTACATTTGTTCACTTTCTGCCCTTCACCCAGCTTGGGCAGTGAAATTTGACCATCTAGTTTACTTTCTGTTTATAGTGAATTACCCTTTCTGGTTCCCATGCCCTTCGCTAATGCAATTCTTTGCATAAACACTGTTTAAAACACTGACTTGTTTCTGTAGCTTCCTCACTGGGCAGATTCCTGCCTGTACTTTTTCCCTACAAGAGAAGTTCCATGATGCTCCAGACTTGATCCTTTCTGAGAACATCTGTTCTCGTTTGTCAGGAGGGAAGGAAAGCATTGAACAAGGTGCTTCTCACTTTTTGGATCACTTTTTAGCTCAGTAAGGAACTCACCACAGAGTACAAACCTGGAGAGACATCACTCTGACAACAAATGAGGCTTGGAGAGTTTACTTTGGAAGAGAGACTAGAAGCTAAGAGTAGGGGGAATAAAAAGAAACATCAGGATGAAAGACTAATCTCATGTCAATAGCAGCATGCCTGGAAAACACCATACAATCAGCCCAACCCTAAACACAAATAATCATGTGCTTGCTAGGAAAATCCCACTGTGCTGCCTGCATGACCCTTCAGGTCAGGGGGTGAAGTTCAGTGACAATTATTCTTCTCTGGTATCATCCATCTGAGGATCTCAGTGTGCTTTACAGACATTACAGCGGGGAAAACTGAAGCCCACAGAGATTAAGCATATGTCTGCGCTTCAAGATGGAAGGTGCAATTTCCAGCTCAACGTGACATACCCCTGCTAGCTCTGATCAAGCTAGCATGCTAAAAATAGAGTGTAGCCCTGGCAGCGGGAGGGGCTAGCTGCCCTAAGTACATACACATCCAAGTTGTTAGGCAAGTACTCAGGGCTGCTATCCCTCACACCACCACAACTATGCTCTATTTTTAGTGTACTAGCTCAGTCATTAGTCCAGGTATGTGTCCCTGAGCTGGAATTTACACCTCCAGTTCAAAGTATAGACATAACCTTAAGTGACTTGTCTAAATTCATACAGTATGTCATTAGCAGAATGCTCACAGATTCCAGAATTCTAGACTCTTTTGCATGCTCAAGCCATTAGTGATGCTCCCTTACCCACTTTCACCTTTATGTGAAATGTTAACCCAAGTCTCTAATTATTTGTCTTTATGTCTGTCTGTAACCTTACATCTGCCTCCCAGCAGGGGAGGATGAAGCTGAAATGCAATCCCTGCTGTTGGGGAGTCTTCCCACACAGTACTGAGCAGTAGCAGCACATGTGTGCTAACTGACTGTCTGATACACCTGGGAGGAGGCAGGGTGCCCTGCCTGCAAACAGCCCTTCCTGTCAGGTCACATTATGATTTGAGGGAAAGGAAAGGGGAGCAAGCATTATGACATGGCCACTGAATCTAGGGGAGGTGATATGGGCGGGAATCCTAAACTATTGGTGGAGGTATATTTCTTGACAGCACTTATCCCGTGGCTCTAGATCAGGGGTAGGCAACCTATGGCACACACGCCAAAGACGGCGCAAAAGCTTATTTTCAGTGGCACTCACACTGCCTGGGTCCTGGCCACTGGTCCAGGGGGGCTTTGCATTTTAATTTAATTTTAAATGAAGCTTCTTAAACATTTAAAAAACCTTACTTGCTTTACATAGAACAATAGTTTAGTTGTATATTATAGACTTATAGAAGGAGACCTTCTAAAAACATTAAAATGTATTACTGACACGCGAAACCTTAAATTAGAGTGAATAAATGAAGACTCGGCACACCACTTCTGAAAGGTTGCTGACCCCTACTCTAGATGCTCAGAATATACAATAAATTTTTAAAAAATACACAGCTGCCTGAATGAAGCCACCCACAACAGTCACCCAAAATATAATAATAGAGACCCACCCATCTAGCCATCAAAAGGTGGGCTTTGCTGCATTCCCTGAATGTTGACAAATCCAGGCTCTGGTCGGCCAAAAAGGGAGGGTAAATTCTACTTTCAAGGACCTCCATGGAAAATACTATGCAGCAGCCCCCTCCAGTTTAAATCAAGGGGGATTTAGCTGCCTGTCCTTACTGACTGCCACTGAAGGTGGTATTGGAGGGGGAGAGTGGTGGGTCGCTCAGGTAACCAAGTCCTAAACCATTTAACCCAGTGTTCACTTGCAGATCATAAAATCCTAGGAATTATTCCTGTAGCTTTATTGCCTTATCCCAACTTCTTGTCTTTGTGGTTTCTGATATGAACAGGCCTTATGCTCTCCAGCTTTATGACCTGCCGCCAAGGTCATCTGCGAAAGCATCTGGGCCATTTGTTTGTGGCTACAAATTCAAAAGCATATGACTGAATCAAACAATCCATGTATTTAGCCTGTTTTTTTCTCTTGGAGGTAACTAATGGCAGGATTCTATGGAGTATGTTGCTGAGCTTCTTCCCAGAACAGCTTGGTAAACTCTGTTGCTCTTCTCTGATTCACAATTAACTTGTTGACGCTGGCTGATGAAGCCTATTTATAAGCCCCACAGAGCCTCAGTCACAACTGGATGTGATCCAGTACAAGAGAACTAACGTGTTTTTATCCACTAGACAGTGGAACAAAAGAGTGTTAAGAAAATATCTATACAGAGGCTTCATGGTCATGATCATGGGAAAAAGCTGTACAGACAAAGCAGAGGTGTGACCCAGTCCAGATTCTTGGATCTAGATATCCTGAACTGTGGAGCAGTTTGACTATGAATCCAGTCCCAAGCATGCTGGCTGGCCCTACCTATAAACTGGGCCAAATTAAAACCCTAGATCTCACCACCTCTGAACTTCGGGGACAGATTAGAACCAGGTCCCTTCCAAACATGGCAGCTCTAGCCCATTTCTGAAACACAGATAATTTTCAACATGGACTTTATTGTGAGAGGTGAGTCACTGAAAATGAGACTGAGGTGTTCGTGCCTCAGGGATGCAGGAAGCCCAGAAGAGGATAAATCTGTCTGATGTCTTCTCCTCGGTTTTACTACAAACTTTATCTGTCTTTCAGACCGAGGAGTCTGATTGGGCGTGGTGGGGGAAATAGAACTATAATGAAATTATATTTTGTGACCCCTGATCAATTAATGACTGCATGGATTCCATATATGTCATAATAACTTTGTGTATTTTTGCATTCACAGACATTTCACTTATATAACATAAGTGCCAGACATTTGAGTGGGCACCAACAGTAAATGTTTGAATGATGTGCACAGTGAAATTTGCATGTACTGTTACTCGTTATTACTACTAGAATTGATCAAATAGTTTAAAAATAAATGACACCTTCCCCCCATGATTTATAGCTCAGTTCAGTTGTGCAGAGTTCGACTGACTACAGTTCATGGGGTCATGTTATATGTAAACTAACATAATTTAGGCTAATTTAGGGACTGATCCTGCTCTCTTTGAAGTCAGTGGGAATTTTACCATTGACTGTGTTTGGTTGGTGGGAGTTGGCTGAGGCCCTTAGATTACAAGTTTTTCACAGCAGGGACCACGTTTATTTTGTCTCAAGTGCATCAGTGGCACTCTATAAACAATCAGAAACAGTCAGTTCAAATAAACATTATGTTTGTCGTGACAGTTAAAGACCTTGCTTATTTGTCCTGTGTTGCCAGAGAAGTAGGTTCAGTGTTTAGCTTCATTCTCATGATGTTAGGCAGTGTCCAAGGTTTTTTTGTGTTATAGGTGGGGCTAGTTGCACCACCTATCATTTAGGTTGTTTGACATTTCCTATTACAAGACCCTGTTTTGACAAACTTTAACTGTTTGGGCTTAAATTTTTACATGCCAGGGGTCTTCCTCTGGCTTTTTTTTTTTGCCCTTTTTTTTTTAAACTTCAGCCAGAGAGGAATCAGAGAGAGAGGCTAGGGACTCATCCATTGTTTAGCCCATGTTAAAAAATTATTAAGATCTTTCCTCTGAAATGTTCTAGTGACCTCATGCTTTGAAGCAGGGATTTCAAAGTTGGCAGGGGGTGGTGTTTGTATCAGGGATGTCAGGGCCGTCCTTAGCCATAGGCAGCCGCCTAGGGCACCACTAGGTCTGGGGGCACCGCTCTGCCAGACGGATGAGAAGCAGTGGAGCATGTAAGAGCAGGGCTGCTGGGTCCTAGAGAGAGCCAAATGCAGCACAGTCTGAAGGAGGGGATTGGCTGCTGGGGTTGCTGGGAAGGGGTGAGGGAAGGAACTCACCTGTGAGTGTGACTCTTTCCTCCGGTGTGATGTGAGGCAGGCTCGGTGGCTCTGGCAGTATCCTTTGTTGTCCCCCATAACATCCATTCTTCTTCCCCCTGCCCCACGCAGCACCCCGTCCTTTCACCCTCCCCCCATGGAGCACCTCTCTGTCCCCCCTCCCCTCCCTGGCTGCCTACTGAAGAATGAAAGCGAAAGTAACTCACTTTCTTGGCAGGCAGCCAGGATTGGAATGGTCCCACAGGGCTGAGTTGGGGATAGCCAGAGAGCATGTGCAAAAAATCAGGACAGGGAGTTGGGGTAGGGTGAGCAGATGTCCCACTTTTATAGGGACAGTCCCAATTTTGGAGTCTTTTTCTTATATAGGCTCCTGGTGCCTAAGTAAGACAAAGCCCCAAATATCGGCACTGGCCCTATAAAATCAGGACATCTGGATCTGGTCACCCTAGCTGGGGAGCACGTCTCTCTCCCGGGCGGAGTTACACAGGGCAGGATGAGCTGCTGTGGCTCCATGGGTGCCCTGTCCCTGAGATCAGATGCTGTGCTAAATTCACCATGGTCCACTGGGCTGGCAGTGGTGCCCACTGGCGTGTGATCAGTCCTGAGGGTTTACTGCTGCTGTTGCCACTCTGCACCCCAAGAGGTGGATTTTGGGGTCCTGTAGTTTTCCACCTATCTCCTCCACTACTTCAGCTGTTGGACCAGCAGGCTGGGGGGGGTGAGCCAAGCATGAAAGCAGTGCTGTGTTGCCATTTAGATTGTCATTTAACAAATTTGTTTGCCAAAAATGCTTGCTAACAATCCTGAATTCAATTTCAATTAAAAAAAATTAATATCTTAGCCAAAAACAGAAAATTAAGTTGTTGACAATTATTGTGACAAGTTTGCTATGGGGAAGAGAATGGGCCAGTTTTCATCAGAGAAACAAAAAATGTTGACTGACTTTCCTATAGCCCTGTTACTGCTAAATAGAGCCCTTCAGCAACTATAATATGCTCATCTCTTTACTAGTGTATAGAGCAGGGGTTCCCAAACTTTAACAGCCCGTGAACCCCTTTCACTAAATTGTGATATGTCATGAACCCCACCCCCCCAAAATGAATATTTTCAGGGATTTAAGTTTAAATTTCCTCAGTGTGATGGATGCAGCAATTGCCCGCCCCGCTCTTCCTGGGGCTCAGGCTGGGGTTCGGGCTGCCGGCTCCCCTGCTGACAGGGGCAGGGCTCAGGCTGCCAGCCCCAGCTGCCCAGCCTCTCTCTTCCTGTTACTCGGACTCCCAGCCCTGCACAGAACACTGGAGTTCAGGCTGCCGCTCCCTTGCTGACCGCCAGGACTCGGGCTGCCAGCCCCAACTGCCCGGCCCCACTCTCCCTGGGGCTTGGGCTGCCAGCTCCCGCGCTGACCGCCGGAACTCAGGCTGCCAGCCCAAACTGCCCGGCCCCGCTCTCCCTGGGGCTCGGGGTGTCTGCCCTGTAACCGGGTCCCACCTGCTGTCTCCAATACCCAGGGTCTTCTGGCTGCCACTAGTGAAATTTTTCTGGTGAACCTCTTGTAACATTCTGCTAACCCCCAGGGGTTCACGTATCCCAGTTTGGGAACCACTGGTATAGAGCAGGGGTCGGCAACCTACAGCTTACATGCCAAAGGTGGCATGCCAGCAGATTTTTGATGCTCTGGGGTTCTGGCTGCTGCTCCATTGCCAGCTGGGATCCTGGCTGCTGGCCCCACTCAGCACCCACTTCTGGCCTGGGGACCCCAAGGAATCCCAGGCTGGCAGTGGGCTAAGCAGGCTGGCAGCTGAGACCCCGGCTGAGCCTCTCAAACCACTGTCGCCCTGGAATTCCATTCACTCAGCTGGTAGCAGGCTGAGTGGGACTAAATTCAACGAAATAGGAAAACAAGAGTAACTAATGACGAAGTGCAAGAACCTAGAGAGCCTCCTGAAGCACGGTGATAGTTTTGATTTAAATGGACTTGAACTGTGCGAAGAATTGAGTACACTGTCATCAATGTTGCCACATGCAAAATCAATGATGGACATTGTACAGTTTATTCATACCAGCAAACTTGTTGAGAGAGAGAGATATATATTTCCTAATGTGTACATTGCCACTCGTATTCTACTGACAATTCCTGTAATAGTAACATCAAGAGAACAGAGTTTCTCAAAACTAAAGCTCATTAAAAACTATCTCCGCTCTACAATGAGTCAGGAACACTTGACTGGTCTTGCTGTTCTTGCAATCAAACAAGACATCACTTTGTCTTTGTCATACGATGACATTACTGGTTTTGCAGCCAAAAAAGCTAGAAAGATTGCTTTTAATTAAAAACAAATCCTTGTTTCAATACTTCTTCATATAAATTTCCAATAAAATGTTGACAAATTTAAAAAATATTATTTGCATCATTCTGTCAAATCAGAATTTTTTCTATAGTGCTACTTTTTAGTGCTAGTCCATCAGCGTTACAGTGTGCTTAATTAAGTTAAACTGGTTTTAATAAGATGCATGTGGCAAGTTTTCCAATAATGTAAGCTTATGTTTGTGTTGCTCAGAGCAAGTCAAGCACAGGGGCACCAGTTTAATAATCCCACCTAGGGCACCATTAATCCTAAGGACGGCCCTGAGGGATGTGCCATTTACCACTCACATGAAAATCCACCATCCCTCCAGATGGTTCAGCATGCTCTGCTCTCTCTGGCCAGACAACTCCACTGACCACTGGAGGTGTGGATATAATGCTGCCTCCTATCCACGTTAGTCTCCCTTTCTGGGGTGTTTCTGCTGACAGAGATTCTAGGAGAATACAGTCTCTGTGCTTAAGGGAGATGATAATTGTACCAGCCCCAACATATACAATGTTGGGAAAGATTCCTTGTCCCCTCTTCCCTTGTGCATCCATGCTGTAGTCAGACACAGTTTGGTCCTTAACCTCTCTGTGCCTCAGTTCTCCCCGCCCCAAACAGGAATACTTCCTTACCTCACAGTGATGGTCTGTGGATTAAATATAGAGAATGGGTACAGTTTTCAAAGCGTCTAAGTCCTGTTTTCAAAAGTCAGTGGGACTTAGCCTCGTAAGTGACAAAAGGCCCAGATTTTTAAATGTATTTACATATTATTTTTGAAAATGGTACTTAGGGTATGTGTCTACACTGCAATAGGGAGGTGTATTTGCAGCCAGTGTAGACATACCTGAGCTGGTTTGTCAAAGCTAGCTCGAGTAACAATAGCAGTGAAGCTGCGGCAGCACCAGCACTTGAGTATGTACTCAGGATCCAAGGCAGGCAGGGCTATATCTTGCAGACAATCATGCTGCCACAACTTCACTGCTACTGTTACTTGAGCTAGCTGTGATCTATCTGGATCAGAGCTAGTTTGGTTATGTCTACACTAGCTACAGTCACACCTGTGGATTGCAATGTAGACATGTCCATAGGCTACATCTACACTGCAGCTGGGAGGTGTAGTTCCCCTCTCAGGTAGATGTATATGCACTACTCTGCTCAAGCTAGTGCACTAAAAGTGTCAGTGTGGCCATGATGGCACAAGCAGCAGCTCAGGCTCACCGTCCAAGTACATACCTGAAATCTTGGTCAGAGTGGTACTTAGGCAGTTAGCCCAAGCTGCCACAACTACACTGCTATTTTTAGTACACTAACATAAGCACAGCACACCAATCTGGGAATCATACCTCTCAGCTGCAGTGTAGATGTAGCCAGAGTCTCCTAAGTCATTTAGATGCTTTTTAAAAATTGTCCGCAAAGTGTTTTGAAGATGAAAAGCCAGAATTAAAGTTCAGCGGTGTTTAAATTATTTATTTATTTAAGGTCCATTTATTGGAAAAAATAAAATCTTAGTCTCCTTTTCTTTGCAACACAAGGAACAAATGAGTACCATATTATTTTAATCTTGGGGGAGGGATTCTTTGTTCTCTTTTAAATTAAACCTTTTCCTCCTCCTCCTGAAGCATGTCCTTTGATAGGCTCTTGATTTAATATATATGGAGAAGACACAGCCCTTAAAACTTGTTCAGGATGTAGACAACTGGAATTTTCTTGGAAACCTGCTTCCAGTTGCTTTTCCGTTATGGAAGAGCAAAGCCATTCTGGATCCTTAAACCCCATTAGGATCCTTGAATCTTGACCCAAAACTTCCATCAAGGCATATTTGAAGTCTGTAAAAGTTCAATTAATGCCCTTGTTCTTCATTGTTTTTTGTCTCTGCACACCCTCGTCCAGCTGAAGATGGGAACACCAGTGCATTCTGAACATTTATCCAGTCCTTAGCACAGTGGGACCCCAACCTGGCTGAAGCAATATAAAATATTATTATTTATTAATAATAATAATAATTGTTATTTCTGGCCTGACCAGAAGCAGCATTTACCTTAAACTTCATTAGGAAGCCTTTGTGCATGGTTGAGTAGTGTTTGTGCAGTGCTTTGAAAATACCAAATGCTGTGTGGATGGAATTCACCTCTCTGAAGAGGGACTTGCACAAGGCCTATAAATCCCATTTTGAGCTCTATTTTGAGGGCTGAAGTGGGACTCAGAGGCGCTTAGGCGTTGTCTAATGCTGGCTCTCTGCACAGGGTTGAACTTCACCCTGTCAGTGCTAAGAGTTGGTACTATCATTGAAGATACCCTGCCTTGCTTTGCAGGCTCAGGGGGTTGCATGTTTTGGAATAAACTCTGGGTGTGCTCATTGTTTGGGTAGTTGTCTCAACTGCTGGTCTTCCAAGGCACAATCCTGTAAGCCCATCATGTATAGTACTCTCATTCTGCTCCATGTGGAGGGCTTTCAGGCTTCTTTCCGCTCTTACTTCCCAAACTCAACCTTTCGCATTCCTTTTTAGCTTCTCAGTGTGCATCTTGATCACCTGTATAAAAGGTAAATGCTCCCATAGTGATTGCAAAATGGATGGTTAGAAATTAAACATCACCATGTACAACCAGGTGGCCAGAGCCTTGTTGTGTCATGCATGGATTTGTTTTACTTAGACAAATGTAAGGATAATAATCATGCTTCGAATCAATCGAACACCCTTCAGCCAAGGTTCTCAAAGTGCTTTTGAAAGATACTAGCCTCATTTTGCTGATAGAAAAATTGAGGCACAAAGAGGTTAAGTGACTTGCCCAAGGTCACAGTGAGTTGATGACAGGCAGGAATAGAACCCATATGTCCTGATGGCCAGCCTGTGCTCTAATGACTAGACCACACTGCTTTCCAACAGGACAAAGGAGACAAAAAACAAAATGTAATGCTCACAGATCACTACAATTTTAAATTATCACTTACATTGCCCTTTCTAAGGAGTGACTGTTTTGTATGGGGATGGAATAATGAACTAGAAGTTGGAATTCCTGGGTTCTGTTTCTAGCTTGGCCATTGACTTGCTGTGTGACCTTAAAGAAATCATTTTTTTAATTTTATTTTCCTATCTATAAAATGGTTATAATATCTAGCTGAAAGGCCAGTGTCATTCTCAGATGAAAGACAACATTGTACTGTGTACTGCAAGATCCTGCCTTTGGCAGCGCCCAATACCTGATGCATCAGAGGAAGTAAAAAACTGCCCACAGTACACCAGTGCTGTACATGGAAATAGGTTGGAGAATTCCTTCCTGATCCCTGTGGTGACTGGTTTATACCCAGAATTCTCATTTACTGAAGCCGCTCTGGAATGATCAACTATCATTCCTGCAGCTTGTTTACTTTAGTCATCTCTGGAAGCTCCAGCTGCACTGTAGCTATTATGATTTCATAACTTACTCAAGCAGATTCTCTGTTTACCTCTGTTTTAAGATGCTTCTTCCTAGGTGTTGCCTTTGTTAATCTTCACAACAGTTTTACGTTTCATTTTCTGTCTCTTCCCAGCTTCTGGCCATCCTCACTGCTTCTTTTGCCACCTGGAGCTTGGCTCTGACCGGGAAGTGCCTTCCAGTTTTGTCTGCTATGTGGACGTGGAGTTTGACATGCCCACCACTTCAGCATCCAAAGCCACTGTTCGGTCCATTTCTGTAGAGGACAAGAGTGATGTCAGGAAATGGGTCAACTATTCAGCACACTATAGTTACAAGGTAAAGAGAGCAGCCGGCTGTCACTGCAGCTAGTATAGCTGTTGCATGAGTCATTTTTCTTTAGATATATTTAATGTTGGTGAAAGAGATGATTTATCAAGGTGACACAGAGTCAGAGGTGGGAGAAGAACTCTTGACTCCCAGCCCTGTGCTTAGACAACCCTAACTCATTGCGCTTTGAATTCCTGTATCCATCACTGCCAAGTAAGTAACTGTTGAGTGACACAAGGTTTCCCCATGCTTTTCTGTAGGAGTACTATACACCTTTCTTTCTAGCTTCAGCAATTTTGCAGTTATTCTAGTCAAAAGTAAATATTTCAGTACTTTTAAATGGTGATGGGCTAATTCCTGAGCTGTCATAAATCAGCATAGCACTATTTGTTTCATTGAAACTACACCTGTGTGCACCAGCTAAAGATGTAGGATAAAATCTTCAAAAATGCCTAAGTCCCATTTTAGAAATGACTTTCAATGAGACTTAGGGTATGTCCAGACTACCCGCCAAATCAGCGGGTAGCGATCAATCTATCGGGAATCGATATATCGCGTCTCGTCTAGATGCGATATATCAATCCCCGAATCCACTCCTGTTGACTCCAGAACTCCACCAGGGCAAGCAGCAGTAGCAGAGTTGACAGGGGAGCCGCAGCCGTTGATCCCGCGCTGTGAGGATGGGAGGTAAGTCGAAATAAGATACATCGACTTCAGCTACGCTATTCTCGTAGCTGAAGTTGCATATCTTGTATTGACACCCCACTCCCCTCCCGCCCAGTGTAGACCAGGCCTTAGGCTCCTAAAGGCCAGATTTTTAAAGGTATTTTGGCACCTAAGTATAGTTGGTCAAGAATTTCTCAACACTTTTTTCTTTCTTTTCTTTTGAGGGGTGGAGAGTAAGAAGGGGGCAGATTTGTCAAAACCGCAACTTTTTGTGGAAATGGACCAGTTTTGACACATCTTTTGTCTGGAAGTTTTCATGGGTCCAGGATGGAATTTCTGGTCAAAACTAGGAGAGATTCCAAAACAACCAATAGTCTGTTTCAGAGGCACTTAAAACCTGGTTTTCCGCACCCTAGGCAATTACTATAACCACTGACCTATAGAGTCAGAATGTGTTTGTCTCAGTTTCAAAGTAGGGAGGGACTAGAGCTTCCCGATTAAATGGCTGTAAGACTTTTTGATATGGGCAAAACAACATATTTTTTCTATAACCTTGTTTTCAGAAATGATGGAACCATCTTTGCTGAAATTTTCTACAACAAATTCAGCCTGGCATGTAAATTTTACTTGGCATGTAAAATTTCAAAATGGTTAAATTTAGGCAAAGTTGCAAGCATATGAAAACAGGGTTCTATAATGAAAAATGTTGGACAACCTTAACTAAGGTGGTGCTACCAGCTCTGCCTGTAATAAGTCAAGATGGAGTAAAATGTACCCTGTTTGCACACAGGCTGGCTAACCTAGTGAGGAGGGCTTTAAACTAGGTTCGACGGGGATAGGTGAGCAAAGCCCACAGGTAAGTGGGGAACATGAAGACCTGGGAGATGGGTCAGAAACAAGAGGGATCGTGGGCTATAATGGCAGAGAGAAAGGAGGGTCAGGGCAAAACTGGGAGGACTGTATCAAATGCCTTACTAAAGTCTAGGCATACCACATCCACCGCTTCTCCCTTATTCACAAGACTTGTTATCCTATCAAAGAAAGCTACAGATTGGTTTGACACGATTTGTTCTTTACAAATCCATGCTGGCTATTCCTTATCACCTTACCACCTTCAAGTGTTTGCAGATGATTTCTTTCATTACTGCTCCATTATCTTCCCTGGCATAGAAGTTAAACTACTGGTCTGTAGTTTCCTGGGTTGTTTTTATTCCCTTTTTATAGATGGCACTATATTTGTCCTTTTCCAGTCTTCTGGAATCTCTCTTGTCTCCCATGACTTTCCAAAGATAATAGCTAGAGACTCAGATACCTCCTCTATTAACTCCTTGAGTATTCTAGGATGCATTTCATCAGGCCCTGGTGACTTGCAGGCATTTAACTTTTCTAATGATTTTTAACTTGCTTTTTTTTATTTTATCTTCTAATCCTACCCACTTCCCATAAACATTCACTATGTAAGACATTCTTCAGACTTCTCAGTGAAGACTGAAACAAAGAAGTCATTAAGCATCTCTGCCATTTCCAAGTTTCCTGTTACTGTTTCTCCCCCTCACTGACCAGTGGCCTACCCTGTCCTGGGTCTTCCTCTTGCTTTAATATTGATAAAAAGTCTTCTTGTTTCCCTTTATTCCCATAGCTAGTTTGAGCTCATTTTGTTCCTTTGCCTTTCTAATCTTGCCCTGCATTCCCGTGTTATTTGCCTATATTCATCCTTTGTAATCTGACCTAGCTTCCATTTTTTATATGACTCCTTTTTATTTTTGTAGGTCATGCAAGATCTCGTGGTTAAGCCAAGGTGGTCTTTTGCCACATTTTCTATCTTTCCTACCCATTGGAATAGCTTGCTTTTGGGCCCTTAATAGTGTCTTTGAAAAACTGCCAACTCTCCTCAGTTTTTTCCCCTCAGTTTGATTCCCATGGGACCTTACCTATCAGTTCTTTGAGCTTACCAAAATCTGCCTTCCTGAAATCCATTGTCTCTATTTTGCTGTACTCTTTCTACCCTTCCTTAGAGTTGCAAACTCTATGATTTCATGATCACTTTCACCCAAGCTTCCTTCTACTTTCAAATTCTCAACAAGTCTCCTATTTGTTAAAATCAAGTCTAGAACAGCTTCCCCCTAGTAGCTTTTTCAACCTTCTGAAATAAAAGTTGTCTGCAATGCAGTCCAGGAACTTACTGGATACTCTGTGCCCGGTGTTATTTTCCCAACATATATCTGGATAGTTGAAGTCCCCCATCACCACCAAATCTTGGGCTTTGGATGATTTTTTAGTTGATTAAAAAAAGTCTCAACCACCTCTTCCACCTGGTTAGGTGGCCTGTAGTAGACTCCTAGAACGACATTACCCTTGTTTTCCACCCTTTTATCCTAACCCAGAGACTCTCAACACTTCCATCTCCTATTCCATCCCACCTCAGTCCAAGTGTGTACATTTTTAATATATAAGCAACACCTCCTCCCTTTTTCCCCTGTCTATACCTTCCTGAGCAAACTATACCCATCCACACCAACATTCCAATCATGGTACTTTCCCACCAAGTTTCAGTTATGCCAACACAATGTCATAGTGTATTATTTATTAGCACTTCCAGTTTCTCTGCTTATTGACCGATACTTCTCCGCATTTGTATAAGCATCTAAGGATAACTGGTTTGATCTTGC
>NC_133772.1:115552315-115639410 GCF_003597395.2 Chelonoidis abingdonii | reverse complement strand
AAAGAGAGATCAGATGAGGCAGGATTCCTCATTGCTAATCTAGACTAAAGTTTGGTTCTGTCATGATTCGAAGTTTAATTGAATTTCCGTTAACACAAGTTAACTAAAATATTGTAAATGCTAGTCTACAACTACTCATAAGTTGTTTGTTGTTCTGAATGCTTAGACCCGCAATTACAGCATGTGTTAGTCACATTACAAATAGTGTTAATAATTGACTTATAGAATTGCTAGAATTATTAGTTTCTCATAGCATGCGCTCAATATAATAGAATCCATAAAGATTAGGGTTTGGAAGAGACCTAGGTAGGTCAGTCTAGTCCACCCCCTTGCTCAACAAAGCAGACCAACCCCAAACTAAATCGTCATCATAGGGTCTGGATTCTCATTACATTGTTCTAGGCAGTGCAAAGGGACCTTAAGGGTGCAATAAATAATAAGCCTTGCATGGGGGCTTTGCATAAGGGCTCTTCATAATCCTGCTACCTTGGCCCCAGGATAGACTGCTATGTCAGGGGCAGGCCAAGGAAGGGGAAAGAGAGAACAGTGGTGTGCAAAACATCTGCAGGCACACCGCAGTATCACAGTTCTGTTCGTCTCCAGGCACAAGGAGACCTGGGATGTCAATCATAAATCAAGCAAGCATAAAGTATATATTAAGGTCTGCAGGTACAGGCTGTTGTGAAAATACTGTAGCACAAAAAGCAGTTTTAAAGTCAACTTTTTTATCTCTCCCTCACAGCTGCATCTGGGTCTCCTGAACTTCTGTGAGCCGGAGAGAAGAAAATCTTATCACAGTTTCCTTTTTTTTCAATAAATGCCTCGGCATTTGTCTGGCTGCAGGAAACCTTGTCACCTTGATTGCTTGGTGTGCTTGTTCAGCTGAAAAAAACTTGGAGCATTGAGTAAGTGACTTTATACCTGAACTGCATTCATTTTCAATACTGAAACTAATGTACCCAGGCAGCAATCTAATGGTGTGCCAACACTGGGCCGGCTTGGCTGCCTTCAGTGTTTTAAACGGCTGGCTGCCAAGGAGCTGAAGGTTAACATCTTATATGTGAACAGCACAAGTTGCCTTAAAACTGAAGTGATAATTCTCTGCCTGCCATCATTCACCAGTTTGTATGAAACCAGGGGTGGCCAAAACACGGTCATTTGCCAAATGCTAAGGCCCCTGACAGGGAAAGTGAGGGCTGGAAAGACACAGTCCATGTGACAATTGTGAAGAATCACAGAAGAGTCACTTCCAATCCCTGAATAAGAATGTGTATTAGAAAAGCACAACAGCATATTTTTACAAGGTACTGTACTCACTCTTCCACTTCACTGTAAAGTGTCCCCTCGAACTTTCCCACACCCTCCTGCCTAGTTTTTGCTACAACTTAAAGAACAATACATGTGTCCTATAGACACATGTCCCAACATGCAATATTTCAATCTTGATGTCAAACAGAGACGCTAAAGAGATAGAGACTTCAAGGCCAATGAGCAGAGACTTCAAGTGTAAAAGAATGCAAAGGCCACTGCAAATTTTTATGAAGTCCTGCTGGGGACCTAAAGCAGGGAAAATATGACTTGTGGCAAAAGGACAACAGCTGAAGAATCAGCAGATTGGCTTCAAGTCAGGACACACACTTGTCAAAGAAACAATTAGGAAAACGCAAGCAGATGTTATCAAACTGACAACATCCTGATGTAGTCAAACTTCGACTATTTTGGGATTTGTTTTGTTCAATTACCTCAAACTTCAAAAATAAAACAAAACTCTTGTCTAGGCAAAATCGTTACAACAAAAGATTCCATGCTAAATAACAAGGAAGTAGTTACAACCTTCACTGTGCTGTCATAACAATACCATTTTTTTTCCACATTGAGGGAATGTCAGTTTTAGAATCTTGGCCCAAGGTGTGGGAGGAGAAATCTCACACGGATAGTTCAGAAACAAACCAATTCCCAGTGCAGGATGAATTTGTTTCTAAATATATTGTAGCATCCCTACCACGACTATGACCAATGATCCGCACCGTTTATCTAAGTAAGGAAACCTTCTCATATGGCTGTTAGTGTAACCCAAATTAATGCTCTCTTGAAAAATTTGGGCCCAGTACATTCAAGATCTTACAGACGACCAAGTCTGCACCTAAGTGACACTTCCCTGAAATCCATCAAAGGATGCAAAATCATCTAGAAATTTGGCTCACTGAGTAAGTGTAGGTTGAAGATAGATCCCAACTCCCAGTCTCCTGCCAGGAAGCAATTCCTGTCCCCAGGCAAACACACCAAATAAAACAACATTTAAATTTGTTACTATGCGAATTGCTATTCCCTTTGCTAATTAAGGACTAAGTGCTCCAAATCCATTCTATTACAATACAGTGTAGACAGCCCAGAATATGGACAACTCTCAAGTTGTATCTGGGTCTATTTAAGATATCTTTAGGGCACCTTCATTGAGCACCAATAACAGTTTTGACTATTGTGGTGCAGGTCCAACTCCAATCATATTGGTATAATAAATCCCAATTATTGTAGTTTTTGCCCTGAATTTTCACTTGTCTCACCTTCATCTCCCAATGTCAATTCTTGAGTGACCAGGCCAGATTCCTTGCAGCTCCTTCAGTCACATTTTCCGGCACTCAGTCTCTGGCTTGGTCACAGAGACTTGTTGAAACAGTATCAAAATTTCTCTGATGAGATTATAAACTTCAAAGTATGCTTCCATGTTTTCCTCTCCTTTACCCTGCTGCCACCACAAACTCCCTACATCATTCTCTCAGAACAGCTTTTCCCAACACATGAAAACTTGCGGGTTCCAACATTTATTCTCTTCTCGTTCGTAAAAAGGATAGATAGCTGCCTGAAAAAAAAAAAAAAAGTTATTCCTGCTTTCAGCAGTCTGATTCAAACACAAACCTTTTTCAATGGGTAGGGAGCAAAGGTAGGCAAACCATATTTGTCCTGTTAAGACAATTCACATTAAGGTTGAAAGTCAAAAATTAGATCTCTTGTCTGCAGTTTTGATTTCTCCTGCACTGGATCTACTGACTTCCTGGCAAAGTCAGAACTCATGGGGTTATTTCTGTCAGTCTGGAGAAAGAATTCCTCTGTGTTATTTATTTTTTAACCTGAGCACGTCTCCCTGTTATAAGAGTCGACGAACTGACCATGCCCTAACAAGTCGCTCTCACCTCCACAGACGGCAAAGTGAAGAGAGGAATCATTTGCAAGGGATTTCTTCTCAAAATTACTATTCCCTTGCTCTTATGTCTTTGGCAATTTTCACCTCTCCCTCCTAGTTTGAACCTACAGCTGTAAAGAGTCATCAAGAAGCTCTTTAAGGATGGCTGTCGCTCTCTATCCAGCAGTAGATACCCAGCCCTTATGTCATTGCTGCAGCGACTGCGAGGCCCTAAAGCACTAAAAGGGCCTGACCTCTCCACATTCAGAAAAAGGAATTTTGCCATTTGTGGCACCCAAGTATCTACCTGGCATCTTATCAACTCCATTTTAACATACCAGGGCATCTGCAGCCAATGGCATAGCTTTCCTCACTGCTTGCTGCACACAGATTGGGATGCATAAAGCTATTTTTGCACTAATGATTGAACTGTCAGCCAATATACCAATTTAAACATGGCAATGCTATTAGATGACTTCAGGCAATTTCCATAACCGGTGTGGGCAGTGATATTCTCTGAGAAATGAATGCTAGTCAATCAATGGCCAAGGACAAATCTGCAGTCCCTGGATTTAACAGGGGTCCCAATGACAGAGAATACTAGAGCTATAGAATCATAGAATATCAGGGTTGAAGGGACCTCAGAGGTCCATCTAGTCCAACCCCCGCTCAAATCAGGACCAATTCCCCAACTAAATCTTAGCTTTGATCCTTTGCTTTTTTTCTTATTCAGAATTTTAAACTGAGGCAGGCAAATGAGGCCAGGATCCAGGAAACCAGGATTACTGATAATAGTACAGCTTTTTTGTCTCCTCAACCAGGCATGGCGTCATTGCTCCTCTCCAGTGCATATAGACTCTGCTGGACAATGATGTGATGATCTTGTATGAATATGTCTGAGGTGAATGTTTCAGCAATATCTCGAATGGCTTATTAAAGCTCTGTACCGGAGCTATACATACACCCTATGCTTCCCAACTGCTCATCTAAAACTGTCCACACATTTCTAATGTGATCTCTCTCTCTCCTTTCTTTTAATTGTTTGCGTGTGTTACTAGGGATGCGCATGCTCACCTTTTCCCATTCCAACACCCAAACCATCTGACTCAAAACTACCCACTTCCAAATGTCTTTGTAGCTCTAAATATAAACTCCATTCCAACTGCCATGGAACTTTATGATCAACATTCCATCTTGTTGCTGCTAAAGGAACTCACCTAATGCTTTGTGTGCTGCTTGAACAGCAGCTGGTGGAAATTGTTCACATGTAATTCTATTGCACTATACCCTAGAAAAAATCCATTGATTTATTCCCTCAGTTTACCCCATATTTGGGGAACTGGGAACTGATGATTAGCGAATCAGCCTTGTGGGCTGAACAGCCCTCATGAGGGAAGACTAAGTTTCTTTGGCTTATAAACAAACAAGGTCTTCAAGTCGATGTGGAATTTCCTGAGTGAGAACAGCCAGGGGCAACCAGCCGTGACCTGGTAGAAGCGCAGTGCACTCAAACGATATGGATTCTCCAAGTCTTGAAACATCAAGCATTATAGAAGGCCTTTTGTTTAAAAACAGGAAAAAAAACTTTAACCTCAATCAGCAGCCTCAAGCCTATTAAGGGCACTGCTCACCTCACGAGTCTTCCACTGCCAAGTCTTCCTCATGTTTTAAAAATGTGCTGCGGACTGGGTAGCAGATGCTCTCCTCATGTTTATTGATGCTCTTTTGCAGCTTCTAAGTAGACGAAGGTAAGACTATTTGGAGCAGGGTCACACTCGGGTCCCTGAACTGCACCCAACAAATGCAGGATTCCCCCCTATGTTATATCATAACAGCTTTGTGCAACCATTAAAAGGCCTAGTGATACAAGTCTCCTAGCATTCCCTTGATTCAATCACCCAGTCTAACCAATCTCACCTGTATTCAGCTGAAAATATTCCTTTCTTTGTATCACCGCCATTATTTCCAGGTTATGTCCCCTGTAACCTCTCCAAGAACAGTTCTCCCTAGAGGGAGCCTTGCTGATAGCACAGTGGGCCAGAGCAGCAGGATATGGAGGATACAGGACACAACTTCAATTTCACGTCAATCAATGTGAGGATTTTGTTTTGTGTTTACATTTATAACAGTTTCCCAGTAACAAAATTTTATCCCCACTCCACAGCTGCTAAAAAGCAACAAATCACAACATAATTAAACATCTCTACAGAGTTAGCCAGTGCGTATCTTTCTTATTTTAACAAAACAAAAGAAGAGGAACATGTTACAAAATAATTATATCAGTCTATCACAATAGTGCAAGAGGTTATGAATTGTGTGGATGGATGAGGCAATAGGAAGGTTAGGAACACTTAATTTTGTTGTCCAAGAAGGCTTCAAAGGCTCAACAGCGAGTTGCTTTAGGCTAAAATGGCAGCAGATGGTGTGTATTTCTTCCTTCAACAACTGATCAGCGGCTTCTGCTAAATTCCTAGAACTGATGAACAACCAACGTAGACTAAATCTGTAAAAGCTGACCTACGCGTATTATCTTTAAAAGTTTGCCAACCCTTAGAATAAAGGTAACACATAGGGCTAAGTGACACTGTATGCTAAGTTCCACTGAATCATGAGAGTTTCCTGAAAGCAACGTGGCAGAGTTACTGGGCTCCAGAGATGGACTTTATACTTCTGGTGCCCCTGCATTCACAATTTCAGGACCTTTCGCAATGAAATCCATCCTTATCATCAGTAGTGAGAGTAATCAGGAGGGACTCTAGGCCAGTTCGTGAGTCACGAGGACGCGTGGCTCCTGTAAGTCTTTGGATTGTCTTGTCAGAATAGGTATTAACCAGCTCCCTGCCAGAAGATAATGTATGTCACGATGATGAAATATTTCAGCACTGCTACAGATACAACACATGCAGTGAAAGAGCCCTAAAATTTCCCCAGCCTTTAGTGGGATTATCATTTTAATTTTGGAAAATTTTAAAATGCACCGGTATCATCAATCTGTTGAGTATTTTTCATGATGAATTGCCTTTTTTCCTTTTGGTTCTCATTAGCACAAATATCTAGAGTTATTAAATACAATATGTATCAGTAAGAGGAGTTTAGCTTAATAAGGGGAGGACCTTTAGTCTCCAATCATTCTGATCAAATGTTGTCTGTTTCCTAAACCCTGGTGTGGATTTTCCCCCAAAAAACAATTAGCAACCACACTGTATCCAAGTACTATTACTCTCCAAAAATAATCTGAAAAAGAAAACAGGAAGGTCAGAGTGGAAATAGCTTCAGGAAATAAATGTACAGGTGCACTGAAGGCACTTTTTTTGCCATGTTGCACTCAGACATATAGCACTTCAAAGTGAGATCAAAGGGCAGAGACTGTGTCATTCACAAAGGGTGTACCTAATGGAAGGCTTTTAAAGGGATCTTTCCAGAGGTGGAATAATTATTCCTATCATAAAACAAACCTCTTAACGTCTAAATCCTTTCTGCGTTCTACAGGTCTGATGAAATTTTTGAATTTTCCCCTCGTACCCAACGTGTGTGCCCTGTGAATGGAGAACATGTTCCATAGCATAACTGCACACTAGCAGAGCAGAAAGAATGAGAATAGAAAGACAGACTGCCATGTGAGGAAGCTGGCATTGGCCACATCAACAAGGACAGGTAGCCCTCTGAAGGCAACTAAAGGCCAGATGTTCAAGTGCTCAGCCCTCAGGCTAGATTTTAAAGAGTTCCCAACTATCTAAGTAGCCCTCCCAATTTGCAACACTTATAGCCATATTTTTCCGAAAGAGTCCAGCACCCAATGCTGTTCGAAAATCTGGCCATTTATTCTAGTGCCTTAATAGGGAAGGCAAGTTTGCTTTGAAATCTAGCTTTGATATTGGTGCTGAATCTGGAAAATCCTGACTGCATAAATATAAAAAGTATCAAAGGTATTGCTTTCCGCAGAAAATCAAAAGGGGATAAAATAGTTTTTTTAAGAAATAGATGACCCAATTTCATCCACTGAACTCCAATTGGCTTCTGAGAGGCTATTCCTGAGTTACAACGGTATGAGTAAGATCAGAAATCAGTCCTTAGTTTCAATTAACTTATTTTGAATTAAAGAGAAGAGAGAGAGAGAAATGAAGCAAGAACAAAAACCTCTGATCCTCCAATCATCCCATTTGTTGGAAAGTATCTGTCCTGTGGCTGGACTTCCATACATACTAAAACTTCTTAAAATAAAACAGAGAAATGGGTTACAAGTTCTCTCCTGTTCAAGGCCGTCAAATCTTCTTGCTTAATATTTCTTATATTTAACTGTCACTAGATGCATTTCCAATGTTCAGAAGTTGGGGAGAGCATGCAAAAGTTCATAATACTGATCTAAGGCTAGCCAAACCTCTTGGGTCTGCAAATCTGGTCTAGAAATTTAAATAAGAACACCTCTTTCACATGAGCTTTCCGATAGTTCCTCAACAACATCCTGAGAACACATTCACTTCTTATAATTTTGTTACTTCTGCTTTCTGGGCCTTACCAGAAACTAGGATGACAGATAGCAAATGTGGGGTAACAGTCACTATATAAAGACAAAGCCCCAATAGCTGGACTGTCCCTATAAATCAGGACATCTGGTCATCACCAGAAAACTGAGTTCTAGAGACAACAGTGAAAATGGAAAATAAGGGGAACAAAAGTATCTAAATTTTGGAACAACAGTTTGTTTTGAGTTTTAAGGAGAAACAGTGGGAGAGGAAATTCTTATTTTATACAGAGATGGACCTGACTACAAAGTTTTCCTAGCCAGCCCAGTGTAAGCGTCAATCAAGAAATTTGGATCTGGGTTCAGAATTTTGAATCTTCCTTCACGCCCAGAGTCAGGGACTGTTTGGATGTTTTGGGTACATCTCTCTAAACTTAATGCAACCCTATGTTCATAAACACTTAGCACTCACAAAATGCTTTTAATCCACAGCTTCCCAAAATGCTTTACAAAAGGTGGGTATGAGTGTTCCCATTTACAGATAGATCCTGCAAATACTTACTATGAAATGAAGTGCTTGGAGCTGTCCCTGGGCTTCACTAGGACTACCTGCAGTTGAAAGCTCCATGCCCAGTAATAGCTCTTTGAAGGATTGGGCCCTGAATTATTTTCAGAAATGTTCTTGTCCATAGATGCTGTAGCCTTATTGCTACCTGAAGAAAAAGATGAGCCTTCTTTTTTAATTTGATTTTTAAAGGACATCATCAGATTACTCTAGGCTTAACATTTAAGTCCATATAAAAAGAGGGCCTTAAAGGGGTCTCGTAATTTTTTTAAAGTTTAATGAAAACATTTTAGTCAAATGTAAATAATCCGTGTGGCATTTGGAACCTGACACAGCAACACTGTTCATTGAAGTCACAGTGAAAGTAGCCAGGGACCAAATGAAAGTCATTTTCCATGACCACACTGAGTGAAATGCAAAATGTAAAAGCGCACAAATAATGAAAAATAAATTAGAATTTAAAATCTCTCTATTTTAATGAATTAGCATGTTGTTAATAATACCATATATTAAGTCAACAGCATCCTTTAAGAAGATAAATGGTTTCAACAGTTACTATTCTTTTATCAAAAACTATACTTTGGGCAGGGAAGCAAATAGCTCAGATACACAACTGTAAAACTTGTGTAAATAACATTTTACAACTCAACTGCAATGTGTATTGATGAATGATTTGCCTTCTACAGTCTGGTCTAGGGGAAAAGAATAAGGGAGGGACTTGCTACTACTTTCAGCCAAGAAGAGGTTTCCTTAGTTCACTGTGATAGAGGTGTTTTTAGAGGCTTTAGTCCCAGTTAGTGTAATGATTGAAAAGATAATGGTGTCTCAGTATACACATTTGTTACATTGTATGCTTCTTGGAATAAAAGTACTGTTAGGATGAAACCTGAAAGCAACATTGTATTACAAGGACAGGAACACACAACATTTAACTTCTTATAATGCCTTCGAAGTATCGGGACACAAATTCTACCCCATCCAAACAACATGAACTAGTAACCAGTCTACTTAATCATTCAGGAAAATGTTAAAATAAAATCTATTGCCCTCAGATATCTTTCTAGGCAGGAATGATCTAGATCCCTGCTTATATTGCACACTCTTTATTAAAGCAGCTATCACATGTTCGTCAAGCTAATAGGTAATAATTGGAGATATATCAATCTCTTAGAACTGAAGGACCTTGAAAGGTCATTGAGTCCAGCCCCGCGCTTCAACTAGCAGGACCAATTTTTGCCCCAGATCCCTAAGTGGCCTCCTCAAGGATTAAACTCAACAACGCTGGGTTTAGCAGGCCAATGCTCAACCACTGAGCTAGCCCTCCTCCATAAACCTGACCAGCAAGTGAAAACCTTAAGAACAAATGATTTTTCTCAGGACTAGTCAAGATCCTATTAAAATGTGCATTACTTTAGTGTTCGGATTTAGAGGATGAGATAAGAAAAGGGACTGGGAAGAGTCAGATAATCAGCTATATTTATTTTGTGTTTATTTCCCATGGTGTTCACTATGTCTGGATGTAGGGAAATTTTTATCTGTTGACTATTTTATAAAAGGAAGACCTTTCATGCACCACTTTTCCCCTTGATGCTCCTATTCCCGCAATGCTTACTGTCAAAAAGTTTTTATTCTGCAGTAACAAGGAAGGCTCTGCTGATGACCAAACCACCAGTTTACAAGAAACATTCAAATGATAGGAAAGACTGTAAGAGAGGTCAGGGTAGCTTTTGTTTGGCTGCAGTTGTCGACATAACATACTTCAGTGCAGAAAGGTAAAGGTGAAAGAAGCAGAAAGGAAGGCAGGCTTGAATGTAGTGTAAGTCTTTCTTGTCAATACACTGGATGAATATAAAATGTTCCAGCAAATCCCTAAGCTCTTCTAAACAAACCGTCAATGACCTCCTGCCAAAATACAGATAATAGTGAGCCAGATAACTCAAGACACAGTCACACTGAAGAGCATTTTTTTTTAAAGTACTGCTTTGTACTTCTTACAGCAGAAGCTAGGTGTTGCAGTTCTCTTCAGCTGGGTCCGTTGACAATTACTGCTCCTCCATGGTCTCCTTCACTGCATGGCACAATCCTTGGGATTTCCAATTTCTGCTCCCTCAGATCAAGATTCAAGTCCCTTTTTCTGTTCTATTTCACCTGACAAGAAAAAAAGGAGAGAAACATCTGTACTGAAAAAGGAAAAAAGAACAAGAAGTTCTAACCAGCTTCTGATTTTATGTCTGAGGCCACAAACTTTTGATTATTGCAGAGGCTGGGAAATTACTTGCTCTCAACACAGGTTATAATTAGATATGTGCTGAGGAAGTGGCTTGAATCTGGATTAAGTTTAGTACAGGGTTTTCAATTTCAGGTTTGAGGTCACATGAGGGTAGAGTTTAGAGACTCGAACAATGCTTCAATCCTTTGAGTAGATCTCAGTGGTTTCATCCAAACTGACAGCAATTTTGTACAATTGTCACAACTTGGGATCAAAATGTCAGGAAAAGAACTGTCCTGAGTGACTTTGGATATCAGTCCAAACTGCTACTGGTATCATCCCTTCTGGTTTTAGATCCAAACCCACAATTTAAAATGCACGAGCTGACTTTGATCATATAATCTGAATCCAAGCCTCCTGAAATTAAAAGGGTTTTTATTAGAGATTCTTGTTTTGATCATATCTGATATTGTTAATTAATAATAGTAACTGTATTTCTAAATAGCACCAATCTACAACAGTATCCAGAAAATTTTTACAATGAACATATACAGTTTAAACACACTGAAAATTCAAGAGTAAAATAAAAACAGACAGATCCATCTGTGTACAAACAATCTTTGCATAGTCATAAATAAAGTCACATGCTGCTTGAACACCCTTGGAGAAGAAAGCCCTTTTAAAACATATTTGAAAACATAATTCTGTGCACACACACAGCCTGCTCTCTAAGTATTTCTGATTTACCCAAACCACTAGTACCAGCAAAATGATGTAAAACAACAGTAAAGTCTGGATCCAAAGACTCTAGTTGTCCATTGGCCTTAGGTTCCCAGAAGGAGTGATGATAGAGACCAGGATCTTTCTCATAGACTCTAGGACTGGAAGGGACCTCGAGAGCTCATCGAGTCAGTCCTCTGCTCTCAATGGCAGGACCAAATACTGTCTAGACGACCCGATAGACATTTATCTAACCTATTCTTAAATATCTGCCAGAAGACGGAGATTCCACACACCTCCCTAGGCAATTTATTCCAGTGTTTAACTACCCTGACAGTTAGGAACTTTTTTCCTAATGTCCCCAACCTAAATCTCCCTTGCTGCAGTTAAAGCCCATTGCTTCTATTGCTTCTGTTCTCATCATTAGAGGCTAAAGTGAACAAGTTTCTCTCCTCCTCCTGATGACACCCTTTTAGATACCTGAAAACTGCTATCGTGTCCCCTCTCAGTCTTCTCTTTTCCAAACTAAATAAACCCAATTCTTTCAGCCTTCCTTATAGGTCATGTTCTCAAGACCTTAATCATTCTTGTTGCTCTTCTCTGGACCCTTTCCAATTTTCCACATCTTTCTTGAAATGCAGTGCCCAGAACTGGACACAATACTCCAGTTGAGGCCTAACCAGTGCAGAGTAGAGCGGAAGAATGACTTCTCGTGTCTTGTTACAACACACCTGTTAATGCCTCCCAGAATCACGTTTGCTTTTTTTGCAACAGTATCACACTGTTGACTCATATTTAGCTTGTGGTCCACTATGACCCCTAGATCTCTTTCTGCCATACTCCTTCCTAGACAGTCTCTTCCCATTCTGTATGTGTGAAACTGATTGTTCTTTCCTAAGTGGAGCACTTTGATTTGTCTTTATTAACTTCACCCGTTTACCTCAGACCATTTCTCCAATTTGTCCAGATCATTTGAATTTGACCCTGTCCTCCAAAGCAGTTGCAATCCCTCCCAGTTTGGTATCGTCCACAAACTTAATAAGCGTACTTTCTATGCTAACATCTAAGTCGTGATGAAGATATTGAACAGAGCCGGTCCTAAAACAGACCCCTGCAGGACCCCACTGTTACCTTTCCAGCAGGATTGGGAGCCATTAATAACACTCTCTGAGTACGGTTATCAGCCAGTTATGCACCCCACCTTATAGTAGCCCCATCTAAATTGTATTTGCTAGTTTATATTCAGAAAATCATGCAAGACTGTATCAAATGCCTTACTAAAGTCTAGGCATACCACATCCACCGCTTCTCCCTTATTCACAAGACTTGTTATCCTATCAAAGAAAGCTATCAGATTGGTTTGACACGATTTGTTCTTTACAAATCCATGCTGGCTATTCCTTATCACCTTACCACCTTCCAAGTGTTTGCAGATGATTTCTTTCATTACTGCTCCATTATCTTCCCTGGCATAGAAGTTAAACTACTGGTCTGTAGTTCCTGGGTTGTTTTATTTCCCTTTTTATGAGGGCACTATATTTGTCCTTTTCCAGTCTTCTGGAATCTCTCTTGTCTCCCATGACTTTCCAAAGATAATAGCTAGAGACTCAGATACCTCCTCTATTAACTCCTTGAGTATTCTAGATGCATTTCATCAGGCCCTGGTGACTTGCCATAACTTTTCTAAGTGTTTTTAACTTGCTCTTTTTTTATTTATCTTCTAATCCTACCACTTCCCATAAACATTCACTATGTAAGACATTCCTTCAGACTTCTCAGTGAAGACTGAAACAAAAGAAGTCATAAGCATCTCTGCCATTTCCAAGTTTCCTGTTACTGTTTCTCCTCCTCACTGACCAGTGGCCTACCCTGTCCTGGGTCTTCCTCTTGCTTCTAACGTATTGATAAAAAGTCTTCTTGTTTCCCTTTATTCCCATAGCTAGTTTGAGCTCATTTTGTTCCTTTGCCTTTCTAATCTTGCCCTGCATTCCCGTGTTATTTGCCTATATTCATCCTTTGTAATCTGACCTAGCTTCCATTTTTTATATGACTCTTTTATTTTTGTAGGTCATGCAAGATCTCGTGGTTAAGCCAAGGTGGCTTTTGCCACATTTTCTATCTTTCCTACCCATTGGAATAGCTTGCTTTTGGGCCCTTAATAGTGTCCCTTTGAAAAACTGCCAACTCTCCTCAGTTGTTTTTCCCCTCAGTCTTGATTCCCATGGGACCTTACCTATCAGTTCTTTGAGCTTACCAAAATCTGCCTTCCTGAAATCCTTGTCTCTATTTTGCTGTACTCTTTCTACCCTTCCTTAGAGTTGCAAACTCTATGATTTCATGATCACTTTCACCCAAGCTTCCTTCTACTTTCAAATTCTCAACAAGTTCCTTCCTATTTGTTAAAATCAGTCTAGACAGCTTCCCCCTAGTAGCTTTTTTAACCTTCTGAAATAAAAGTGTCTGCAATGCAGTCCAGGAACTTACTGGATACTCTGTGCCCCGCGGTGTTATTTTCCCAACATATATCTGGATAGTTGAAGTCCCCCATCACCACCAAATCTTGGGCTTTGGATGATTTTTTAGTTGATTAAAAAAAGTCTCAACCACCTCTTCCACCTGGTTAGGTGGCCTGTAGTAGACTCCTAGAACGACATTACCCTTGTTTTCACCCCCTTTTATCCTAACCCAGAGACTCTCAACACTTCCATCTCCTATGTCCATCTCCACCTCAGTCCAAGTGTGTACATTTTTAATATATAAGCAACACCTCCTCCCTTTTTCCCTGTCTATCCTTCCTGAGCAAACTATACCCATCCACACCAACATTCCATCGGCTTAAACTGCAGCAAGGGAGATTTAGGTTGGACATTAGGAAAAAGTTCCTAACTGTCAGGGTAGTTAAACACTGGAATAAATTGCCTAGGGAGGTTGTGGAATCTCCGTCTCTGGAGATATTTAAGAATAGGTTAGATAAATGTCTATCAGGGGTGGTCTAGACAGTATTTGGTCCTGCCATGAGAGCAGAGGACTGGACTCGATGAGCTCTCGAGGTCCCTTCCAGTCCTAGAGTCTATGAGAAAGATCCTGGTCTCTATCATCACTCCTTCTGGGAACCTAAGGCAATGGACAACTAGAGTCTTTGGCATCCAGGACTTTACTGTTGTTTTACATCATTTTGCTGGTACTAGTGTTTGGTAAATCAGAAATACTTAGAGAGCAGGCTGTGGTGTGCCACAGAATTATGTTTTCAAATATGTTTTAAAAGGGCTTTCTTCTCCCAAGGGTGTTCAGCCCAGCATGTTGACTTTATTTATGACTATGCAAAGATTGTTTGTACACAGATGGATCTGTACTGTTTTTATTTTACTCTTGAATGTTTTCAGTGTGTTAAACTGTATATGTTTCATTGTAAAATTTCTGGGATACTGTTGTAGATTGGTGCTATTTAGAAATACAGTTACTATTATTAATTAACAATATCAGATATGATCAAAACAAGAATCTCTAATAAAACCCCCTTTTGAATTTCAGGGAGGCTTGGATTCAGATTATATGATCAAAGTCAGCTTCTGCAATTTTAAATTGTGGGTTTGGATCTAAAACCAGAAGGGGGATGATACCAGTAGCAGTTTGACTGTATCCAAAGTCACTCAGGGACAGTTCTTTTCCTGACATTTTGATCCCAAGTTGTGACAAATTGTACAAAATTGCTGTCAGTTTGGATGAAACCACTGAGATCTACTCAAAGGATTGAAGCATTGTTCAGTCTCTAAACTCTAACCCTCATGTGACCTCAAACCTGAAATTGAAAACCCTGTACTAAACTTAATCCAGATTCAGAGCCACTTCCTCAGCACATATCTAATTATAACCTGTGGTTGAGAGCAAGTAATTTCCCAGCCTCTGCAATAATCCAAAAGTTTGTGGCCTCAGAACATAAAATCAGAAGCTGGTTAGAACTTCTTGTTCTTTTCTTTCCTTTTTCAGTACAGATGTTTCTCCTCTTTTTTTCTTGTCAGGTGGAAATAGAACAGAAAAAGGACTTGAATCTTGATCTGAAGGGAGCAGAAATTGAAAATCCCAAGGATTGTGCCATGCAGTGAAGGAAGACCCATGGGAGGAGCAGTAATGTCAACGGACCCAGCTGAAGAGAACTGCAACACCTAGCTTCTGCTGTAAGAAGTACAAAGCAGTACTTTAAAAAAAAATGCTCTTCAGTGTGACTGTGTCTTGAGTTATCTGGCTCACTATTATCTGTATTTTGGCAGGAGGTTCATTGACGGTTTGTTTAGAAGAGCTTAGGGATTTGCTGGAACATTTTATATTCATCCAGTGTATTGACAGAAAGACTTACACTACATTCAAGCCTGCCTTCCTTTCTGCTTCTTCACCATTTACCTTTCTGCACTGAAGTATGTTATGTCGACAACTGCAGCCAAAACAAAAAGCTACCCTGACCTCGCTTACAGTCTTCTCCTATCATTTGAATGTTTTCTTGTAAACTGGTGGTTTGGTCATCAGCAGAGCCTTCCTTGTGATCTGCAGAATAAAACTTTTTGACAGCTAAGCATTGCGGGAACTAGGGAGCATCAAGGGGAAAAGTGGTGCATGAAAAGGTCTTCCTTTTATAAAATAGTCAACAGAATAAAAATTTCCCTACATCCAGAACATAGTGAACACCAGGGAAATAAACACAAAATAATATAGCTGATTATCTGACTCTTCCCAGTCCCTTTTCTTATCTCATCCTCTAAATCCGAACACTAAAGTAATGCACATTTTAATAGGATCTTGACTAGTCCTGAGAAAAATTCATTTGTTCTTAAGGTTTTCACTTGCTGGTCAGGTTTATGGAGGGAGGGCTAGCTCAGTGGTTTGAGCATTGGCCTGCTAAACCCAGCGTTGTGAGTTTAATCCTTGAGGAGGCCACTTAGGGATCTGGGGCAAAAATTGGTCCTGCTAGTGAAGGCGGGGGCTGGACTCAATGACCTTTCAAGGTCCCTTCCAGTTCTAAGAGATTGATATATCTCCAATTATTACCTATTAGCTTGACTGAACATGTGATAGCTGCTTTTAATAAAGAGTGTGCAATATATAGCAGGGATTAGATCATTCCTGCCTAGAAAGATATCTGAGGGCAATAGATTTTATTTTAACATTTTCCTGAATGATTAAGTAGACTGGTTACTAGTTCATGTTGTTTGGATGGTAGAATCTTGTGTTCCCGATACTTTCGAAGGCATTATAAGAAGTAAATGTTGTGTGTTCCTGTCCTTGTAATACAATGTTGCTTTCAGGTTTCATCCTAACAGTACTTCTTATTCCAAGAAAGCATACAATGTAACAAATGTGTATACTGTAGACACCATTATCTTTTCAATCATACACTAACTGGGACTAAAAGCCTCTAAAAACACCTCTATCACAGTGAACTAAGGAAACCTCTTCTTGGCTGAAAGTAGTAGCAAGTCCCTCCCTTATCTTTTCCCTAGACCAGACTGTAGAAGGCAAAATCATTCACTCAATACACATTGCAGTTGAGTTGTAAAATGTTTACAATACCAAATTTTTACAGTTGTGTATCTGAGCTATTTGCTTCCCTGCCCAAAAGTAATAGTTTTTGATAAAAGAATAGTAACTTGTTGAACCATTTATCTTCTTAAAGGGATGCTGTTGACTTAAATATATGGTATTATTAACAACATGCTAATTCATTAAAATAGAGAGATTTTTAAAATTCTAAATTTATTTTTCATTATTTGTGCGCTTTTTACATTTTGCATTTCACTCAGTGTGGGTCATGGAAAATAGACTTTCATTTTGGTCCCTGGCTACTTTCACTGTGACTTCAATGAACAGTGTTGCTGTGTTCAGGTTCCAAATGCCACACGGGATTATTTACATTTGGACTAAAAATTGTTTTCATTAAAACTTTAAAAAAATTACGAGACCCCTTCTAAGGCCCTCTTTTTATATGGACTTAAATGTTAAGCCTAGAGTAATCTGATGATGTCCTTTAAAAATCAAAATTAGAAAAAAAAGGAAGGCTCATCTTTTTCTTCAGGTAGCAATAAGGCTACAGCATCTATGGCAAAAGAACATTTCTGAAAAATAATTCAGGGCCCAATCCTTCAAAGACTTATTACTGGGCATGGAGCTTTCAACTGCAGGTAGTCCTAGTGAAGCCCAAGGGACAGCTCCAAGCACTTCATTTCATAGTAAGTATTTGCAGGATCTATCTGTAAATGGGAACACTCATACCCACCTTTGTAAAGCATTTTGGGAGCTGTGGATAAAAAGCATTTTTGAAGTGCTAAGTGTTTATGACATAGGGTTGCATAAAGTTAGAGAGATGTACCCAAAACATCCAAACAGTCCCTGACTCTGGGGTGAAGGAAGATTCAAAATCTGAACCCAGATCCAAATTTCTTGATTGACGCTTACACTGGGCTGGCTAGGAACTTTGTAGCTCAGGTCCATCTCTGTATAAAATAAGAATTTCCTCCCACTGTTCCTAAAACTCAAAACAAACTGTTGTTCCAAAAAGTTTAGATAACTTTTGTTCCCCTTATTTTCCATTTTCACTGTTGTCTCTAGAACTCCAGTTTCTGGTAGGATGACCAGATGTCCTGATTTTATAGGGACAGTCCAGCTATTTGGGGCTTTGTCTTATATAAGTGACTGTTACCCCACATTTGCTATCTGTCATCCTAGTTTCTGGTAAGGCCCAGAAAGAGAAGTAACAAATTATAAGAAGTGAATGTGTTCTCAGGATGTTGTTGAGGAACTATCGGAAAGCTCATGTGAAAGAGGCTGTTCTTATTAAATTTCTAGACCAGATTTGCAGACCCAAGAGGTTTGGCTAGCTTAGATCAGTATATGAACTTTTGCATGCTCTCCCCAACCTCTGAACATTTGGAAATGCATCCTAGTGACAGTTAAATATAAGAAATAATTAAGCAAGAAGATTTGACAGGCCTTGAACAGAGAGGGAACTTGAACACAATTTCCCTTCTCTGTTTTATTTTAAGAAGTTTAGTATGTATGGAAGTCCAGCCACAGGACAGATACTTTCCAACAAATGGGATGATGGAGACTCAGAGGTTTTTGTTCTTGCTTCATTTCTCTCTCTCTCTCTCTTTAATTCAAAATAAGTTAATGAAACTAAGACTGATTCTGATCTTACTCATACCGGTGTAACTCAGGAATAGCTCCTCAGAAGCCAATTGGAGTTCAGTGGATGAAATTGGGTCATCTATTCTTAAAAAACTATTTTAATCCCCTTTTGATTTCTGCGGAGCATCCTTGATACTTTTATATTTATGCAGTCAGATTTTCCAGAATTCAGCACCAACTATCAAAGCTAGATTTTCAAAGCAACTTGCCTCCCTATTAGGCACTAGAATAAATGGCCAGATTTTCAAAACAGCATTGGGTGCTGGACTCTTTCGAAAATCTGGCTATAAGTGTTGCAAATTGGGAGGGCTACTAGATAGTGGGAACTCTTTAAAATCTAGCCTGAGGGCTGAGCACTTGAACATCTGGCCTTTAGTGCCTTCAGAGGGCTACACTGTCCTTGTGTGATGTGGCCAATGCCAGCTTTCCTCAATGGCAGTCTGTCTTTCTATCTCATTCTTTCTGCTAGTGTGCAGTTATGCATGGACCATGTTCTCCATTCACAGGGCACACACGTTGGGTAGAGGGAAAATTCAAAAATTTCATCAGACCTTAGAACAGCAGAAAGGATTTAGACGCAAGAGGTTTGTATGATAGGAATAATTATTCCACCTCTGGGAAGAGATCCCTTTAAAAGCCTTCCATTAGGTACACCCTTTGTGAATGACACAGTCTCTGCCCTTTGATCTCACTTTGAAGTGCTTATAGTTCTGGAGTGCAACATGCAAAAAAAGTGCCTTCAGTGCACCTGTACATTTATTTCCTGAAGCTATTTCCACTCTGACCTTCCTGTTTTCTTTTTCAGTTTAATTTTTGGAGAGTAATAGTACTTGGGGTACAGTGTGGTTGCTAATGTTTTTTGGGGGAAAATCCACACCAGGTTTTAGAGAAACAGACAACATTTGATCAGAATGATTGGAGACTAAAGTCCTCCCCTTAAAGCTAAACTCCTCTTACTGATACATATTGTATTTAATAACTCTAGATATTGTGCTAATGAGAACAAAAGGAAAAAAGGCAAATTCATCTGAAAAATACTCCAACAGATTGATGATACCGGCTGCATTTAAAAATTATTCAAAATTAAAATGATAATCCCCACTAAAGGCTGGGGAAATTTTAGGGCTCTTCACTGCATGTGTTGTCATCTGAGCAGTGCTGAAATATCGTATCATCGTGACATACATTATCTTCTGGCAGGGAGCTGGTTGGAATACCTATCTGACAAGACAATCCAAGACTTACAGGAGCCACGCGTCCTCTTGACTCACGAACTGCCTAGAGTCCCTCCTGATTACCTCACTACTGATGAAAGGATGGATTTCATTGCGAAAGGTCCTGAAAGTGAAAGAAGGGGCACCAGAACTAGTAAAGTCCATCTCTGGAGCCCAGTAACTCTGCCAGTTGCTTTCAGGAAACTCTCATTGATTTCAGTGGCACTTAGCATACAGTGTCACTTAGCCCTGATGTGTTACCTTTATTCTAAGGGTTGGCAAATTTTAAAAGATAATACTGCGTAGGTCAGCTTTTACAGATTTAGTCTACGTGGTTTTCATCAGTCTAGGAATTAGCAGAAGCCGCTGATCAGTTGTTGAAGAAATACACACCATCTGCTGCCATTTAGCCTAAAGCAACCTGCTGTGAGCCTTGAAGCCTTCTGGGACAACAAAATTTAAGTTGTTCCTAACCTTCCTTATGCCTCATCCATCCACACAATTCATAACCTCTTGCACTATTGTGATAGACTGATATAATTATTTTGTAACATGTTCCTCTCTTTTTGTTTTGTAAAATAAGAAAGTATACGCACTGGCTAACTCTGTAGAGATGGTTTAATTATGTTGTGATATTGTTGCTTTTTTTAGCAGCTGTGGAGTGGGATATAATTTTTGTTTGAACTGTGGGAACACTGTTAAATAAATGTAAACACAAAACAAAATCCTCACATTTTGATCGTGAAATTGAAGTTGTGTCCTGTATCCTCCATATCCTGCTGCTCTGAGCCCACTGTGCTATCAGCCAAGGGCTCCCTCTAGGAGAACTGTTTTGAGAGGTACAAGAGGGGACATAACCTGGAAATAATGGGGTGATACAAAGAAAGGGAATATTTCAGCTGAATAACCAGTGAGATTGGTTAGACTGGGGGATTGAATCCAAGGGAAATGCTAGGAGATGTATCACTAGAGCCTTTTAATGGTTGCACAAAGCTGTAATGATATAACATAGGGGAGAATCCTGCATTTGTGGGTGCAGTCAGGACCAGGTGACCTGCTCCAAGTAGGTCTTTACCATCTCTACTTTAGAAGCTGCAAAAGAGCATCAATAAACATGAGGGGAGCATCTGCCTACCCAGTCCGCAGCACATTTTTAAATAACATGAGGAAGACTGGAGGGAAGACACGGAGGTGAGCAGTGCCTTAATAAGAGCATTTGAGGCTGTGATTGAGGTTAAAGTCCTGTTTACAAAGGCCTCTGCCATAATGCTTTGGATGTTTCAAAACTTGGAGAAGCCATATCAGTTGAGTGCACTGCAGCTTCTACCAAGGTCACGGGCTGGTGCCCCTGGCTGTTTCTCACTCCAGGAACTTCCCACATCAGACTGAAGACCTTGTCTGTTTTATAAGCCAAAGAAAACTAGTCTTCCCTCATGAGGGCTGTTCAGCCACAAGGCTGATTCGCTATCATCGTTCCCAGTTCCCCCAAATATGGGGTAAAACTGAGGGGAATTAAATCAATGATTTTCTAGGGTAGTGCAATAGAATTACATGTGGAACAATTCCACACAGCTGCTGTTCAAGCAGCAAACAAGCCATTAGGTGAAGTTCCTTTAGCAGGCAACAAGATGGAATGTTGGAATCAAAAAGTTCCATGGCAGTTGGAATGGCAGTTTATTTATTTAGAGCTACAAAGACATTTGGAAGTGGTAGTTTTGAGTCAGATGGTTGGTGTTGGACATGGAAAGGTGAGCATGGCATCCTAGTAACACACGCAAACAATATTAAAAGAGAGAGAGAGAGACTCACAATTAGAAATGTGTGGACAGTTTTAGATGAGGCAGTGGGAAGCATAGGGTGTATGTAATAGGCTCCTGTAACAGAGCTTTCAATAAGCCATTCGAGATATGCTGAAACATCACCTACAGAACATATTCATACAAGAGCATCATCACATCATGTGTCCAGGCAGGAGTCTATATGCAACTGGAGAGGAGCAATGACGTCCATGCCTGGTGAGGGAGGACAAAAAAAGCTGTACTATTATCAGTAATCCTGGTTCCCTGGATCCTGGCCTCATTTGCCTGCCTCAGCTTTTTAAAATTCTGAATAAGATAAAAAACAGCAAAGGATCAAAAGCTAAGATTTAGTTGGGAATTGGTCCTGATTTGAGCGGGGGGTTGGACTAGATGACCTCCTGAGGTCCCTTCCAACCCTGATATTCTATGATTCTATAAGCTCTAGTATCTTGTCTTGGACCCCTGTTAAATCCAGGCTGCAGATTTGTCTTGGCATGATTTGACTAGCATCATTCTCAGAGAAATATCACTGTCCCACACCGGTTATGGAAATTGCTAGAAGTCTCTAATAGCCATTGCCATGTTTAAATGTGGTAATTGCTGACAAGGTTTCAATCATTAGGTGCAAAAATAGCTTTATGCAATCCCAATCTGTGGTGCAGCAAAGCAGGAGAAAGCTATGCCATTGGCTGCAGATGCCCTGGTATGTTAAAATGGAGTGATAAGTGCTGCAGGAATACTGGGATGCACAAATGCAAAATTCCTTTTCTGAATGTGGAGGAGGGTTCAGAGCCCTTTTAGTGCTTTAGGGGCCTCGCAGTCGCTGCAGCCAATGACATAAGGGCTGGGGATCTACTGCTAGGATAGCAGAGCCGACAGCCATCCTTAAAGAGCTTTTGTGATGACTCTTTTACAGCTGTAGGTCAAACTGGAGGGAGAGGTTGAAAATTGCCAAAGACATAAGAGAAGGGAAAGTAATTTTTGAGAAGAAATCCCTTGCAAAAGATTCCTCTCTCACTTGCCTCTGTGGAGGTAGAGAGACTTGTTAGGGCATGGTCAGTTCGTCGACTATACTAACAGGGAGAGTGCTCAGGTTAAAAAAATAAATAACACAGAGGAATTCTTTCTCCAGACTTGACAGAAATACCCATGAGTTCTGACTTCTGCCCAGAGTAGTAGATCCAGTGCAGGAGAAATCAAAACTGCAGACAAGAGATCTAATTTTGACTTTCAACCTTAATGTGAATTGGTCTTAACAGGACAAATATGGTTTCCTACCTTTGTCTCCCTACCCTTGAAAAAGTTTTGTTTGAATCAGACTGCTGAAAGCAGGAATAACTTTTTTTTTTTTTCAGGCAGCTATCTATCCTTTTTACGGAACGAGAAAATAAATGTTGGAACCCCAAGTTTTCATGGTAGTTGGGAAAGCTGTTCTGAGAGAATGATGTAGGGAGTTTGTGGTGGCAGGGGGTAAAGGAGAGGAAAACATGGAAGCATACTTTGAAGTTATAATCTCATCAGAGAAATTTGATACTGTTTCACAAAGTCCTGTGACCAAGCCAGAGACTGAGTGCCCTGGAAAATGTGACTGAAGGAGCTGCAGAATCTGCCTGTCACTCAAGAATTGACATTTGGGAATGAAGGATGAGACAAGTGAAAATTCAGGGCAAAAACTACAATAAAATTGAGGATTTATATACCAATATGATTGGAGTTGGACCTGCACCACATAGTCAAAACTGATTATTGGATGCTACAATGATAGGTGCCCTAAAAGATATCTTAAATAGACCCAGATACAACTTTGAGAGTGTCCAGATTCTGGGGTCTTATCACTGTATTGTATAGAATGGATTTGGAGATTGAGTACTAATTAGCAAAGGGAAAAGCAAATTAGAGTAACAAAATTTAAATGTGTTTTTATTTTGTGTTTTACCCTGGGGGGACCAAGGAATTGCTCCTGAGCAGGAGACTGGGAGTTGGGATTCTAATCTTCAACCTACCACTTACTCAGTGAGCCAAATTCTAAGATGATTTTGCACTCCTTGATGGGATTTCAGGAAGTGTAAATTAGTGCAGAATTTGGTCGTCTGTAAGATCTTGAATGTCAACTGGGCCCAAATTTTCAAAAGCGAGCATTAATTTGGGTTACACTAACAGCCATAATGAGAAGGTTATCCTTACTAGATAAAACGGTTGCGATCATTTGGTCATAGTGCGTGGTAGGGATGCTACAATATATATTAGAAACAAATTCATTCCTGCACTGGGAATGGTTTGTTTCTGAACTATCCGTGTGAGATCTCCTCCCACCACCTTGTGGCCAGATTCTAAAACTGACATTCCCTCAATGTGGAAAAGAAATGGTATTGTTATGAAGCCACAGTGAAGGTTGTAACTAGCTTCCTGTTATTAGCAGGGAAATCTTTTGTGTACGATTTTCTGCCTAGACAAGAGTTTTGTTTTTATTTGAAGTTTGAGGTAATTGAACAAAACAATCCCAAAATATGTCAGTTTGATACATCAGATGTGTCAGTTTGATACATCTGCTTGCGTTTTCCTAATTGTTCTTTGACAAGTGTGTGTCCTGACTTGAAGCCACATCTGCTGATTCTCAGCTGTGTCCTTTAGCCACAAGATCATATTTTCCCTGCTAGGTCCCCAGCAGACTTCATAAAATTTGCAGTGGCCTTTGCATTCTTTACACTGAATGTCTCTGCTCATTGGCCTTGGCAGTCTCTACTCTTTAGCTGTCTCTGTTGACATCAAGATGAAATATTGCATGTTGGGACATGTGTCTATAAGGACACATGTATTGTTTCTTTAAATTGGTAGCAAAAAGCTAGGCAGGAGGGTGTTGGGAAAAGTTCGAGGCAGACACTTTACAGTGAAGTGGAAAGAGTGAGTACAGTACCTTGAAAAATAATGCTGTTGTGCTTATTCTAATAACATTCTTATTCAGGATTGGAAGAAAGTGACTCATTCTGTGATTCTTCACAATTGTCACATGACTGTGTCTTCCAGCCTCACTTCCCTAGTCAGGTGGCCTTAGCATTTGGCAAATGAACCGTGTTTTGGCCACCCCTGGTTTCATACAACTGGTTGAATGATGCAGGCAGAGACATTATCACTTCAGTTTTAAAGGCAACTTGTGCTGCTTCACATATAAGATGTTAACCTTCAGCTCCTTTGGCAGCCAGCCAGTTAAAACACTGAAGGCAGCCAAGCCAGGCCCAGTGTATGCACACCCATTTAGATGCTGCCTGGTACATTAGTTTCAGTGATGAAAATGAATGCAGTTCAGGTAAAGTCACTACTAATGCCTCCAAGTTATTTTTCACTGAACAGAACACCAAGGCAATACAGGTGACAAGGTTTCCTGCAGCCAGACAAATGCCGAGGCATTTATTGAAAAGAAAGGAAACTGTGATAAGATTTTCTTCTCTTCCGCTCACAGAAGTTCAGGAGACCCAGCATGCAGCCTGTGAGGGAGGAGATAAAAAAGTGACTTTAAACTGCTTTTGTGCTACCAGTATTTCACAACAGCCTGTACCTGCCCAGACCTTAATATAACTTATGCTGCTCTGATTTATGATCTGCATCCCAGGTCTCCTGTGTGCCTTGGGAAGCACAGAATAGTGATACTGCGGTGTGCATGCAGCATGTTCACACCACATGTTCTCTCTTTCCCCTTCCTTGGCCTGCCCCTGACATACAGTCTATCCTGGGGCAAGGAGCAGGATTAATGAAGAGCCCTTATGCCAGAAAGCCCCCCATGCAAGGCTTATTATTTATTGCCCCCTTTAAGGTCCCTTTGCACTGCCAGAACAATGTAAATGAGAATCAGACCCTATGATGACGATTTAGTTGGGGTTGGTCCTGCTTTGAGCAGGGGGTTGGACTAGATGACCTCCTGAGGTCTCTTCCAACCCTAATCTTCTATGATTCTATATATTGAGGCATGCCTAGAGAAACTAATAATTCTAGCAGATCATAAGTCAATTAGTTAACACTTTGTAATGTGACTAACACATCTGTAAATGCGGGTCTAAGCATTCCAGAACACAAACAATTATGGAGTGTTTAGACTAGCATTTACAAATATTTTAGTTAACTTGTGTTAACTGGAAATCAATTAAACTTGAATCATGACAGGACCACAAACTTTAGTCTAGATTTAGCATATGAGGAATCCTGCCTCATCTGGCAAGGTCCTTGTGACAGACACACTAGGCAGTGGCTGGGCCAAATGCAAAGGTGATGTGGAAGAGACGGTGTAAGTTACATTTAAATAAGCAAGGGCCAGATACTTCACTCACTGATGCTAGTGTAAATCAGGAGAAACTCTATAGAAGTAAATAAATTATACAGATGGCAAAACCCTAAAGCCCCTGAGTAAATGTGTGTAAGGGAGCCTAAGGGCTTGTCTAGTCTAGAGAAATTTGCACAGGTGTAACTACATTATAACATCACTGCAAACCTCTAATGTAGAGATGCTGAACAGAAGCAAAACAAGGCTTGCACCAATGTGACTTACCCTGGTAATTTACACTGGTGCTGCACATCTACACAGGAGATTTGCCCTGATTTAGTTACACCTAGGCAAAAACCCCAGTATACAGTAATTAAGTAGATTGGGGGGGTCTACACTACGCTCATTGTGTTGGTGGAGTGCGTCCTCATAGCAGCACTTGCATCGTTGCAGAGAGCAGTGTGCCCTAGGTAGCTATCCCACAGTGCAACTATCAGCAGGGTTTTTTGAGAAGGGCTTGCAGTGTCTCATGGAACCAAAACATTGTCACGGGGATAATAGGACCACGGCTTCAACCTCCCATGATGCAGTTTACTTCCTCCCTCTCTCCTTTGATATCAACGACAAACAAGCCATACTTTTTCACCCCTTTTTTCAAAAGGCTGGCTTTGCTGCGTGTACACCATAGCCTGAAAAGTGAGGACCCCACTCAGCTGTGCACTCTTGTTGTGAGCATTACAAACACCTTGCACCTTATCCTGAAGTATTACCAGAGCCATGGAACATGTGACGTCCTTCAAGCAGCCCTGTTGCAAGCCATAGAACAAAACAATTCCCAGTTGCTGCTGGCAGTCATGCAGCAGCTGAACACAGTGGAGCACCATTTCTGGTCCTGGGAAACAAGCACTGACTGGTGGGATCACACCATTATGCAGTTATGGGATGATAAGTAATGGCTGCAGAACTTTCAAATGTGAAAGGCCACTTTTCCAGGAGCTTTCTCCAGCTCTGAAGCAAAGCAACACTAAAATGAAACCTTCTCTGACAGTGGAGAAGTGAGTGGAGATCGCTGTTTGGAAGCTTGCAATGCCAGATTGCTACCGGTCAGTGGAGAAACAATCTGGAGTTGGTAAATCCACCATGGGAGTTGTTGTGATCCAAGTGTGTAGGGCCATTAATCGACTTCTGCTAAGAAGAGTAGTGACTCTGGGCAATGCGCAGGACATGGTGAATGGTTTTGCAACAATGGAGTTCCCTAACTGCAGTGGGGCGCAGACCACCTTGGCGCCAGGCCACCTTGCCCAAGAGTACATAGAGTCCCAGAGGCATTCATTATCTCGTTGAACATGTCATCGTGCGTTCTCTTTTTCCGTTTTCTAAACTGTGAAAACCTCTCCACCGGTATGGAAGATAAACTGAAGGCCAAGCTTTCCACTGTAAGGCATGCACAGCACAAGGCAACCATTGTCAGTGCATACCCTGGGTCTAGTACAAAATTGCTATGTAAAAACCACTCCCTTTATTTCACTGAAGTGCAAGCTGGAATATAATCAGTATCCCTAGCTATTCAATAAACCTCTTTGGCATTCCAGCCATGGTGAGTATGGCCCAGGGACATGGGTGATGGACCTCGTGCTGCAACTTGTGGGCAACCTGCACGAGAAGTACATGTGGGCAGGTGGACATTGCCCCCTCCCTTTAGCAACATGGATGGTACACAGAGACTGGGGACCAGTGTTAAGCCTCACAAAGTGCAGTGTGTGGCTGTTTCTCTACAGCTGGATCGGAGCTGTGCCTGCACATTCTTCTCCCCATAGACCAATAAGATTCACCACCTCCTGGGTACTACAGGCTGGAGCACATGTGTGGCATTAAGTTGCCATGATTAGCTGGGCTGGCAAGCTCTCCACCTGAACAAACAGGAAATGGGAACTGAAAAGTTCCCAGGGCTTTTACAGGGAAGGGGCTATTTCTTGTGTGCCTGACTGCTGCGCAGAAGAGTTGAAAACGATCATTAGAGTAGTCCCAGTGGAGTATTATGTGACACCTTCTGGAGGTCAATTCAGTCGACTTATACAACACTGCATCTACATTGCCTCTCTGTCAAGCTATCAACATCAAATTAAGCACTACACCTCTCACAGAAATGGAGTAACTAAGTCAACCTAACTAAGATGAGTTAGGTCAGTGGAAGTGACCTGGTACTGTAGATGGCAAACATTATTAGGTCAACGTAAGGCAGCTTCCATCAAACTAAATTTATAGTAGGACTGTCAAATGATTAAAAAAATTAATCGTGATTAATCACAATTTTAATTGCACTGTTAAACAATAATAGAACACCAATTGAAATTTATTATAAATATTTTGTATGTTTTTCTACAATTTTCAAATATTTTGATTTCAATTACAACACAGAATACAAAGTGTACAGTGCTTACTTTATATTATTATTTTGATTAAAATATTTGCACTGTAAAAAAGAAACAAAAGAAATTGTATTTTTCAATCACCTCATACAAGTACTGTAGTATGATCTCTTTATTGTGAAAGTCAACTTACAACTTTTTTTTGTATATCATTGCACTCAAAAACAAAACAATGTAAAAATTTTAGAGCCTACAAGTCCACTCCACCCTACTTCTTGTTCAGCCAATCACTAGGACAAACAAGTTTGTTTCCATTATGATTTACGGGAGATAATGCTACATGCTTCTTATTTACAATATTACCTGAAAGACAGGCATTCACCAGGCACTTTTGTAGCTGGCGTTTCAAGATATTTATGGGCCAGATATGCTAAATATGTTGGAGGTGATCACGTAAAATGAAGTGGGCAATTAAGGGTTACGTGCATTACCCCTCCTGCTTAACAATCTGTCCCAATTTGTGTTTAGCTCAGCTGCTCAGACACTGCTTCCTTCCCCAGACCTGAAGAAGAGCTCTGTGTAGCTCGAAAACTTGTCCCTTCCACCAACAGAAGTTGGTCCAGTAAAAGATATTACCTTACCTACCTGTCTTTTTCATATCCTGGGAGGAACACAACTACAACAACACTGCAAACTACTGTTAGTTAATACATGTTGGCTAAAATGTGCTAACATCACACTTTAAACCTTCATCAAGCCAAGGCCTAAACTGGAGTTCCCTCCATGTTCATCTTTATTCATATGAGTAGGCCTATTGATTTCAATGGGACTGTCATAAACAGATGGTTAAGGGTTGATGTCTCTTTTACCTGTAAAGGGTTAAGAAGCTCAGTAAACCTGGCTCACACCTGACCAGATGACCAATGGGGGGACAAGATACTTTCCAATCTTGGTCGAGGGAAGTCTTTGTGCTGTTGTTTTTGTTCATTGTTCGCTCTTGGGGCTAAGAGGGACCAGATGTACACCCAGATTTTCTCCAATCTTTCTGAATCAGTCTCTCATGTTTCAAAATAGTAAGTACTAACCAGGAAAGACGGATTAGTTTTATGTTTGTTTTCTTAACTTGTAAATGTGTATTCTGCTGGAAGGATTTTTACCTCTGTTTGCTGTAACTTTGAATCTCAGGCTGGGGGGTGGAAGTCCCTCTAGTCTATATGAATCTGAACACCCTGTAAGCATTTACCATCCTGATTTTACAGAGATAATTTTTACTTTTTCTTTCTTTAATTAAAAGCTTTCTTTTTAAGAACCTGATTGATTTTTCCTTGTTTTGGAATCCAAGGGGATTGGGTCTGAACTCACCAGGGATTGGTGGGGGGAAAAAGAAGCGGGGAAGGTTAATTCCTCTTTGTTTTAAGATCCAAGGAGTTTGGATCAGTGTAGCCTCTCAGGGTAACCCAGGGATGGGAAAGTCTGGGGGGGAAAAGAGGGGGGGAAGGTTAATTTCTCCTTGTGTTCAGATCAAAGGGGTTTGGGTCTTGGGTTCCCCAGGGAAGGTTTTGGGGAACAGGAAGTGTGCCAAACACTATATTTTTGGCTGGTGGCAGCGTACTAAATTTAAGCTAGAAATTAAGTTTAGAAGTGATTATGCAGGTCCCCACCTTTTGGATGCTAAAGTTCAAAGTGGGGAAAAAACCTTGAGAGGGACTGAATGAGTAAAGGTGTCAGAATGAGGCACTGAAATCCTTACTCCATTTTTACTCAGGCAAAATAGGAGTCACTGGGAATTTTGCTGAAGTATAGACTGTGTCAAACTCTGAGTAAAACTTCAGGATTTTCCCCTATCTGAACAAGAATCAATTGATCCACCACTCAAATGCAGATACCACTTGCCATTATGTAAACTAAAATGCAAGAAGGACCTGGTTTTTGGGCCAGTGACCATCTTTTCATTGTGTACACGTACAGTGGCTAACACAGTGGATCCTCTAGGGGTTACCACAATACAAATAAACAATCATTGTAATTATTGTGTGTGATTTCCGGATAGTAATAGGGAGAAACTAAAATTCTGATGGCGAAGAGTCTGCCTGTGAATGTGTGTCCTACTCTGTGGAGTGAAAGAACACCCCCAAGCAGCATCAGTAGCAACCCCGTGACAGCACATTCCTTCGATACTGCCCAGCCTTTGTGCTGTTTAAGTGACAGATTAGTCAAACACTCAGGCCTTGGCTACACTTGCGAGTTACAGTGCAATAAAGGAGCCCCGAGTGCACCACCTCACTGCCTGTCCATTCTGGCAAGGAACGTAGAGCGCTCTGACTCCGCGGCTACAGCGCAGCTGGTACTTCACCTCGGCAAGTGGAATAACGTTTGCTGCACCCCTGCTGAAGCGCCGCAGCGCCAGTGTGGACGCCCTGGTCCTATAGTGCTCTCTGATTGGCCTCCAGAAGTGTCCCACAATGCCTGTGCGGTCATCACTTTGAACTCTACTGCTTGCCCTCAGGTGACTAACCATCAGACCCGCCCTTAAAATTCTCTGGGAATTTTGAAAAATCCCTTCCTGTTTGCTCAGCCAGGTGTGGAGTGCTATCAGCAAATCTTGCCAGGTGACCATGCCTCCACGCACCAGGCGATCCCCGCTATGGAGCAATGGCGAGTTGCTGAACCTCATCAGTGTTTGGGGGGAGGAAACTGTCCAGTCCCAGCTGCACTCCAGCCATATGAATTACAATACCTTTGGGCAGATATCAAGGGACATGATGGAAAGGGACCATGACCAGGACTTCAGTGCAGAATTAAAGTGAAAGAGCTGTAGAATGCCTACCACAAAGCCCACGAGGCAAACCGCCGCTCCGATGCTGCCCCCGCGACCTGCCGTTTCTACAAAGAGCTGGATGTGATACTTGGGGGTGACCCAACCTCCACTCTGGGGACCACCATGAACATTTCAGAGCCCAGTGCAACAAGATAGGAGGAGGAGGAGCAAAGCAGGAGCAAGGGAGCTGAGGTGGAGGAAGACACTCCGGAATCCCTAGATGCATGTAGTCAGGAGCTGTTCTCAAGCCAGAAGGAAGGTAGCCAGTCACGGCAGCCAGTGCATGGGGAAGGAAAAACACCAGATGAAATTCCCAGTAAGTGGCTTTTATTTTGGGAAGGAAGTTATTCAGTCCAGGCTCCTGGGGTGAGGAGGGTTAGGGCTGCATGCATGCCTAGGTGCGGAATAGGGTGTCGATGTGATCTCTCATATCACAGTAGCCAGCCTCAGTCATCTCTTCAAAGGTCTCATCCAGAACTTGGGCAATGCACTTGTGCATGTTTCTTGGGAGAGCCACTGAGGTCCTTGTCCCAATCAGGCTAACTTGTCCACGCCACTGTACCGTGAGGGGCAGGGGGACCATTCTGCACACAAGCAAGCTGCATATGGGCCAGGGCTGAAGCCGCATTGCAGTAGAAGATCCTCCCTTGCTTCCTAGGTCACCCTCAGCAGCGAGATATCTTCCAGGACGAACTCCTGTGGAAAATGTGGGGAGAGTGTTCAGTGTAGGGGCCCCCTGCCACTGTTGGTTCTCCCCAAGGCACAGAAATCCAGAGGACAGTACAGCCCTGAAACAATCAGTCCCCCTTGCCCCTGTGCTTACTCACCATTTTGGGGCTCCCATGGGTTATGTGCGCTCGCTTTGGGACAGGAAAATTATGCTATTGTGTAGACTGTGCTTGCCCTTAAGTACGGAGGAATCATTGTTCTGTCTGGTGTGAACAATGCTGCCTCTGTTAAGTGTTGCATTTTTCCTTTACAGATGCAACCTTGAGATCTCAGCCGTCCATGTTATCACCGGCCGAAAGACTCCAAATAATCAGAAAGAGGCCACGTAGAAGCAAGGAAGATATATTGCATGAAGTACTGCAGCATTCAAGTAATGAAAATCAAAAAGTGCAGGAGTGGCAGGAGAGTGAAAGGAGGGTCCGCCAGCAGAATGCGGGTCACTGGCACCAAAGGACAGAGCGGCTGCTAAGCATCATGGAACGCCAAGCAGACTCGATAGAGGCACTCATAGCAATGCAGGCGGAGTGCTACCACTACCCCCACCACTACCCTCCCGTGCAGCCCTTGTCCCAAAACTCTTTCCCTTGTGCCCCCATGTCACCTCCAACCCATTTTCCCCAACATCCGGGTCCTTACCACCACCAGCTGCCTCCAGCACTTGTAGCTTCACTACCGAGCCCTGAAAACCACGACCCTTACCCACTGCACTCAACCCTCATCACCATGCAGTATAGCCATCCTGAAGTGCAGCACTCGTTGCACAGCACTCCAGACAGGACATATGCAAATCTGTGATTGTACTGTTCCCCACTCCCTTGCCCTTTCTGTTTCCCAAGCAGTTGTGTCTCTTTTCAATAAATGGATTTTCTTTTCAATAAATGGATTTTTTGGCTTTGAAAACATTCTTTATTATTGCATAAAGTAAAAGATACCTGAGCCCAGGAAAGAAATAGGCACTGCACATCAGTGTAGCAAACACAGAGTCCTACTAACATTGGAAGCACTGCACTTCACTCCCATGCAGAGCACCAGACATTACTGGTGGCTTTCAGCCTCAAATTGCTCCCTCAAGGGATCCCTAATCCTTGCAGCCCCGCGCTGGGCCCCTCTAATAGCCCTGCTCGCTGGCTGTTCAAATTCAGCCTCTAGGTGTTGAACCTCCAAGTTCCATGCCTGAGTGAATCTGTCATCTTTCCCTTCACAAATGTTATGGAGGGTACAGCACGTGGATATAACGGCGGGGATGCTGTCATTGGCCAGGTCCAGCATCCCATACAGCAGCCCTTTAAACAGCCAAAAGCATGCTCCACAGTCATTCTGCACTGGCTCAGCCTGTTGTTGAACTGCTCCTCGCTGCTGTCAAGGCTCCCTGTATAGGATTTCATGAGCCATAGCATTAAAGGGTAAGCGGGGTCTCCAAGGATCACAAAGGGCATTTTGACTTCCCCTACGGTGATCTTCTGCTCTGGGAAAAAAGTCCCAGCTTGCAGCTTCCTGAACAGGCCAGTGTTCCGAAAGATGCATGTGTCATGCACCTTTTTGGGCCAGCCTGCACTAATGTCAATGAAATGCCCATGGTGATCCACAAGTGCCTGGCGAACCGTTGAGAAATACCCCTTCCGATTAACATACTCAGAGGCTAGGTGGGCTGGTGCCAGAATTGGAATATGCATGCCATCTATCGCCCCTCTGCAGTTAGGGAAACCCATTTGTGCAAAGTCAGCCACAATGTCATGCACGTTACTCAGAGTCACGATTCTTCTGAGCAGGATGCGATTAATGGCCCTGCAAACTTGCATGAACACGATTCCAACAGTCGACTTTCCCACACCAAACTGGTTAGCGACCGATCAGTAGCTGTCTGGAGTTGCCAGATTCCAGACTGCAATACCCACCTGCTTCTCCACCATCAGGACAGCTCTCAATCTCATGTCCTTGCGCCGCAGGTGGGGGTGAGCTCCTCACACAATCCCATGAAAGTGGCTTTTCTCATCCAAAAGTTCTGCAGCCACTGCTCGTCATCCCAGGCTTGCATGATGATGTGATTTCACCACTCAGTGCTTGTTTCCCAACCCCAGAAGTGGCTTTCCACGGTGGTAAGCATGTCCGTGAATACCACAAGCAAACTCGTGTCATATGCGTTACTTGAGTCGATATCGTCGGAGCTCTCACTGTCACTTTGGATCATAAGGAATAACTCAACTGCCAAATGTGATGTGCTAGTGAGACTCGTCAGCATACACCTCAGCAGTTCGGGCTCCGTTCCCACAGACTGAAAGGGAAGACAGAGCATGCAGTACAAAAAAACATTGAAAGATGGCTCCAAATGTGGACGGAAGCAAAGGGAATGCTAGGATTTGAACCGATGCATCATGGGGCATTGGGACAGGACCCAGAATGCCCTGCACTCCACGCCCCCTTCCCACAAGCCACAGCGCCAGAATGGGAAGAGGTGCTCTGTGGGGTAGCTGCCCATAATGCACTGCTCCCAATGCTGCTGCAAGTGCTGCAAATGTGGCCATGCCAGTGTGCTTGCCGCTGTCAGTGTGGACAGACTGCAGCGCTTTCCCTACTGTGCTCTCCAAGGGCAGGTTTAACTCACAGCGCTCTACATCTGCAAGTGCAGCCATGCCCTCAGATTCCAACTGTTCTGAATCATCACTGTTCAACTGATGATGCAGTTCTGGCAACAGACAAAACTTCATTGGCTGTGATCCATGAACCCCAGGAATAAGGAACCCAGGTAATAAAATAACTGCATTAAAAAAGCAGTTAAGACTCTCACCACACACAAGACCCTGCATCAGTGGATCTGAGAAAGGATTTTGAGCTGAACAGCATGCTGATAAATGGCCTTCACTGATTACTACGGGATGTTTCAGCCAGCAGCTGCTTTATTCAGCTGTCCAAATGAGCAATCAATATGTTAGCTATTCTTAATGCATCTAACAGTGGTTTCCAGGGTTAAGGGAATATATCACGTTCCTCAAAACATTACACAGACTTCATTAGGTAACTTCACTATATGATGGAAAGATGATGCTTTTTAAACATTGTAAGCTGATCCTGTGGTTTAGTATTAATTTCTCTGAGTTTATATAAACCCTCTGGATTTATTGTCATTTCTTCACTTTTGCAGGACGGCAAATGAGAGTAAAAGAGCTGAAAATAAAGTTTTTTTAAAAAAGGGAAATAGAAGTTGACAATAACTTAAGAGGGAGACTTATGTCATGTCTACACTACCCAAATTATGTCGACCTAAATAACATTGACATACAGCCACCACAGTTATTATACTGCTTGTGCAAGTGCACACTACACTTCTTATGTTACCGGTGCGCATCAGCAGCAGGAGCGCTTGTATCGATGCAGAATGCAGTGCACCATGGGTAAGTATCCCTCTGTGCAACTCACCACCATCCAGCACAGGGTGTTGTGGGAAGTTTACACAATGCCTTCTGCGGCTCAAATGAGTCATACAGGGGTGACTGGGAGCATGGGTTCCACTTCCCACAATGCAGTGTTCTCCATCCCATAATTTCATCTGCACCGCATAATATTTGATGGCTCTTTTCAAAATCCCCATAAACCTGCATGTCCTTCCTTGCTGTCTACCCTCTCTGACAGAAGCATGGAGCCTGCACAGCTCTGTACTATTGTCATGAGCATTTCAAGCTCAGGGGTCTGTTCCTGCAGTATTGCAGAGCTGCAGCAAGAGGGGGGACATAACATTTTCTTGGAGGCTAGACTTCTGTGGGCCATAGAAAGAAACAATTCCATGTTGTTGGCAGCATTCACGGAGCAGCTGCAGACAGTGGCGTGCCAGTTCTGGGCCCAAGAGACAAGCACCGACTGGTGAGATCACAATGTAATTCAGGTTTGGGATGACAAGCAGTGGCTGCAGAACTTTTGAATGCACAAGGTCATATTCCTGGAACTGCATGCCAAACTTGCCTCAACCCTCCAGCATAGGGTCACCAAAATGAGAGCCACACTGCCAGCTGAAAAGCAAGTGGCGATTGCACTGTGGAAACTTGGATTGTTACTTGTCAGTCGAGAACCAATTTGGAGTCAGGAAATCCACCACCGGGATGGTTGTCATGGAAGTGTGCAGGGCCATTAATCGACTGCTGCTATGCAGGACTGTGACTCTGAGCAAAGTGCAGGGCATAGTGGATGGTTTTTCAGCAATTGGGGTCCCAAACTAGGTGCTAGATGGTACACATATCCCTATTTTAGCACCAGACCTCCTTGCCAGAGTACATCAACAGAAAGGGCTACTTTTTCATGGTAATACAAGTGCTGGTGGATCACCATGAATTCATTACTGACATCAGTGTGGACTGGTCAGGGGAGGTGCATGATGTGCACATCTTTAAGAACCCAGGACTGTTCAGAAAGCTGCAAGCAGGGACTTTCTTTTGCCCCAGCATACCCTGGGTTCCCATGGCTCATAAAGATGTACACTGGCCACCTCAACAGCACCAAGGAACAATTCAACTACCAGCTCAGCAGGTGCAGCATGACAGTCGAATGTGCTTTTGGTCATTTGAAAGGTCGCTGGCATTGTTTACTCACAAGATTTGACATCAGTCAGAAAAATATCCCAATGGTTATATCTGCCTGCTGTGTTCTGTGAAGCCAAGGGGGGAAAGTTTTGTTGGAATGGAGGGCGGAGGTGAAGCGGCTGTCTGCTGAATTTCAACAGCCAGACAAAAGACTTATTAGAAGAGCTCAATGTGGAGCTGTATAGCTCAGGAAGGCTTTGAAAGAACATTTTAATAGTGAGCCAGAGTATGTGTGTTGCTGTAGTGTGCTCTACCCAGCCTTGCTCTTTTGCAGCGTAGTATGAATCTTGCAATGAGTGCTACATGTAGGAATATAACATTGACAATGCACCTGTTAATACTGTCTGAGATTGATGTTATGGGTTCTGTGACAAAATAAACTAACAGGAAATTGGTGGATGTCAGCCCTGCTTAGCACTAGTCAGCATATGTTGTGAACTAACAAAGCTCAATTATATTCCAAAAAATAGAATTGTATTCTGTAACATGAGCCAGGAAAATAAAACCACCATTTAGCACTTTATAAACCATAATAAATTAAGGGAACAGAAATTATGAAGGGAAAAGAACAATCATTTCCATTTCAGGTACACATATACCAACCACGTCTTTCACAGGTCAATGTATGTGCAGTTGTGATTGTGTTTAATGTTCCCCACGGTGGAGTGGTGGGGGTAGTGCAGTGGTCCTTGATGCCACATGGAATGTTGAGGGGAGGTGTAGGGAGGTCCAGACATTGAGTTGTCTATAGGCTGCAGAGGGAGGCCAGCACAAGACTCTTGCGCACAGGTCTACCAGAGTCCACAGCATCTCTGTTTGCTGCCTGAGAAGCCCCATTATGTACTAGTGCATCTCCCTCTCCTTTCCTGCTTGAACTCCAGGGCAATTTTTCTCTCCACTTTTGCTTTCTGCATGTTGTCTGTAAGGGTCATCCTCCAGGCCCTGGTGTCACTCTCTGATGCAACACTGGCAGAATCTCCTGCAACATGTCATCCTGAGTCCTCTTTTCTCCTCCTTATCTGGCTCAGATGTTCCATGGGTGTGGAGGGAGAGACCCCCCCAGGCCACAATGGCAGCAGCTGCAGATACAACACGGAAAGGTATCATTGTCGGTGGTATTCATGACAGAAATTGAAACTTAGGATACTGAACTCACTCCCCTTGATCCCAGAAAGTTGTGAGCACTACATTCTGACTTCCCCTTGGAATTGATATAGCATTGTGCTAGGGTTGTCAGGTGTTCGTTTTTCAACCAGAACACCTGGACAAAAAAGGACCCTGGTAGCACAGGTCAGCACCACCAACCGGGCTGCTAAAAGTCCAGTCAGCGGTGCAACAAGGCTAAGTATGCTTCCTGCCCACCCTGGCTCAGCACAGCTCCCAGAAGCAGCAGCATGTCTGGCTTCTAGGCTTAGGGGCATCCAGGGGACTCTGCACACTGCCCCCACCCCAAGCACCGGCTCGGCAGCTCCCATTGGCCAGGGAGGAATTATGGCCAATGGAAGCTGCAGGGGCGGCACCTATGGATGGGGGCAACGTGCAGAGCTGCCTGGCCGCATTTCCACCTAGGAGACGCCCAGAGGGACATGCCACTGCTTCTGAGATCCACTTGAGGTAAGCACCCCCCAGAGCCTGCACCCTGAACCCCCTTCCACACCCCAATCCCCTGTCCAGCCTTGAGCCCCCTCCCGCACCTGCTCCTGCACTCTAAACCCCTCAGCCCCACCAGCATCCCCATTGCAGAGCCTGTACTCCCTCCCACACCCCAACCCCCTGCCTCAGCCCAGAGCCCCCTTCTGCACCCAAACTCCTCATCCCTGGCCCCACTCCAGAGTCTGCACTCCCAGCCGGAGCCCTCATCTCCTCCCACACTCCAACTCCCTGCGCCAGCCTGGTGAAAATGAGTGAGTGCGGGTGGGGGAGAGTGAGTGGGTAGCCCTCAGAAAAGGGGCGGGGCAGGGCAGGGGGTGGGGCAAGGGTGTTTGGTTTTCTGCTATTAGAAAGTTGGCAACCCTACTTTGGTGGCACCAGTCACAGCACCAACCATGTTGAGTATAGTCCTTGGGTGTAGGGGGTGGGAAAATAAGGGCAGGGGAATAACTCAGAGGCATGAGTATTTGTGTACAGAGCAGTGGAACTGAATACTGACACCATTTTCTACGGGCAGTGGTGATTTTAGCTGATATCTCACTCCTTAAGATAAACAGAGGCAGAGAGAGCACAGCTGCTGCTGGCATCCCAATGCTGCCCAGCCCATATGCTGGTAGCCTGTGTACTGCAGTGGTGCCTGCCAAAGTAATTGCTAAAGGGCATGGGAAAGTATCTTACCACAGTAGAAGAAATAAGGCAGCCCTCCCCAGGAACCTTTGGCAGAGGATTGCAGAGTACTTCCATGAAAGCTTCACTGAGATCTTTATGGAGGATTCACAGGACATCCTGATGCACATAAACAAACTGCTCTGCAGTGCCCTGTGCGCCCGCCCCTGCCTAAGTTTCAAGGGGAATGAAAAGCAGATAGTTCCCCATGTTCCTCCTCGCTGTTCACAGTAGGGGCCGACCCCTGCACTATAACCTCCTAGTGGATAAGTACAGGATTGGTTTTCAGGTGGTAATAGTTCAGTTCCTAGCTCTACTGACCTATTGTATGACCTTGGGCAAGTCAGATCACCTCTCTGTGCCTGTTTCCCTTCCCTCCCATTTGTATCTTGTCTATTATAGCAGGGAACCTGCCTGAGCTGTAGTTATAATTAATTAAGGGAAAGACAAGCTCTAAAATATCATGGTTATTCAAATTGCCATGAAATTTTGTGTGACTCATGGGGGCGAGAGGTAGGGTTACTGATCCAGATTTGGGATCACTTGACCAAGAGGTCCCCAAGATATAGCTCACTAGCATAACTAAAGTGGTGCAATCACACCAGGCATTATGAGATTATGGGGGCCTATTTAGAATATTATTTCAATTTAGAACCCAGGAGTCCGGAGGGACAATGTGGATGGGGGTGCCATCCCCTGTCTGGAGATATATAGGGACTGCACCCCTGGTTGGTGCAGTCGGTATGACCCAAGCATCCCGGAGCCTGTATACCCACTGCCGCAAAATCTAACTGGATTGTATACATAGATTACCCCCCGTAGATAGAACCCAGGGGTCTGGCAATCAGGACAGGGGATGGGCTGTTTGTGCTGGTGCTGCAAGGGGCTGCTAGCCATGGAGGACTCTCGGATCTAGCTGCACACACATATCCCACTTCATGCCATTGCCAGTCCAGCAGCAGATGAGCTGTGTTGCACAGCAGCAGACAGGGGCTGCCAGGAGAGAACGGGGTCTGCTGGCCCCCCAGGGAAGAGGGGCCTGGGCTGAGAGGCCCCTGTAGCTGAGGCAATGCTGGGGCCCAGTTGTGAGTAGCCAGCAAGGGTGTGTGGAGAAAGCATGGGGAGATCACAGTGCTGAGGAATGCATGGGAGCATGGTAGAAACAGGAAACGTTACCCTCTATAAAGTAACAATGAATAGCCTTAATTAACTCTTTTAAAATCTTATTTTGCCAATATTTCCAATAACATGTTCCGGAAGTTACTTCTGTGGGTTAATTATGCCTTGTGTAAAAATGTATTTCCTCTTACCATTTTTTTTTTAATTTACTCCCACTCATTCTCATTCGTTGGTCCTATGCACTATGGAGGCAGCTGTCCCAGACAAGCAGGGCTAGATCCACAGATCAGCTGCTACTTGCTAGCAGATTATGATATATACTGTGATGTAAGAGACGATGCTAACAACATTCAGTGTCACGGTCACAGGCGAGTCAAAAGGACGGCCTCTATTTTCCAGTGTTTTGGACTGTGTACACCTCCCGAGCTCTGACACCTCGGCCTGGGAGCCAGCTGCAGGCCCCGCCTCCCGGACAATGCAGGTCGAATCGCTGTGCGTGTCCGGAGGCCGCAGTGGTGACTCCCAGGCTACAGCGCTAGACAGAGGCACTAAGCAGAACCTTTCCTTCCGCCTCGATAGATCTGAGCGCGGGAGCATATAACGTGACCTCTCCACCACTTCCGCCTCAGTAGATGTCATGACGGCGGAGCGAAACTGACACGTGACCTCGAGCGGGTGGAGTTCTGTCTCACACGCTCTCGCGCGCAGCCTCGCTTTTCCCCCGCCCGCGTTCCCCTCTCGCCCTGGTCGCTCGCGCAGCTGCTCGGCTCTTGCTATATAAAGGGGCGAAGCGGGCAGAGCAGGCGGCTGGTGGCGGCGGCTGCAGCCCGAGGGCCGGCGAACGAGGCCGGGCCAGGCCGCGGGGCTCCCCGTGTGCCAGGACGGGACGCGCGGGGCTCAGGGGGGGGACGCGACGGGCAGGTTTATTGTTTTAGGGGCGACTCCGCCGCGGTGGGGGTGTCCCGGGGGGCTCGGGACATGGCGAGCTCGGCTAACACAAACCCCGTGGTAAGGACCGGGCCGGGCGGGAAGGGGGGCCCTGGGCGGCGACACAGGCGGGACTCAGACCCCCCCCCCCGCCGCGGGAACGGCCGGCCTGGCTGGGGCGGCGGGGCATCGCCCCCCAGCCAAAAGCCAACTTCTGCTGAGGCTCCCGTGGAGGCGAGCCCAGCCGCGAGCCGGCGGGGAGAGGCGCCGGGACCCGCCAGAGCCGGCGAGGTGGGACGGGGGTTGGGGGAGGCAGCGGCGGCGGAGAGCCGAGCGGCGAGCAGGCAGCGTTTCTCCCAGCGAGGAGCCCCGAGGCGGGCCGAGCCTGGGGCGGGAGGGACCTCCGCCATCAGGCTGGCGGCTGGCTGGGGAGGGGGCGAGAGGCTCCTCGGGGGATGCGAGGGGAGATGCTCCGGCAGAAGCCAGGCGCTGCCCCCGCGCCGGGGAGCGGGGCGAGGCGGCGGGTTGGTGGCATGTGTGGAACCCAGCCTGGCACTGCTGGAGCCATTTTATGTAGCTTTATAAGAAGGAGGCGATGGTTGAAAAGCACTTGTCCCAACCCTGCAGACTCGGCTGACGGAGGAGAAACCCCCCTCCAGCATCGCCTAGAGGCAAAGAAGTAATTTTAAAAAAAACAACTTATCCCTTCCTCCCCCCCCTTATGCCTTCTGCGCTCTCAGGTGGCTTGTTTTACTTGTATTCACATAGGTGTGCAATAAGCAGTCACATAAATCTGTGTAGCCACCAAGCCCCACCGATCACTTCGTTCCCTTCCCCTCTGACAAGAATAAATCATCCACAAGCCTACCCCCAAAAAGCTGCCGACAAACCCCGAGTCCGGGCGGTTACGGTGCAGGCTTGGGCCCCTTGTTTGTGTGTCTGTGAGATCCATCATGGCTTCCCCTGCCTTTCTGTCTCCCTGCTCCTTGTGTTCCTCCTCCCTGTGGCTGCCCTGTTTATATAGAGCCATTGCCGCTCTCTAATATAGACTCTGCCAGGATGGGAAGGTGCTTTCCAGCCCCACGTCACCGCCTCTCCATTTAAACACCACATCAGCCTTTAAATAGGGAGAGAGCTGCTGGGAGGTGCATGCACCAGAGGCAGAGACTGAAAGAGAGACAGACACGATCTCTTTGTCACTCAGTCCCCGCTTTTTCTGCTTAGCTGTTAGCTAGAGTCCCCTCTTCAATATTCTGCTGCTCTTAAACCCAATTGCTGGAGCTGCGGGGTTGTAAAGTAGCAGTTGCTTATCTCTGTTAGTTTATTTAGGGGGATGTTCCCTTAATTGATTTAATAATCTGTTGAATTAAATAGCTTTCTTTCCTTTTTGTGTGTGTTGTTTAGGGAAAGACAACCAATCCCCCACCCCTTTTTGAAAGTATTCTGGAGTCCTTAGTTATTGAAAGCAGTGCAATAAATAGTCTATAAATATGCCTGCCCTATTAAGTGCCTTTTCTGCTGGGGTAAACTGGTAGTTGAACTAAAATAGTTCTTATCCAGTATTTTATAGAGAGAAGGTGGGATACCTATTTTATAATACTTTGCAAAAGTTTTATAGCTGTGAAGCTGTACATATTTAAAATGTTTAAATTTTGGTAATAGATTGTAGGCTGACTTCTGTAGTACTAAAATATCTGTTCTAGGTGATAAAGCTGATTGATTATACAGACATGTTATTACCCTCCAGGAAGGGGTAGAATTTTTAGAAGTTTTTCATAATTTTTGTGGATGTAATATCAACACCAGTATTATAGGCAAATTTAAAAATATTTATATATAAAGTACCAGATAGCTCTTTATATCATAACAGAGCCAGGCTTATAAAAGTGTTAAGTGATTTTTGTTTCTTTTGTATTTTCTTTTTATTTTGGTTTCAATCGTTTTAGTCAGTAATTCTGTACATTGCAGTTTATTATATGTTCCATAAGCCATGTGCAGTGTCTGCATATGAGGATCTGAATATAAATGTCAGCAGACCCTTCAGAAAGCACTGGCTGTATTCTGATAGTTTCGGGGTTTTTTATTTTGTTACAAAAAAGGCCTACTTCATCTCTGCTCCCTGGAGCTAAGATCAAAGCCTAGTGTCTTGTGTTTCATCTCACTATATAATAAGCTGGAAGCAGTATAAAAAAGAATGTATTTATTCTGAAGCATGTTGGAGAAACTCTAAACTGCTTGCAAATATTGGTGTTTCAAAACCTTACTAAAACTTGAATTCTCTGTTGTACAAAGATAGTTAGCTGCACCTGTCTACTAAAACAGCACAGCTTTTGAAAGCTGTTAGAAAACAACCATGTCTGGAAAGTTCAGTTTGTAGCAATAAAAGATTATAATCAAAATAAAACCTTAAAATGTATCTGACTGAGGTACAGACTAAAAAGGGGTAAAGGGCAAGTTCTCTGTAGGATTTTATTTTTCATTTAAGACTTGACCACTAAAGATAGTTTAGACACTGGTGCAGTTAACCTTGTGGAGTTCAGGTCTGGTAATAGATCCAGATATTTTAACCTTAGCTAGCATACTAACATGAACAGAAATATTCTCAAAGAAATGACCAGTTTATAGCTTTAATATATTAATTTTGGGGCTAAACTACTACTGTACAATTTTTTTTAACATTTCACTGTAATTAAGTCACCATTAACAGTTTTCTTTCTGCTAAAAAGAAAATACAAGCAAGAATTCTATAGTAGATTGTTATAGCTAATTTGTAATAAAAGGACTCCAACAACTTAAAACTTAATCATTTAAAAAAAAAAAGACAATGTAGTTTCAAGTACTGCTTCTCTCCATGCACCACCTGCCAGTTCCTGTGGTTTTACAATTACATTTTACTGTTTATTTTAAAAGATGTTATTTCTGTGTCCTGTTGTAAAGTAAAAGAGCCACACAGATTGGGGATATGAATTCACCAACTTCCTTTCATATAGGGGAAATTGTGAAAGCAGCTATATGCAACATGCAGTCAAGTGCACAAAGAGTGCAAACAAACTTCTAATCTTCTAGTTATAGGAATCTTAGTTGTTGCAAAAGTAAGTTGTAAGAAATTTTAGGTGTAATAAAGAGCATCCCTTTTAAAGTAAAAAAAGTAATTAAAGAAATTTAAGCTGAAATGGCTTGTAGCATTTAAAACAATTTGGTGGTGTTTGTTCTTTGGATTCTAAAATGTAGTGTGTGCATCTATAGCTTTCTTTTCAAATCAGTTTCTGTCACAAAGTGCGAAGGGACCAAGGGGGTTAAAATTTCTCTTACAATCAATTTGTTCCATTCCCAGCAGAGGGAGCACTAATTTGTAAACCTTCATATAAAGTTGTTGGTTATATCATGGGTTCTCAAACCCAAACAAGTAAATGAGAAAATCTGAGTGGTGTTAATTTTTCTTAATCTGTATGTAGCAGTTAGGACAGAGCTTGTTAAACACTTATCATTCTTGTGTTTTGGGTCTGCATTCACCTATAAATGGCTGAGATTCATTATAGTACAGACGTTAGAAGGGAGGTACTTCCGTTAATACAAAGTGGGTGAAAGCATTCTAATTTTAATTGCCAACTTTTAAGTTTCTGTTGCACGCCATGTTCCTTTATTGTCTGTATTTCTCAAACTTTGTCAAGCAGTGGGACTTACATATATATATGTCTAATCATTAGTTACCCCAATAAAAATAAATAATGCTGTGGCAGCTGGCTGTTCCAGCAAATTTCTGTGGTAAAGTAGTCAGATAATTGATTTTGAGGTAAAGATACATTTTTGTGAGCTTTATAATCCATCTCTTCCTTTTTATACATACAAGTCAATTTATGTAACTTATGTCCTCTCTTGAGAATGCATGCATCTTTATAATTGGCATTATGCCTAACATGTATAGTCAAAGAAAAGGATGTGCATGAGAGAAGTTCTTTACAAACTGCTGTCCCATTTGGGACATGAACTGGAAAGAGCAACTGAAAGGAAACAGGGTTCTGTTCAAATGTTATGTTTCAATTATCTTTTTGACATGAAAATTCAAAAAAGGTTAGAAAGGGTTCCAGATGAGTAAAATTCTGTCCAGGTCTGTTCAGTAATACAATATCCAGGATTGACTTCTGAGTGAGCAAGCAGTATTTGGAAGGAATTTTCAGATGTAATTCAAATCTAGGAATTTAAATCGTGTACGTACACAAATCAAAATTAAGAACTCTATAGACATTAATTGCTAAAAGTAACTTGTTAATTTTCACACACAATGCTGATTTGAAATTAAGTTCATATTCTATGCTTCTCTGTTCAGGTCAGAAGTTGAGGCTGTGCTGGATAGCCTGTTCTTTAGGTTTAAAGTATTGAAGGGAACACTTTGTGGTGTTCCTGAATGCCCCTGTATGGACAGCTCTTAAAACAGTCACTGCTGCTGTAGAGGGAATTAATTCTTCTGAGCTGGACAGTTGACAGGGTATTTGGAACAATTTTTATAGTGGGGGTGCTGAAGGCAGAAACCATGTATTTGGGTTGTTTTTACTACTTCGGGGGGGCAGGGGGCGGTGCAGCAGCACCACCAGCACACTTAGTTCCAGTACTTAGGGGTGTATGTAGGGGGGGACACCCTTGATGAGTCCAGACCATTTTTCTGAATCATTAGTGCAATCTTGAAAAATTAATGTGTCAAGGGCATGACAAAATATACAGGGGAAAACTCTTCAAAAACTATTCTTTATAGTAGGAGTCCCCAACGCAGTGCCCGCGGGCGCATCTTAATGCGCCTGCGTCCTGGCCCTGGGAGAGCACCCGCTAAAATGCCACATCAGCATTTTGGCAGGGATGCCTCTCGATGACGCCGCTTACCGTCGACAAGTGATGTCATCGAGAGGCGTCGCCCCCCAAATTCTCTTGGGATGGACTTCACCTAAGTAAGGAGGGAAATAGACTTCTAGGATGGAGGCTCGCCGACCTCATTAAGAGAGCTTTAAACTAGGAAGTTGGGGGAGATGGTTGGGAGATGTCCAGGAGATCTCCACGCCAGAATTTAACCTGGAGAGGGAATTAAACAAAGTGAGAGGGGATACGCTTGTGGACCGAAGAATTGACCCAAGGAGGAAAAACCGTGTAAACTAGACTAACAGGTGATGCTGGTGGTAGAATGTCTGTGCACAACGGGTAAAGAATGTCACTGACACCAAACGCCAAAAATAAATGTCTGTACACTAATGCGAGGAGCCTAGGTAACAAGAGGAGGAACTGGAGCTAACTGGTCAGGAAGTGAAACCGAGAATTATAGGATAACAGAAACCTGGTGAATATTACATGACTGGAGTACAGGTATTAAGCTATGGCGTTTAAAAAGAAGGAGAAAGGCAAGGCGTGAGTAGCATTGTACTCAATGATGAGGTTACTGTAATGAATAATAAAAAGTGAGTGAATGGATAAGACAGAGTTGTCTGGGCAAAATACCATGGGGTGTAATTTAAAAGCAGTACTGAAGCCTCCCTGAGACTATCTTGAGGGTGCTACAGACCGCCGGATCTGATATTGACATGTAGAACATCTTTAATGTCATTAAGTGAAGTAACAACTAAGGGAAATGTGTGATCATGGGAGACTTCAACTTCCCAGATATAACTGGAAAGTGCTTGTCAAGAAATAGGTCAGATTTTTCTGGATGTGATAGGTGATGGATTTCTTCACCAGTAATTTGATACCTGACAAGAGGGATGCCATTTTGAGATTTGGTTTGTGTGAAGCAGTTTGATGACTCTACAATGGTGTGGGGGCAATTTGTTCGATATCATGAGCCGATTCAGTTCAAACTAGATGGAAGGATAACAAAGTAATCTGGGATTAGGTTATTGACTTTTCTAAGGGTAATTTTACAAGAAGTTACAGGAAATAGCTTAGAAGTGGATTGGACCGGAAGAACTTGGATTTAAATGCGGAAGGAGGCTGAATTATTTAGATCGAAGCTGCGAGACCTGTCGAACCTGCATCCAAGAAGAGGGGAAAGAAACCATGGGCAGAGTTAGTTGTAGCCAAGCCTGATGAGCAAGCATCTCAGAGCAGGGATTAGGGATAAAGCAGAAAGCTTACAGGGAGTGGAAGAAGGCAGGTAGCAAGAGAGCTCCTTATGAGGTTCAGAACATGTAGGGATAAAGTGGAGCTAAAAGCATGTAAAACTGACCTTGCAAAGATTAAAACAGTAGTAAAGTTCTACAGCACATAAAATAGAAGAAAACAAAGAAAGAAGAAGTGGCGTTATACACTGAGGAGAATGGTTAGGTTAAGCTAACAATGGCATGGCATAATAATAGTACTTTGCCTCAGTCTTTAAAAGATAGTGAGGAGTTTAGGGATGATGAGTGAATAAATGGGAGAGGATATGCGGGTGATATTACCAATCTTGAGGTAGAGCCAACTTACAGCTTAATGGACAAATCGGAGCACGGACATTCCATCAAGGATACAAGGAACTGCAATGAATTGGCGACCACCTTTAGCGAAATTTTTAACAATAATCGTAAACTCCGGGGTTGTATGTACTGCTGGGATTGCAACGCTATCTCCTATTTTAAGAAGGGAAAAGTGACGGTGACTATAGCCTTTACTTGACGTCTGTAGATGTAAGGTTTAGTAATTAATTGGAAAACATTTTAAAGAGAAAGAGTTAAGGACATTGAGGTTATTATTGAATTGGCTACATGATTACTAAAGGTAGATCGTGCAAACTCAACCTATTCCTTCTTTAGAAGTGACAGATTACTTTAGACAAAGAAATGCGGTAGATCTAAATTACCTCGATTTCGATTAGGCGTTTGACAGATTCCACATGGGCGAACAGTAGTTAAATTGGAAAAGATGGATGAATATGACAGTGTAAGTGGGCATAGGAACTGGTTAAAGGGGAGACTCAGCGGGTCATACTGAAGCGGTGAACTGTCAGGCTGAAAAGAGTTACTAGTGGAGTCCCTCAAGATCGATTGGACAGTTACTATTATTAATACTCACAGAGACGGGAATTCTATAAAGTTTGCGATGACACAAAGCTGGGGTATTGCTAAACGGAATTGCAATACAGGAAGATTGACCACCTTTAAACTGGAGTAATAGTAATAGGATGAAATAATAGTGAAAAGTGCAGGTCATGCACTAGGGATTAAAATAAGAAATTTAGATATAATATAGTTGCACAGAGGAGGAGAAGGACCTGTGTATTGTTGCAGCAGATGTCTATGACCGCCAATGCGATATGGCCGTTAAAAAGCAAATGCGTTTAGGATGCATCAGGCGACGGTATTTCCAGCAAGATAAGGAGGTGTTAGTACCATTATTAAGGCACTGTGAACCCCACCTGGAATATTGTGTGCAGTTTGGTGTCCCATGTTTAAGAAGATGAATTCAAACTGGAACAGGTTCAGAGATGGGCTACTGATGATTCCAGGAATGAAAAGCTTCCTTATGAAAGGAGACTCAAAGCTTGCTTGTTTAGCCTAGCCAAAAGAAGGCTCCGGGGGATATGCTTGCTCTATAAAATATCAGGGGATTACGTTAGAGAGGGAGGGAATTATTTAAGCTTATATAATGTAGGCACAAGACAAATGGTACAACTGGATATTAGAAGATAGACTTGAAATAGACGAAGTTTCTAACCCATTAGGGAGTGAAGTTCATGGAACAGCCTTCCGGAAGTAGGGGGCAAAAGACTTATCTGGCTTTAAAACTAAGCTTGATAAGTATATGGAGGGATGATATGATGGATAGTAATTTGGGCAATTGCTTGGATTATCAGCAGATAAGTCTGCTTAATGGTCTCTGAGGGGATGTTGGATGGATGGGATCTGAGTACTGCAGAGAATTCTTTCCTGGGTGCTGGTGAGTCTGCCCACATGCTCAGGTTAGCTGATTGCCATTTAGAGTCGGGAAGAATTTTCCTCCAGGGCGGATTGGCAGGGGCCCTGGAGGTTATTTCGCTTTCCTCTGCAGCGTGGGGCATGGGTCACTTGCTAGTGGATTCTCTGAAGCTTGAGGTCTTCAAACCACAATTTGAGGACTTCAATAACTCAGTCATGGTGTTAGGGTTGTTATAAAGTGGATATTGGTAGTTCTGTGGCCTGCTTTGTGCAGGTCAGACTAGATGATCATATTGGTCCCTTCTGACCTACGAGTCTATGAGTCTATGAGTCATTGAGAGGCGTCGCCCCCGAATTTCTGCGGGGACTCCTCTCGCTGACGCCGCTTGTCGATGGCAAGCGACATCATCAAGAGGCATTGCTGCCGAAATGCCACCGAAATTTGGCGGCATTTCAGCAGGTGCTCCACTGCCGCAGTGGTCCTTCGGCTGGCGCCTGCCAGCCAAAAAGGTTGGGGACCACTGCTTTATGGTAAAGGAAGAAAATATATATTAAAACATTCACAGGTAGGGTTTGGGCTGTGAAGTTGCTGGCTATATCTGAGCATTGATGTTTTAGCACATAACGTTACAAAAGTTATATTTATAAAATTCTTCAGACTTGTTAGGGGGCTAAGCTCAGGGAGAGGGAGAAAATGCTGGTTAAAATATTAGGGCTTTCTTCTTGTCATCACCGGAGCTCATTTAAAGTTTTCTGTTGATAGGACCAGCTATTCATTTTGTCCACTCTGAACAAGATATTTAGGCCCCAGTTCTGCAACCAGTTACGTGTGTTTTAACTTCAAGTGTGTCAGTAGTCCTATTGACTTCAGTGGGATTATTCATGTGCTTAAAGTTATACATGTGTATAACTGTTTGCAGGAGTGTGCTAATGTCATTTTCCAAAAAGTGACACCTCTAATACACTTAGTCATGATGTGCAGAATAGATCAAGTAGCACATCTCAGATTGTCATAAGGTGAGTCCAGTTAGTTTATTGCAGAAAATATCTCTTAATTTTTTATTATTATTAAATGGGATGTCTTGCTTTCCATCTACTATGAACTGAGTCTCAAAGTAAACACAAGATCCCATTAACACTGCTTGACATTTTTTTTCTCATTTTAAATTGTGCGCTGCTTAGAACTAAAGTACTAATGCTGTACAGTTATTTACAGTTTTCAAGGCTTGTTTCAGACATTCATGTGCAGACGTACATTTAACTAATACCTTGCTGAAGGTTAACATATAAGTACACAAGTCTCTAACCTTAAAAAAGAAAAAAAAAAGTAGAGAAGTTGACTTTAGAAGGTGCCCTGGTACATATTGCCTGTATCAGAGGTGGAAGACTGAGCTTTAAGCTCATTTGCTATAATCTGGATCTCCCAGGGCAACACAAGAAAAATTTCAGATCAAATTCTCAGTATTTCAGATCAAATTCTCTATGCAGAGATAGGAGTCACAAAATGGTGGATTGTCATTTTTCAGCTACTTGGTTTATAGCAGTATATTTTAATATTGAAAAGTGATAAATTGATAGAAAAATATCTTTAAAATTTAAGATAGAATTAGGTGTTGGTAGAATGACACTGGTGCAGCACCTTAAAAAATTAGGTGAAGAATCTTCCTCTGCAACTTTTCCCATACCCACTTAATTTTGACTTGCACCACTTCTATCTCCATTACTAGACATCCACAAAGCAAAAATCTCTCTATATGTGGAAGTTTTGTGATATGGACAGAAAGGGATTTACTAGATCACTTGTGTCACTTGAGATTGAATATAATCTGAAACTAGATCTTCATAGGTGGATTATGCATTTGTTGTAAAGAAACATGCTGTAAAACTGCAGTACGGCTTTTGCTAGTTTTTCCCCTGCATATCTTAAGTGACCAAACATAGTATATATCTTAAGTTTTTTCTTTGTATTTGATCTTTGTTATGAACTAAAAGTATTGGAGTCTGTTTTTCAAAACACTTTGCTTCTTTGTTTTTAAAGAACAGTAAATGCAGTAGAAGTTCTTTTATACATAACGTATTGTCCGCTAGCCTTCAGCTTGCACATGGAGTTTTTTTCTTGTGTGTTTGAACGTTGATCACTTAAAATAAATCTTAGCTGACTAATATTAATCAAAACTATGTAGTAGAGTTGGGTACCTTGATGGGGATCCTCTTTAGTAGCTAATATAACCTGTTTACAGTACTGTGCTGAGCAGATGTTGCAAATAAACAAAAGTGTCTAAACCCTGAACAGATTTTAAAAAATTAGGAGGCGTCAGCACTCATAAAGGTGCTGGTTTGGAGCCTGATATACTCATTCTGAAAATGAAAAGAGGCCAATGCACTTAGTGGTAGTGTGGACTTCCTCTCATTGATCTGCCAGCGTGCCTCAGCCTTGAATTGTCGGTGGTAACTTTGAGGGAAGGAGGGAGTAGTTCATCTCTTTGCTCTGTCCATCTTTGGCCTTTCTTGTGAGACTGGCTTCAAGGGTTGTTACGGTATCTGGCCTTTTCAAAGCATTCCTTCGGAGGAGTTTTTTTAAAACTCTGTTTAGTTACGTTAATACTAGAATATTAAGTCTCTTACAAAACAAGCAACCCTGACTAATAACTTTTTAAAGCCTAAACTGTACAGGTCCGTAATTGAAGATGTCATCAATGATGTCCGAGAAGTTTTTCTGGATGAAGGAGTAGATGAACAAGTCCTTTTGGAACTCAAAACAGTAAGTTGTAGTTGGACTCAGTATTTACAGCTCCGTAACGTACTAACCAGCCTATGACATAATGCTTACTGCTCCATGTAGTAAAAAACAGTGAATTTTCATTGTCTAAGCAATGCACTCATACCCTTGATACATGAGTTGAGATATCGCTATGTATGGTATAATCTTCCTAAGTATATCTTAGATGTACAGTGAATTTGCTCTTTTCTCCACCTTCCTCCATTATGCACTTTGTTGTATTTGTTGCACATCAACTTATATCAAGTTTACAACAGGGATCGTGTTTCAGTGTGGGCTTTGTGTGGATTTTAAGGATCTAAGTCCTTTAAAAAGGTACGGTCATGTGTTTATTGTCCTCTAGCCAAGAGGCAAAGTTTTCCATGATGGTTCAGTTAGGGGTCAGGTGAATTGATTTAAATCTGAATTATTGAAATTGCAGATTTTAATCATGATTTAAATCAGCAAATAGGAATGAGTTAAATAATAAATTTTAATCTTGCTTTGCATTTAATCTTTTTGGTTCTTTTCCTAAAGAAAATTTGATTCTTAATGGTTGGTAACCATTAAAGCATGTTGATTTGCAACTAAATATACTCTGTAAGCTAAATTTGATGCTTCTTTTTGCTAACCAGGAGAATACACTGTATCTATGCACATTTATTTACAGTTATATATAGCTCATCTTACATTTATTCAGATTTAGTTTTTTCATATTTTATGTTAGAAAATGTGAATGATGCATTTGTAAAATACTAGATTATTAATTTTTATGTTTGATTTATGTCAAGCTATATTTGGATGAAAATTCAAATTAGTACCATGTCTTTCAAGAGTTTAGAGCTAGTTGTTCTCATCCACTCATATTGAGTTTTTATTCATAGATTGGCAGAAGAACACAGGCTTTCCTGCTTTTTTAATTCCCATCTTGTTTCTTAACTTTGAATGAAATCGTCACTGAACTGAACTAGTTGAATAAACTGAAATAAAGAAGATATTCTCTCTGCATCTGCAGAAAAGGCTGTCATTGTGAAAAGTTGGGTTAACACATAACATACTCTTGTTCCAGCTGCTTAGCCAGTGACTTCTGGGGTTTGACTTTTCTAAAAAGCTTGGCAACAAACATAATGCTTGAATTTTTTAATTTAAATTATTTTAATAAATTGTAGTAAGTTTAAGCCTAATAAGTGGTCAGAACTTCAAATTTAATATTAAATAAGTTTTTATTTAAAAATAAATCTGTATTTAATTTAAATACAAAAATCCAAATATTCGTAATAATCTTTTTTTGATTCATCCTGAATAGGGGATGCTTTTCTTTTCTCTCTTCTCTTTGTAAGCTGAAGAGTTTCATTGTAGAGTGCTCCTCTATTCCAAATCTAATGACTTTTGCTTTGCAAAAATATCCTATTTTCTGACATGGCATGGGATAAATTGTATTGTACACACATCTGAGGAGGAGAGGCTGAGGGACCATCACTTCACCAGAATGCAGACTGTGTCCCGAGAACCAAAATTGTGACAGGGGTTTGCTACCAGAATAAGGGATATTTTGTTTGATGCTTTTCTTGCTGCCTTCTGAAGTACTTTCCTGAGCAAGACAAGCCCTGAGCCATCAAAACAGAAGAGGACAGCAAAATTGGAGGAAACAGTGAAAAGCAGGGGATGGTAGAACAAGAGGCCTGAGATGCAAAGCTTTGATGCTATGGTGATAGAAACAATTAAATTGCTATATAAAACCAGGGTTCCCCTGCACTAATGGTAGCTTCTGGAGAAGATAATGTATCTTCCTTGACTCTTTATCTTCAGAAATTCTAGAAAGAAAAATACTGACACCTGTGGTGAAGACTATATGCTTCTGGTGAGAGGAAACTAAAATGGAGGTAGAGGGGGTGGGAACTGAAGGATAGGAACTACCACTTTATCTCTCCCTCCCTGCTTCTGATATGTGGAGTTATAAGCAGGGTGAAAAAAACCAATGTTTTTTTTAAAAAAATAAAATCTGATTTTTTTTTGATAAAATGCTTTTTGAGGAAAAAACCTATCTAAAGGTAGATACATTATAGCTCAAAGATACCTCATCATGGAATAGATATTATAAATTCTAATTCTGTAGTATGAGAGGATATATTCATATAATGTTTAAGAAAAGTTTTGTAAATAAATTCCAGTAGTTCATGGATTAGCGACCCAATTTTATGGGGTTCCAGGGGCTTCTGTATAGATTATGTAGGTTAATTGTTCTATCTACTCAATGGGACTCAATGCTCAGTCTAGAAGGTACCATCAGAGATGCTTAGTTTTGCAGTTCTCAAACTGTGGATTTTTGTATCCAGAGATAACATGCTTGTTAACAGCAAAAATGTTTTTAAATAAATATATAGAGGTGAGAAATAACAGATGTCAATAGGATGACCAGACAGCAAGTGTGAAAAAGTGGGACAAGGGGTAGGGGGTAATAGGAGCCTATATAAGAAGACGACTCAAAAATCGGGACTGTCCCTATAAAATCGGGACATCTGGTCAACCTAGACCTCAACCCTGTTGTCCCTCTGCAAGTTTGTGCACACAAAGTCAATCTTTTACCTCTCTCTAAAAGTAAAAAGTTTCAAAAAGTTTAATGAATAGAAGATTGTTGGGGGCGAAATAGATCTGGACAAGGAGAAGAAGTCTGGAGATAAATATGGGAAGGGAGGAACAGGCAGTAGAAACAAAAGGGAAACTGTTTGAGCAGCATATTCCAGAAGTCGTGAGGTCTTTCTGAGTGTAGTTTTTATTGATTTGCGATCTCCCATACCATTCTCTCACTAGAAGGGAAAATCTATAATGGCAGGAGGCTGTAAAAGAGACCCAGTTTGGAAATAGGAACCATTCAAGAAATGTATGTTTGCTGATGTTTTAAAGAAAGTCACCCCAGTGAAATTGTGGAAGTCACTTAAGCACTTGAATTCAGAGATTCTTGAAGCGATAATCTTATTTTTAACAGCGGTAGCTTCTTCTGCCAGAGTAGAAAGAATATTTTCTTCCTTTGGACTAATTCATTCCAAATTGAGAAATTGCTTGGGACCTGAAAAAGCAGGAACGCTTGTTTTTCTTTTCCAGATTATAAACAAACAGGAAAATTAAGGTGAAGATGACTGAGTTAGCTGCTGAAGCCAATATTTTAAGTTTCTCATGTTGACCTGGCTGACAGTCAATTTAATTAAAAAATAAAAAAAATCATTTAACTTTTTTAGTTAAACAATTTTAACAAAAACAAACCTGATTTAAAAAAAAATTGAATGTTTAACTAAATTGAAAAATTCATATGCTTGTTTTGTTAAAATATTATGTGTCTGCTGTTGAAGAAAGAAATCCAGAATACATAATGTTGTTTTTGTTAAATAAAACAATTTAAATGTCTGCCTGGCGATGTTCTCCTCCTATCCAGCATGGCAAAAAAAATCCTCCAAAGGTTAATGATTAACCTGTTGAAACAGAGAGAGTTCACCTCCCAGTGACTTCATAAATATCTGCTTCAGTTACCTTTCGTAAATGAAATAACCAATCATTCATTTTCTGATATAGCTGTAAAACTAATCTGAAAAGTTTTCAAAATAAATTACTTTAAAAATGTATAGTGTGTACCTTCTCAAATGAAACCTACATCTACCTCTGAGTTGTGAAGAATATGTATTAAGGTTATAACAACCAACAAGAATGCGCTTTTAAGTAGAAATCCGTGATTAAATCAAATCTTCCTGACTAGTGATTTAAATCTAATCCACCGTGGTTATAAGGATGATCTTTCACCTGTGGGAGAAGAAAGAAATGTCCATGAAAGTTAAATTTAGAATTATAATTCCCTTGGACTATTTTATTTTATTCTGTTGCTGTGTGATGCCTCAGGAAAGGGGCATATACTCAACCTATATATGCCCAAAGATTTTGTGACAAAATAGAATGTACAGGATAAATAAGGACCAATTTGAATTGCATTATTTGTAATAATTCCAATCCTACAATTTTAAAATGACACCTATTGATAACACATTTTCTTTCTCTCAAATACAGCTGTGGGAGAACAAGCTGATGCAGTCCAAGGCTGTAGATGGGTTTCATTCAGAAGAACAGCAACTTTTGTTGCAGGTTCAGCAGCAGCAACAACAGCAGCAGCAGCAGCATCACCACCACCATCATCATCATCCACAACCACAGCAGACTGTGCAGCAGCAATCCCAGACACAACAAGTTCTTATTCCTGCATCTCAGCAAGGTCAGACTGATTCTCTAATGTGCCTACATGAAACTCTCTATGGTTTCAGCAGACCTCATGGAAAAAATTAAATTCAGGAAAATTGGAGTCTTTCAAATTTAAGGTGTCCTGGTTGGTAGATCAAACTTTGGGTTTATTAATTTCCCTTTTATATATTATTTGTCTAGTCCCACATAACTTGTTTTTCTAAAACAAATGTCTTTTTTTCTATATAATGAAAATGTCAGCCTACTAGTCATTAGTAGCCCTACAATAACAAATCAGTGTGTGTCCAATTAAGAGAGAGTTTCATTAAGTAGGATGAAACAGGATTTGAAAAAATATATAAAGCCTCCAGTCTCTTTTAAAATGACTGGAATGAGGATGCAGATAGGATTTTGCTACACATAATCTGTTAGACATGTTTTTCATATTGGAACTAGGTCTGTGCCAAAAAAAAACGAAAAAAAGCGATGGCTAGTTTGTGGGCCCAGCTTCTCATGCAGTGAGTAAGTGTATGGGTTCAAGATGCACTGTCAAACTTACCCATACAATTAATCTTTTTTTAAATACAATTATCACATTGTAGACTTTACCTTAAGAATTCCAAGGAAGCATTTCTGAACAATCTTGATTAAGCATTAAACAGGAGGAGCAAACATTTTCTGATTTTAGAGTCCCTGTTGCATAAACAAAAATCCAGCCTAATACTGTGTCTGCAGGAGTTGATGAGGATAATTGACAATGTGTTATCTTATAGTCATCACACACAGTAAAATTATTATTTATTATTTGCAAAAAGAACAGGAATACTTGTGGCACCTTAGAGACTAACAAATTTTATTTGAGCATAAGCTTTCGTGGGCTATAGCCTAGAAAAGCTTATGCTCAAATAAGTTTGTTAGTCTGTAAGGTGCCACAAGTACTTTTGCGGATACAGACTAACAAGGCTGCTACTCTGAAACCTCTTTATTATTTGTATTTTGACAATTCTTAGGAGTCCCAGTCACAGACCAGGACCCCACTGTGTTAAATTCTGTACAAATGGAGAACAAAAAATGGTCCCTGCCCCCAAAGAACTTACAATATAAGAACTGAAATCCAGGCATCTTTTTATATCCACATCCCTCTATCTTTAGTTCATTAACAGAAGACTCTGCTTTGTATAGTCGTAACAAAATGCTATGATTCTAAATATCATTGACTTCCAGAGTAGTCCTGGGGACAAAACAAGGTTTGATGAGAACTTACACTTCATGATGTACTTGTTGCCTTGCAGCCATCTCTTTAGTCCTTGTTGTTGCCTGTTTTTCTGTTGCCTGAAACTCATGTTCAGATTCTAGGTCATCACAGATTAATGCCAACTTATTCTGATCAGAGAATGTTGGGATAGTGGGCCTATCGTCATGTTCCTTGAAATTTGCAGGGTCATACCCTTTTATTTAAATATCTGAAACAAGGTTTAGTTTAAGCAGTGGTGTCTGAGTAGGGAAGCTAAAGGAAGCTGCTGAGGTCAAATCACTATGGATCCAGTCAGGATTGCCATGTCACCTTCCTGGGATTCTTATGTAGGTCATCACTACAATAGAAACATGCATATCTGTGGACTGCAGACATTTCAGTGTAAACAACAGCTGGTACAACCACATGATTTGAATCGCTAGTCCTTTACCTCCTTCCTGTAACTTTTGCTCACATCATATAGAATTAATGTTTTGTTTCTTTTGTTTGTAGCACCTCAGCAGCAGGTTATTGTGCCAGATTCAAAGCTGATACAGCACATGAGTGCATCAGGCATGGTAAGACTCAGAGTTAGAACTTTATACAGTGCTGTAATATATTTAAATAGTGAAGGTAAAAGTCTGATAAGTCATCTCAAATGCCAAAACAAGAGCTACTGGCAGAAGATGGCTCCTGTCTCACTGATTGCTAGGCTGATAACACATAAGCTATTTATCCAGGGCTTGCATTCGACATTACCCAAAAGAACCATAGTAGTATGAATTCATTGTTTCATTTATTATAGTGCTATACATATTTAAACAATATGATGGGAAATATTTAGAGTGAATTTGTGTGTGTATAATATATATAACAAAAAGTATATATAAAATAGTCTCACAGCGAAATGACTGACCAAATATTATTATTTTATCAACTGCAATTGGTTAATAATAGTAAAAGCATCCTGAATATTAATAATTAAATTACACAGTGGTTTAATATTATGTGCTGCAAAGTGCCACAGGAGACACATTAAAGAGCTGCTTGCCTCAGTCTGAATGTCGCTGGGTTAGACTAAGACAGCGGCAGGCAACCTATGGCACGTGTGCCAAAGCCAGCACACAAGCTGATTTTCAGTGGCACTCGCACTGCCCAGGTCCTGGCCACCGGTAAGGAAGGCTCTGCATTTTGATTTAATTTTAAATTAAGCTTCTTAAACGTTTTAAAAACCTTATTTACTTTATGTACAACAGTAGTTTAGTTTAGTTATGTATTATAGACTTATAAAAAGAGACCTTTTAAAAATGTTAAAATGTATTACTGGCACGCGAAACCTTAAATTAGAGTGAATAAATGAAGACTCGGCACAGCACTTCTGAAAGGTTGCCGACCCCTGGACAAAGGTTTTTTGAGGATCAGCTAATACTGATACAAATCTTTATGACAACAATCCCAGGAGGGAATGACTTCACATGTGGAAAATACTGTTACCCTGGTGCAAGTCTTATGTTGTATTTACCAGCTGAAGAATGACATTCCTCAAATATTATAAATAATAAACTCATAAAAATAATGATACTGACCGTATAGGAGTTTGAATCTGCCTTTCTGATCATTATTTATTTCAACTCACTTGTTGTTGCAAAAGTAAATTCACAACTTTTCATCCTAACCATTTATCTGTTCCTTACAATTTTCTTTGTAGTCTAACTTTGTCTCTCTCTTGCTTGACATCAAGTTTAGGCTAGAGGAAAAACCTATTCTCTTGCAGGCCAAGACAGCCAAAACACAATCTGTGCAAGTTAAATTTAGTTATTTATTTAGATTTAGAACTCCATACTAAAGAATATCCATCCAGAGTTTGATGTAAATTTAAAAGCACAATAAATAAAGTTGCACAGTTAAGGCAACAGCAATTCATTTGCTCATTGTCTCTCAGATAGTTTGCTGATCTTCTCTTGAAAATCCTAGATGCACTGACTAAACAGCATGATACAACCAAAGGCTGAATAAAAACTAAAACTGACTTCTGCCTCACTTTCCTTGTAAATTTCACTGAATAGCAGCAGAAACTGGATTTTGCCTGTTTACCCTGTTGAGTTTCTTCTCTAGTTCTCATTCAGTTGAGCCCAATACTATACTGTCAAAAAAAACAAAACGTGCTCTTCTTAGCGTGCCACCTGAAGCTTTTTTAAAAAAACAAAACAAAAAATTACATTAAGGAATCTGTCCAATTAGGGCTTTGTAAAAGAAATGTTTGACTAAAGAAACTCTTATATCTGTACTGAGAATGGATCAAGCAGACCCAGCTTGTTTATTTTAAAGGCAAGAAAAATTTAGAACGTGATTTAGTAGTGTTCTTTCCCCTGTATGTAAGAAGATGTGGGGCAAAGGGACAGCAGAAGAGCACTAGCCGGCTTCTACTCAGTGTCACCCTCTGGGAGGTTCTGATTAATGATTACATCAGTCTGCCAGTAAAGGGAGATCTGATTCCTTACAAACCAAAACACAGACACAAGGTTGGTAAGGTAATATTTTTTATTGGATCAACTTCTTGTGTCTCTACTATCCTGGGACCAACTTGACTATAACTAGACTGCATAAAACAGGAAATGTGCATTTTACCCAATAGGAAAATTTAAATCCATTTTGCACTTTTAATTTTTCATCAACATGAAAAATGCAATAGTATCCTCCAGCATTTCAGGTATTACTATTAACCTTAAACCTATAGTAGGGCTTGGTAGAATTGTCAAACTGTCCAAAGTTTGATTTGGAGTGACATTTGACTGCTAGTTGGAACTGTTTTTGACAGTCCGCATGGGTGAAATTAGTTCTGATGTCATTATTTAATGTTTGTTTTTTGTACTAAGATGAGCGACTGGGATCATATGGACTAAAATCACTCATTTGAGGTCGATTTACAGTTCAAACCCAAGTGGATCCATGTGTTAATTTGCAGACATTAAGCTTTTCATCCATTCTCTGACTTTCACAAAACATCTTCGCGTTTGGCCCAGAATACACTTTGGTCACTTAGTTTAAACTTTGAAATCATCCCCAAATGTTTTTAATGTCTATTTGATTCTTTTTGTTTAAATGGTCAAGAGGTGCCTGTTATGAATTTGTTATGACAACTGTGTGTTCTGGTTAGTTTTTATATTACTGTGTGGCTTGACAGTAAAATCAAATCTAGTATAACTAACACCTGTGTTGCTTGTTTAAGTTGTTAAAAATAGTGAACGCAAGGTATTGATGCAGGCTCTCAGGCCTTAATTCTTTATGCAGACAATCATCTGAGTTCAGCTTCCTCAGGGCTGATGCCTTTATCCATTGACCTGCTTCTTGGCTGTATCCCAAGGCTAGCTAACTCTGCGCCAATGTAGTCATTAAGCCTCCCAAAATAAAGCCTCTCTCTAGCCACCATGGCCTGTTATGTTGAGGAATAATTCTGGTTTTAGATAGTCTTAAAGAATAACAACAAATTTGTCCATAGTTTTCTACAAATCAGGTTTTCTTTTAGATGCAATAAAAATAACTTCAAATCCAGAGTCACTTGCAGAACTTGCATTTCAGTGCTAGGATGCATTTCATTGCAATCCATTCCAAGAATTCTCTTGGCATCAAGAAAAGATTGTACTGCTTAAACTTTATCCCAATACTTCTCTTTTTTTTTGTGTGGAATGTTTCTTACCTGAGCAAATATCCAAACTCATTTGGTTTATTGGAAAAAAAAATCAGAGTTCTCAAAGTTCAGTGATGCTGTACATTCTACTTCACAGTACTTTAGCCACGGGTGCCGTAGCCCTCCTAAAAGTGGGGGGTTGGGAACCTGATTCCTGCCCTCCCCCGCCAAGCCAGGGCTGGGCAGCGAGTCCTCCCCCCCTATCCAGGGGGTGGGGGGGAAGACAGCCCCCTGCCCATGTCTCCATCCCCCAGGTTCCGCACCCGGGGCAGGTGGAGGGACCCAGGCTCCACACAGCTGCCCGCACAGCTCTCCCAAACCCAGCTTTGTTTGTTGGGGCAGGCCCTCGGAGCCGTAACCTGGCCATTATAAGAGCTGGGCAGGCAGCTGTGGGGAGCTGTGGCAGACCCTCCACCTGTCCTGGGTCCACGCCGCAGCTCCTCGCAGTTGCCCACACGACTCTTACTGGCGCGGAGTCGTGGATCTTCCACCTGTCCTTGGCTGGGCAGGGAATGGGGATGCAGGCTTGGGGCTGCTTTCAGTCCCCCTGCACTCCGAGCAGGTGGAGCATCTGCCACTGCTCCCCCCAGCTGCTCAGGATCCCTGGCCTGGTTGTGGGTAGGGTCTAGAGGGGAAGAAGAGAGTGTGGTCCGCCCCAGTGAAAAGTCTGAGGGCCCTTGTGCCCTCCTCCCCTGCCCTCTCCCCCCCCCTCAAGTTCTGGTGCCACTGATTTTAGCTTAAACTTACCATAGATGATCCAGGAAAAGATCACACATGACCTATTTATTGTATTCTACAAAATGATCTTGTCTAGAAAACAAATAATTGCACTATATTCATTGAGAATGGTGTCAGTTATCAGAGGATTATATATTGTCTCAGATGTTCTTTAGGAGACTCATGGGAACTTATTTTCTTTTACCTTGGATATTAGTATTATTCCAGGATTTGAACAATTAACTTGAAGCCTTGAGTTTTTTTCTATTCTTTTAATCAGATAACATATTCAGAGAGGCTGGTTAACTTTGAGAGCTGGGTATAGAGCTCCGCTACTCAACAGATGGCCAGCAGAGGGAGCACAGATGAACAGAATTTATTCCCAGAGATTTTCTGGCAAACTTGGAAATAAAGCAGAATCGAGTTGACTTGTGATGCACATAGAATGAAAGGAAACCATCAAAGCAGGCAAATAGGAATCAGAGAGATTTCACTTCTATGATAGCTAATATATGCATTTTATGCTATTAATCATCTTCCTTTTAACATCAAAGAAACTTGCTTATGAGTAAATGTTATGTATCCATAGAAGCTATGGTGATTGTGTACGTTTGTCCTACTTCACCACAACAGATGCTTATTCTTTAATCCTCAGCTACTGTGCGGTGATGCAAAGCATTGATAGTAACGCTGGCTGTTAAAAACAGATTAATTATTTTTCAGAGTGCGGCTGCAACTGCAGCTACCTTGGCTTTGCCTGCTGGTGTTACTCCTGTTCAGCAGATACTTACAAATTCAGGTAATTACCTTAACATTAAATGGATTATGGACAAGCTATTTGATTTGTAAATCGTAATTTATTACATTTCTTGTGAACCATTTAAAAATCAGGAAGGAGTTTTGTAGTAAAGGGAGTCTACCATATAATTCTTAGAGGGGTAGCCGTGTTAGTCTGGATCTGTAAAAGCAGCAGAGAGTCCTGTGGCACCTTATAGACTAACAGACGTTTTGGAGCATGAGCTTTCGTGGGTGAATACCCATTTTGTCAGATGCATGTAGTGGAAATTTCCAGGGGCAGGTATATATATGCTAGCAGGCAAGCTAGAGATAAACGAGGTTAGTTCAATCAGGGGGATGAGGGCCCTGTTCTAGCAGCTGAGGTGTGAAAACCAAGAGAGGAGAAACTGGTTCTGTAGTTGGCAAGCCATTCACAGTCTTTGTTCAATCCTGACTGATGTGTCAAATTTGCAGATGAACTGAAGCTCAGCAGTTTCTCTTTGAAGTCTGTCCTAAGTTTTTTGCTGCACGATGGCCACCTTAAGGTTCTGCTATATGTGGCCAGGGAGGTTGAAGTGCTCTCCTAAGGTTTTGTTATTTGCCTTCCTAATTCTGATTTGTGTCCATTTTCCTTTTCCGTAGGCTGTCCAGTTTGGCCATGTACATGTAGAGGGGCATTGCTGGCATACGATGGCGTATATTACATTGGTGGATGTGCACGGTGAATGAACCGGTGATGGTGTGGCTGATCTGGTTAGGTCCTGTGATGGTGTCGCTGGTAGTAGATATGTGGGCGAGATTGCATCGAGGTTTGTTGCATGATTGGTTCCTGAGCTGGAGTTACTATTGATGTGGATTCTCCACAGCAACTGCACACCACACCATAGTAACTCCAGCTCAGGAACCATTCCATGCAACAAACCTCGATGCCAACTCGGCCACATTATCTTAACCAGCGACACCATCACAGGACCTAACCAGATCAGCCACACCATCACCGGTTCATTCACCTGCACATCCACCATGTAATATACGCCATCGTATGGCCAGCAATGCCCCTCTGCTATGTACATCGGCCAGACTGGACAGTCTCTACGGAAAGGATAAAATGGACACAAATCAGACATTAGGAATGGCAATAATACAAACCTGTAGGAGAGCGATCAACCTCCCTGGCCACACTATAGCAGACTCTAAGGTGGCCATCGTGCAGCAAAAAAACTTCGGGACTAGACTTCAAAGAGAAACTGCTGAGCTTCAGTTCATCTGCAAATTTGACACCATCAGCTCAGGATTGAACAAAGACTGTGAATGGCTTTGCCAACTACAGAACCAGTTTCTCCTCTTCTTGGTTTTCACCCAACTCAGCTCTAGAACAGGGCCTCATCCTCCCTGATTGAACTAACCTCGTTTATCTCTAGCTTGCCTGCTAGCATATATATACCTGCCCCTGGAAATTTCCACTACATGCATCTGACAAAATGGGTATTCACCCACGAAAGCTCATGCTCCAAAACGTCTGTTAGTCTATAAGGTGCCACAGGACTCTCTGCTGCTTTCATATAATTCTTGAGGTATATGAATTACAGTGCTACTTTACCAGCATAAAACTTAAAAAGATTTTATTTAATACACTTCAAACAGTATTGTTTTTCAGCTGTTTAGTATTTGAAAATATAAACATTATATTAAGAGACGGCTTTAAAGACTTTTATGTTTAATAGAAATAGTTTGTCTGAAATAGTAAAGTTGAGGTTTATAACAGTGTAGAAATCTGATTCAGAGCAAAAGTGAAACTTCCAGATCTTAATACAAGGAAAAAATTTCTCTTTTAGTTTTACAGGAAGACAAGTGTATACCATAGGATCAATCACAAATTATTTATGTCATGGCCAGCAATCTTTCTCTACCTATGAAGTGCTGCCCTTTAGTTAAAGACTACATTTTAGTCACAGATGTTTTTAGTAAAAGTCATGGACAGGGCATGGGAAGTAAACAAATATTCACAGCCCGTTACCTGTCCATGACTTTTACTATATACCCCTAACTGATAACGGGGCTGGGGTGCAGTCCAGGGGCACCATGGTGGTTGGCGGGTGACCTGAGACCCCGCTAGTGCTGGGAGGGGGTGGGCAGCGGCGCACAGCCTGGGACCCCCGCTGGTGCTGGGGGTGGGAGGGGTGGCAGGCCCCCTACCCAGCTCTGCATGTCCCTGCAGCTCCTAGGGCAGTGGTCCCCAACCTTTTCTGGGTGGCGGGAGCCAGACGACGAGCCACCGAGGACCATGGCTGGCGGACGAGCATCAAGAGCCGAAGTAGCATCAAGAGGTGTCGCTGACGAAATGCCACTGAAAATCAGCGGCATTTTGGCGGTGGCGGCACCTCTTGGTGATGCCGCTTTTTGGCGGCCTTTCAGCAGTGACACCTCTTGATGATGCCTCATTTTGGTGGATGCTTGTCCGCTGGCCATTACGCGGGCGCACATAGATGCCCCGGCAGGTGCTATTGCACCTGTGGGCACTGTGTTGGGGACCACTGTCCTAGGGGGAAGGGTGGGCAGCAGCTTTCTGCGTGCTGCTCCCACCACAAGTGCCGGCTCCACAGCTCCCATTGGCTGGGAACCGCAGCCAATGGGAGCTGCGGGGGCAGGGCCTGCAAGCGTGGGTAGTGCATGGAGTCCCCTGGCCCCTCCACGTAGAAGCTACAGGGACAACCGGTGGGAACCAGGGAGCCCCCTACCCTGAGATAAGTGCCACCCCTCTTCCCCTAGCCCAGTTCCACACACCCTAACTGCTCGGGCAGCCCCTGAGCCAGCACCAGTCGCTGCAGAAGTCACAGAGGTCTCGGCATCCGGGGCCTCCGTGACAGACATGCAGCCATACCTATAATGTTTTCTCAAATGGAGGGGGAGGGTGGAAGTGCACGGATTCCTAGGGAGATTGTGCTCCCAAGGTTCAGTTCTTTGCATGTGTAGATCCTTACCACTGAGTCTATGCTGTAGATGGAGTGAGGGAGCTAAACCTCTTCCTAGCAGGAGATGATGGAGGTGAGGGTCATCTGGATATCACTTCAGTTCCTCCTTTGTCTTTCTGATAAGAAAGTGAAAGGGCTGTAGCTGAGGTACGTTTTGTCTGTAACTTTATACCCATTGCACAGAGCTGGTGACCATCTTTACAGGCTTCTCAGCTGCAATGAGATAAGACATGGGACTATTGCACATGGGGATAAGGTGGTAGGACTGTTCCATGGGTAATGAAAGAGACGGGGATAAAGAGAGGCTATATCATGGAAAGGAGGGATGGAGAACAGAATTATACAATGTTTGGATTGAAAAGAAAAAAGCACACAATACATGGAAAGAAAAGTAGTTTAGATATTATGAAAATCAGGGACATGCAAGAACCTAAATAACTGAAAGTGGCATTAGAGAAGAGAAAGGAAGATGAAAGTGAACAGACATTATAAACTGTTACTTAAAGTAGCTGATGCTGACATTTTATAAAGAGAAATAAATGAAGTTAGAGGATGTATTATATACACACTTGTTCAAATGTTGTCTCAACATTGCAAGTTGTAAGTTCCAGAGGCTGGGAAGATCCCCCCTCTACTCTGAGTACTAATCTGTCCTTTATCTATGGAGCATAAGGATATTTCTGAAAAGCAGTTTAAATATTTTCTTCAGAGTTTGTTCTCCACTTGATTCCAAAACTGATGGGCTTTGCATGATGGTCTTGTTGCCTGTACTTAGATTGCAGTATTGATCCGATCTATCCCTCCCCCGTGCTGTGGTTTTATTCGAAGGGCAGTCACAGCAGTTAGTTTGCATTTTCCTCAGTCACCTTTAAAAATGTGAGCAGGTAATTACAATAAAAGTCAAATATAGAGTTTAAGTATATACTGAGTTTGAATTGCCCCCACCCTGAGCATTTGTCCCTCTGACTCCTGGCACATGAAACCCCAGCAGGCCCTAGAAGCTCATTCCAAAACAGTCAAGGACCAAGGGCTTGAGCTCTTCTTTACCCATTCCCTCTCCCCTTTAGTGCCCTCAGAGCAAATTGCCACACTCCCTCTCTACCTTAATCTAAAGCTGTCTCCTTACTCCAAATGTTAGGAGTAAATTTAAGAGTGTAAGCTTAGAATATTCTCATGTTACAACGCTGTCCAACAGCCCTGGTGAGGTCTGCAAGTGCCAACTCGAAGTCAACCAGAAAGTAAAAATGGCTGGGAAAACAACAAATTGTTTTTTGTTCGAAAACAAATCCAGTAGTTTTATCACATAAAAAGACCAATCTAAATTGTGAAGTGTTTTCCGTCTGAAACAGCTTTTAGTGCTCGCAGTCATGGTGCTTTTGTGGGTGAGATGCAGAGCATAAGAATCTTTAAAATTGTTTCTTTTGGAGTGAAGGCCTAGTATAAAAAGCCACTCATACCTGCCTTCTTATACCTTTTGTTTGTCTCAGTCATGGTTTAGCAAATTTTGTCTCCGTTGTATCCCTGTTTTTCTGTCAAGCATAGTAAAGGTGTTGAAGCTGGGAAACTGTAAAATAGCAAGAGAGACAGTTATATTTTACAGTATTGTTTGCTATATACACAAAAAACAGTGTTCTACACAGTGCGACTGATCATCTTTTAAGGTAAAAATATTATTCCCTGGCCAACACTACCCCCCAAAAAAGTGGAAAGGATTTTATCAAATTTCTAAAATCCTGTAGATGGAGTAGTTCTTCTATTGGCCTGTCAGAGGACAGAAATTAAAGAATTAGCTATCCTTTAGTGCAGTCAGTGAAGTTAGTAGACTCAGTGGAAAAAATACTTAGGCTTTTCACACATTTTGTTAAAAAGAAAAACATAGTTTCCCAACACTGAAATGTACTCAGTGCTGGAATACAGCATCTGTTTAACAGCAGATATAAGCCTACACAATAGGATAGAAAGTGTAATTTCTTTGTGTATATCTGTTTTTGGCTTCTGTCCTTTTAAACAGGGACCTTGCAGAAACATGAAATACACTCTTCATATGTAGGGATGAATATTCAGAAGATTGCTGTGCTGCTTTAGTGAGTTAATCTTTGGCCTCAGGTGAGACCTTGTATCACATATTAGCAACCTGCCTGTTGTGTCTTTCCTAAACAACTCTTGCATTATGCCCTTTGTAAACATATGGTTGGGTTTTAAAGACAGTCCTGTCCAAAGCTTTGAAGACTTGTTGTTTTGAAGCTGTAGATGTGGCATGTTTAAAGTATTAAAAATAATAATTCTCAACCTGTTACTTGTAAGATGAACTTTCTATCTTAATTATGCTCAGTCTTTTTCCAGGTGACCAACTTTGAAAAAGATGATGATTTTAAAATGTGGATTTTTACATTTTAAGTGGTTTTGTTTTCATTGCAGGCCAGATCCTGCAGGTAGTTAGAACTGCAAATGGAGCTCAGTATATCATTCAGCAACAGCAGCCAGTGGTTCTACAGCAGCAGGTTATACCACAGATGCAGCCTGGTGGTGTACAAGCTCCTGTTATACAGCAGGTAAAGAGGGACATTTTGAATAAGTGGGTTCATACTTAAAACTAACCCAGTAGGAAGGTTTTCCAGTAGTTTGCATTTTTAAGTACAAAGGTGTGTGTTCTTTTGTTTGAATCGCATGCCAACAATGAAAAATTAAGAGAGCTTCATAAAGAAATGGGGATTTAAAAAATTTATTTGATGCTTTAAAAATTCTGTATCTTTGGCTTCTGTGCAGGATCTTCCTACCTGATCTGCATCCAGTGTTACCAATTTTTTTTAAGTTATCACAATATTAAAAGTGAAGTTATAAAAATCTTTGTTTACTTTTCTGTGTTTGACTGTGTTCCTTGAAATAGTGTAAAGAAGTGACAGATTTCAAATGTTTTCAGTAAGTAATTATTCTGTTAGTATTGTGTATGCACGATTGCTAATATAAAATTCTTTTGTCAGGTTTTGGCTCCTATCCCTGGAGGGATTTCCCAGCAGACAGGAGTGATTATTCAGCCACAGCAAATCCTATTTACAGGGAACAAAACACAGGTGATACCCACAACAGTGGCAGCTCCTACACCGGCACAAGCACAGATTACTGCTGCTAGTCAGCAGCAACCACAGCAACAGGCGCAACCACAAGCACCGCTTGTACTCCAAGTTGATGGAGCTGGAGACACATCTTCTGAAGAAGAAGATGATGAGGAAGAGGATTATGATGATGATGAAGAGGAAGACAAAGAAAAAGATGGAGGTGAAGATGGCCAGGTTGAAGAGGTAAAATTTGATAAAATGCTTCTAAAAGATTGGAAAATATTTAGAGTTTAATGTTGACCTTTCTATAATTTTGGGGCAAATACTCAAAGGCAAACTTCTTTAAATAGAGAGTTTTTACTAAGGTAACATCCTTCATTGTAGTCAGAGCACAGTACAAGTTAGGAACTCCAGGTTGCTAATTTCAGATGATAGCAACCTAAGCGCAGTCCACACTGAAGTTATGTCGCCTCTCACAGAGGTGGAATAATTATGCAAATGGGAGAGCTCTGTCCTGTTGGCATAGAGCGTCTTCACCAGATGTGCCTCAGCAGTGCAGCTGCACCAAAGTAACACTTCTATGTATTAAATTAAACTATTGCAAACGGTTTCATAAACGTCTTCAGCAATGAAGAGATTATAAAAGAAATAGTAGGGCCCAGAATCAAGTCGCAAGTTGCCTCCAGCCTTAATATGAAGAGGCCAAAAGACAGAGATTCAATCGTTTCCCTTGTTCCATTGGTTAATCACCATCGCTAGGCAAAAGTTTTTAATAACTTCAAATCTGAATTTGTTTGCCTTTAACTTTCAGCTGTTAGTTCTTTTTATGCCTTTTTCTGCTAGATAAGAGCTCTTTAATAGCCTTTATTTTCTCTCTATGAAGACTAGACCCGTGCTGGGCAGTTCTTGGTCCCCATCAGCCTCTCGCCTCTGACTCAAGTTGAGTGGAGTAGCCTGGCCTACTCTGAGCCGACCTCCCCGGATGTCTGGATGCCATCCACGCTGGAGGCCCTGCAAGGGTCCCGGGACGTTATGTCTCTGCTGGTACCAGGGACACTGCCACCTTTGGCTCCCCGGTCCAGAGGCAAGCCACTACTTGGATCTCTGCAGTCGCCGCCTGGACAGTACCATTCACTAGGGTCTAGGGAAGGTTCCTGACACCATTCCCTGCTCAGCGACAGCCCTGTGCACAGTCCATGCCGGTCCCAGTGGACCCCCACCAGGTTGTCTGGCTGGGTACTAACTGACAGGGATTCCAGGCACTGCTCTGCCTCGAGTAGACCTCGCGAGGAAAGCGTGCCCCATCGGGAGCAGGACAGACGGCACCGGAAGTTCGTGTCTGTGAGAGGCTACTGTAGCCCTTCACAGTATGGACATTGATGCTGTTCCTGTTCCTCGTCTCGCTTGAGGTCCCTGCTGTGGCACCACTCTCACGGTCCCAGGTGTCAATCGCCAGCACCTTACCATCGCAGATCTGCCCATCAGAGCCAGATCCATTCCTCCATGCCAGGATCATGGTCCTGTGGTCAGCACCATTCCCGATGCCACCGCTCGTCCCAGTCCTGGAATAGTGGCAGATCATCTGCCAGCTCGGCCTCCCTTCGCAGTTGTCAGTCAATGGGCTGGGCTAGTTAGGCTGAACAGCCTGCTCTGCCAGATCCACAGCAGGTGCAGTGGCACTAATGTCCTTGACCAGCACCATGGTACCAACGGGCCCTGTGGCCCCCAACACAGCCCCCGGCGGTGGCTCGCATGGCGTCAGGAGCCTTGGAGAGACTGTCGGCCTCTTTTTCTTAATCTCCCAGGAAGGAGTCAGTGGAGCATTCATCCTTGGTCCCATGCCCAGAGAGGGCCAAGCGGTAGACCTGCGGCACCGGTGGATACTCAGAGTACTGCACCCCTATCCTCATCCTCCCCGGAGGAAGGTATCACGGCTCCTCCTCCGCCTGTCCCGTGGGAGGACTCTAAAGCCCACCAGGAACTGTTGAAAAGGGTGGCTTCAAGGCGAGGAGGTGGAGAAACCCTCGGACTCCCTCTTCAACGTTCTCTGGGCTTCGGCACCGGGCAGGGTGGCTCTCCCACTCCATGAAGGGGTGACAAAGATCTCGAGCCCCTTGTGGCAAACCCCGGCTTCCTTGCCCCCTATTTCTAAGAGGGCAGAATGGAAGTACTTCGTGCTCGCCAAGGGGCATAAATACCTGTACATCCACCCTGCCCCCAACTCCCTGGTGGTCGAGTCGGTCAACCACAAGGAGAGGCAAGGCCAGGCAGCCCCTACTTGTAAGAGTAAGTACTTGAAGGCTGGATCTATTTGAGAGAAAGGTCTATTCAGCCTCAAGTTTCCAACTGAGGGTGGCAAACCACCAAGCCCTCCTGGGGAGATACGATTTCAATTTGTGGGGCTCTCTGCCCAAATTCGAGGACTCCTTCCAAGAGCGTGACAAAAAAGAGTTCAAGGCTCTGGTGGAGGAGGGTACAACTAATGCCAGGGTGTCCCTTCAGTTAGCTTTGAATGCTGCAGATATGGCTGCAAGGTCTATGGCCTCTATGGTGTCCATGAGGAGGACGTTGTGGCTCTTGTTGTCTGGGTTGTCCAATGAGGTGCAGAACTCCTTACAGAGCCTTCCATTCGATGGCAAGGTCCTGTTTGTGGAACAGACGGATGTGAAATTGCATGGCCTGAAAGATTCCCACACAACATTAAAAACCCTTGGCATCTGTCCAGGCCCTGGCCAGGACCAAGTTTAAGCTGCAGCAGGCTCCCACTCAGGCCACCCACTCTAAATATGAGCCCCCTTATAAAAAGTCAAGGGACTATAAGAAACACCCACAGAGGAAATCCCGGTCTGTACCCCAGCCTGGGCCCTCCAAAAGTAAACAGGCGGGAAATCATCAGTTTTGACAGAACGCCCAGGGACAACTTACCAGTTCATGCTAGGGATCCACCCACAATAAAGCTTCCCTTCTCCAACAGGTTGTGTGCTGTTCTTCCCGAGTGGTCGTGGCTGACCTTGGACCAGTGGGTCCTCAACACCATCTCCTGGGGCTACACCTTCCAGTTTACTTCTGTCCCTCCCACCCACCCGCCATCCTCGTCCCTCCTTAGGGACCCGTCTCACGAGACCCTGCTCAAGCAGGAGGTGGGGTGACTCGACCTAGAAGGAGTGGAGGTGGTACCAACAGAGTTCAGACACAAGGGATTCTACTTCTGCTACTTCCTTATTCTGAAGGCCAAAGGTGGGCTCAGACCCATCCTGGACCTGCGAGGCCTGAACCAGTACTTGGTAAAGTTCCAGTTTTGCCTGGTCTCTCTGGCCTCCAATATCCCATCCCGAGGACTGGTACACTGCCCTCGATCTACAGGACGTGAACTTTCACATTTATAAATTAAAGGGACACCGACATTTCCTCCATTTCACATTTGGGCAGGAACACTACCAATTTACGGTCCTCCTGTTTGGCCAGTCCACTGCTCCCAGGGTATTCACACAGTGTATGTCTGTGGTAGTGGCCTCCCTCAGGCATTCCCTATCTTGATGACTGGTCAAGGGCAGCTCCAGGTCGCAGGTATGCAATCATGCGGTGCTCCTCCTGTCCACATGCACCACTCTGGGCCTGTTGATAAACAACAACAAGCCCACGTTAGCTCCAGTGCAGTGCATAGAGTTTATTGGGACAGTTCTGGACGCATTGTCAGCCAGGGCCTCCCTCCCACCGAACAGATTCAAGACCCTAAGGGAGCTCATCAGCACAGCCACAAGGTTCCCCGAGGCCAAAGCTAGAGCGTGTCTCCAGCTCCTGGGTCATATGTTGGTGTGCACATATGTGGTTTGCCACGCCACACTCAGGATGAGGCCCCTCCAGCTCTGGTTGGCCTTGGTGTTCTCCCAGTCCAGAGACAGGATGGACAAAGTCCTCTCAATGCCCAAACCGGTGATCGCCTCTCTGCAATGGTGGTACTCCCCAGGGAACATGGTCCATGGGGTCCTGTTCAGGGGCTGGCCCCCATCTGTGGAGCGGCTGTCTGGCACGTCGGATGTGGGGTGGAAAGCCCATGTGGGGAAAGTTCAGACCCAAGGTCTGTGGTCTGCACAGGACCTTGCCCTGCATATAAATGTCAAGGAGCTCAGGGTGGTCCATCTGGCATGCGTGGCCTTCTCCTCACACCTGGAGGGCAGAGTAATCAGGGTTCTCACGGACAACACGGCCTCAATGTTCTACATCATCGGGCAAGATGAGGCCTACTCCTCTGCCCAGAAGCCCTCAGGCTGTGGGACTTCTGTATAGCCCACAATATTTGTCTGGAAGCCCACTACTTACTGGGTGCCTGGAACTCTCAGGCAGAGACTTCTCTCAGCACGAGTGGTCACTGCACCCAGAGGTGGTGCACAGGATTTTCCAAATGTGGGGCACTCCTCTGGTGGACCTGTTTGCGACACGGCAGAACTGCTGGTGTCCCTGCTTCTACTTGGAGTGGGGCTGGGCAGGGGGAGCGCTATCTCCGATGCCTTCCTCCTGTCCTGGTCAGACCACCTTCTCTGTGCCTTTCCCCCGATCCAGCTGATTGGCAAGATCTTGGAAAAGATAAAAACGGACAGAGCCTGAGTCCTCCTGATTGCCCCGGTGTGGCCCAGGGAACATTGGTCCGGGACTCTCACGAGCCTGGCAGTCACCGTGCCATTGCCATCACGTCCAGACCTGCTATCCCAGGACCAGGGCTGCCTCCTCCATCCCAGCCTAGCGGCACTCCACCTCACGGCGTGACTGCTCAGTGGTTAGGCCGGGAGGAGAAGACTTGCTTGGGAAGGGTTCAGCATGTCCTCCTGGAAAGCAGACAGCCCTCCACACATCATGCCTACCTGGCAAAGTGGTCTCGCTTTTTCCAGTGGGCAGCTGAGAGGGGCGTTTTACCTGTGGCTGCTCCAATTCAGCTCGTTTTAGACTGCCTCTTTCACCTTAGAGCCCAAGGCCTACTGTCCTCCTCCGTCAACTTGCAGTTGGCGGCCATTTCAGCCTTTCACCTGCCAGTGCAGGGCCATATGGTGTTCTCCCATGCAATGACTGTCCGATTCCTCAAGGGTTTGGGTCGTCTCCCCGTACGTTAGGCCCCTAGTCCCACAGTGGGACCTGAGCTTGGTGCTGACTAGGTTGATGGGTCCCCCGTTTGAACTGCTAACTACATGCTCCTGGTTGCACCTCTTGTGGAAGGTAGCATTCTTGGTGGTGATCACATGCGCTAGACGGGTCTTGGAGCTCTGGGCCCTGACCTCTGAACCCCTGTACATCGTGTTCCATAAAGTTAAGGTCCAGCTCTGACCACATCCTTCGTTCCTCCCCAATGTGGTCTCCGCCTACCATGGGGGTCAGGACTTTTTCCTGCCGGTTCTCTATCCCAAGCCCCATGCATCTAGTGAGGTGCACCACCTCCACATGCTGGATGTGAGATGGGCTCTGGCTTTTTACCTAGAATGTACAAAACTGTTCAGGAAGTCTTCGCAGCTGTTCACCATGGTCGAACGCATGAGAGGTCAGCCGATTTCCACTCAAGTGGCTCTCCAACTGGATCACCTTGAGTATTCGTACCTGTTACGACTTGGCGGTAGTCCCCCCGCCACTGATTGTGAGGGTGCACTCGACTAGGGCACAAGCCTCGGCTGCATTTTTGGCCCATGTCCCCATCCAGGATATTTGTACGGCTGCCACATGGTTTTCAGTTCACACATTCACCTTGCATTATGCGACCTTCTCCCAAACCAGGGAGGACATCGGGTTCGGCAGGACTGTACTCTGAACTGGGTTTCTGTGAACTCCTACCTATCTCCAACAGATATCACTTGGAAACATCTATTGTGGAATGCACATGAGCAATCACTCAAAGAAGAAAAGACAGTTACCTTTTCCATAATTGGTGCTCTTTGAGATGTGTTGCTCATGTCCATTCTACATCCCACCCTCCTTCCCCTCTGTAGGAGTTGTCTGGCAAGAAGGAACTGAGGGTGGGGGAAGCGTGCAGTGCCTTTTATACCGCACCATGGAGGCACCACTCCAGGGGTTGCTAGGGTTCTCCCTTGTGGGTACTGCTAAGGAAAAAACTTGCGGCACCAGTGCATGTGGCGAGCACGCACACCCGTTGTGGAATGGACATGAGCAACACATCTTGAAGAACACCAGTTACGGAAAAAGTAACTGTCTTTTTACTTCCAGATCACTAATGAAAATGTCAAATAGCATTGGGCCTGCTGAACCCCACTACCCCTACTCAGTGATGATTTCCCATTGAGCTGTCTTTCTTGTCCGGTTTTTTATCCATTTAATGTGCACTCTATTAATATTGTACAGTGCTAACTTTTAAATCAGAATGTCATGCAGTGCTAAGTCAAATGCCTAACAAAAGTTTGTCGTACATCTACAGTTACCTTTATTCAACCATCAGGGTGCATTTGATTTAAATCACTAGTCAGAAAGACTTGATTTAATCATGGATTTCTACATAAAAGCACATTCTTGTTGGTTATTATAACCTTAATACATATTCTTCATAACTCAGAGGTAGATATAGGTTTCATTTTTAGAAGGTACCCACTATAGATTTTTAAACCATGATTTATATTGAAAACTTTTCAGATTAGTTTTACAGCTATATCAGAAAATGAATGATTGTTTGGTTATTTCATTTACCAGAGGTAATTGAAGCAGGTATTTATGAAGTCATTGGGGAGAACTATCTCGAGTTCAACAAATTAATCATTAATATTTGGAGTATTTTCTTGCCATCCTGTATTAGGAGGAGAACATCAGACAGACATTTAAATGTTTTATTTAACTAAAACAACAACGTTCTGTAGTCTGGATTTTTTTCTTCAGCAGCAAACATACAATATTTTAACAAAACAAGCATATGTCTCTCACTTCTCACATTTACCTCCAGACTTCTCCTTGTCCAGATCTTTTCTGCCCCCAACAATCTTCTATTCATTGAACTTTTTGAAACTTTTCACTTTTAGAGAGAGGTAGGGGATTGACTTATTGTACACAAACTTGCAGAGGGACAACAGGGTTGAGGTCTGTTATTTCTCACCTCTATATATTTATTTATTTAAAAATATTTTTGCTGTTAACAAGCATGTTACCACTGGGGAGACAAATCCACAGTTTGAGAACTGCAAAACTAAGCATCTCTGATATCTTCTAGACTGAGCACTGAGTCCCATTGGGTAGATAGAAAGATTAACCTAAATAATCTACTCAGAAGCCTGTGGAACCCCATAAGATTGGGTCCCTAATCCATGAACTATTGGAACTCATTTACAAAACTTTTTCTTAAACATTACATTAATATATTGTCTCATACTATAGAATTTCGATTTAAATAAAATGATTTTAATCATTGTTTTTTATCCATCCTGTCAACCATCCTCGTAATCTCACCAAAGAATGAAATCAGCCTTGTTTGACAAGACCTATTTTCTATAAGTCCTTGTTGATTGGCATGAATATGTTCCTTTTAATTCTTTATCAGTTGACTCCTGTATCAGAATTTCCATTCCCAGGATTCATATCAGGCTCCCTGAACTATAGTTACCTGGGTTATCTTGCTTGCCTTTTTTGAATATTGACAAAATATTAGCATTGTTCCAGTCTTCTGGAATTTCACTGGTATTAAAAGATTTATTAAATATAACCATCAGTAGGCCAGAGATCTCCTCAGCATCATGTTGCTCTAGCCTCTTCTTTTCACTGTTATCAATTACTTTATAAGGAACTCATTCCAGTTCTGTGCATCTGATAGGTCACTTTAATACACCCACAATCTGTGAGAGTGGAGGAGGTAGGGCATCCTCTAATACAAAGAAACATGTTTTCCTTCTTGGATTGAAGAGAATACTATACCAGCTAATTAAGAGCTAATATCATGGTTGATGGGGTTTAAACTTGCCTTGCCCAGTGCCTCTTATAATTAACCCATAAAATGAGAAAGCAATGACGAGGGAATATGAGAGACTTTTTTAGGAAAAACATGTTTCATGTGTTCAATAGTGATTTATCAAGTAGCATTTAAAATATATGCTGTTTACATATGATTATAAAAACCCCTTGATACATCGCTGGTTCTCAGTATAGGCAAATGCCAAAGTCATTTTGGAAAATGGGACATGGGCACAGTAACATTTGGAGCTGCCCTGGGATAATTTATGAATACTGTATAATGTACTCGTTATTGGGATGTTTACTGTATGACTGCATTGGTTTAGCTGAACAGGAATCTGTCTGATTAACACAGATAGGAAGAAAAAGAATGGTTCAGGATAAGCCACCCCTCAGCAAACACTACAATTGTTAAGGGACCATGTCAGAAGCATTGGCTCTGAGGACTGTTGTATAATCTTCTGCTGGGTCTAGAGGGCTGGTTTTAACCAGAAGGGCTTAAAGCCCAGAAACACAGAAGAACAAAAGAACTATAGCAGGGGGGGTTGTTGTCGGAGAGCCAGACTGAGACACAGGTATCTGGAGATGCTAGGCCTGCCTAGGTCACCATCAGGGAATGGGTAGTTTTTGGGCAAGATAAACATGCATGTAGGCTATTTATTTCTTAAAAGCTTTGTTCCAGTTGGTAAAATAAACAATACTTTTAGTTTAAGAAGGCTGTCTGCTCACTATATTCACCACTGGTCACTGTCTCCTAAAGGGAAAAAATGCAAGTGCCCAAACTCAATCAGACCAACTCGGTAAGAACAGTTAGTATGTAGGATACGGTAGCCCAGGTCCAGTCCGGGAGTGGGAGAATTGCAAACTTTCAATCAAAGATGAGTAAAGGACAGAGACATGACAAGTGAGGTGGTGCACTTTAGAGAGACCACAAAGGGGACAGATGGTGTGCCTGTCATGATTACAGGGCTTGCTTGACAAGTTTTACCTCAAAGTTTCATTCTCCCCCCCCTCAACCCCTTATTCATATTATAACCAGAGCTTATTTTCATGCAAATGATCAAAATATCTATAATCTTAATAGATAGGAGTCAGTTTATGATAAACTATTTGCAAATGTTTCTTTTAGGAGCCTCTTAATAGTGAAGATGATGTGAGTGATGAAGAAGGACAAGAGCTGTTTGATACAGAGAATGTTGTCGTATGTCAATATGATAAGGTAAAATCTCAAACAGAATCTTTATGAATGTCACTTTTCCTTGTTCTTCTTTCTCTGCTCCCCATCAAATCATGAATTTAAGCTGTATTTCAGCGCGTGTATACATGTGGCTATAAATATCTTAATATTTAGTGTGATAGTGTATATTTTAACATGTGAAACTGTTTTCTATTAGTTCCAACTTGTATGTCTACTTGCTTCTTGAAACTCTGTTACAAGCAAGGCTCAGTTAAAATTAGTGAACTTATTTTTCTTCCACACTATCTTACCATGTGCCTGAAAAAGGATCACTTCTTTGGGTTGGTAAGTCTGCATAGACTGCTAACAGATGTGTCAGTTGATGCCAGATTTCGTGGGTTTTGTATGATGTGGACAGTTGTCCACTGAGACAAGAGACTAAACAGCCATCTGAAGAGAACAATCTTTGGCTGCTATAACCCTGGATGGGAAATCACAACACACAGCCTTTCTTTTCTGCATTCAGCTAGTAATCCCCTAGGTAGCTTTGTTCCTATATAGTGGCTAGCTCTTTTTTTAAGAGCCTTGGGCTGGAGATAGGATATTGGGCAAATAAAAAGAAAAAAAATGAAAAGATGTAGACGCAGAAAACCCCAAACTCACTGCAGGTTAGGATTGGTGAGATGTTCAGGTGGATTTCCCTCCTTCATTGTTTAGCTGAAGACTGGGTTCATAGGACCACAGTGTACTGATTACATGAAAGGCTTTTTTTTACAGTGGAAAGAACTAAAACTTGAATGAAAAAAAAAATTGACTTTTCAAAAAACAGGAAAAACGCCTGAAGTTGTAATGTTCATTTACATCAAAACACCAGAAATATATAGGAACAAAATTCAACCAGCCTATCTACCCTCACATTGAATCTGCAATTAGAGCAGAGTATAGGGTTTAGAAGTGAGTTAGTGCTTAATTTTCTGAGCAGTATGGTTCTACTAGATATGTTCCAGTTTTGGCACTGCACCGTTTAACAATTTCACATGTGAACTACTGGTTTGGATAGCTTTATTAGATTCTTCAGAAGATGGGGCACACTTAATTAGACTAGAATGCAAATCCTCATTACTTGGCCAAGCAGGTTTCCACAAATTTACCTGTTAACGTTTCAATCTGGTGCATTTCACTTCAGCTGTCATCTTTAATGATTTTTGGTTAATCTTGTGTTAATATACTAACGGAATCCACCAGAAAGTCTGCAAAGAAAAATAAGCTCTTCTACCTGGCAAATAATAAACACTGGACTCTTTGAAAATGTGAAACTTCACTTTCCTTTTGTGGAGGATAGTGATAAGTTAAGCTATTTGCATGAGAGAGAAACCCAGGGGCGGGTCTTGGATAGTCACTACTCAGAATTTGACACACTTTCTCTTACATTACTGTTGTCAAAGAATCAGCTGGGTAAAATATTTTGAATGCATGATGAAAAGTCCATTTATCCCTAAAATTACTACGTATGTTGAGCTAGTTGGACAACTAATGTAATTTTTACCTTTTAGGATCATGTGGCTAAGCCCACTTGCATGGTACAGTTGGCCAGAGACTGTACACTTAAATACTATCTGCAATGAAAATAGGCCTGCAGTAGAACATAAGAATGGCCATACTGGGTCAGACCAAAGGTCCATCTGGTCCAGTATCTGTCTACCAACATTGGCCAATGCCAGGTGCCCCAGAGGGAGTGAACCTAACAGGCAATGATCAAGTGATCTCTCTCCTGCCATCCGTCTCCATCCTTCGACGAACAGAGGCTAGGGCTACCATTCTATACCCATCCTGGCTAATAGCCATTTATGGACTTAACCACCATGAATTTATCTAGTTCTCTTTTAAACACTGTTATAGTCCTAGCCTTCACAACCTCCTCAGGTAAGGAGTTCCGCAAGCTGACTGTGCGCTGCGTGAAGAACTTCCTTTTATTTGTTTTAAACCTGCTGCCTATTAATTTCATTTGGTGACCCCTAGTTCTTGTATTATGGGAATAAGTAAATAACTTTTCCTTATCCATTTTCTCCACATCACTCATGATTTTATATACCTCTATCATATCCCCCCTTAGTCTCCTTTTTTCCAAGCTGAAGAATCCTAGCCTCTTTAATCTTTCCTCATATGGGACCCTCTCCAAACCCTTAATCATTTTAGTTGCCTTTTTCTGAACCTTTTCTAGTGCTAGAATATCTTTTTTGAGGTGAGGAGACCACATCTGTACACAGTATTCAAGATGTGGGCATACCATGGATTTATATAAGGGCAATAATATATTCTCAGTCTTATTCTCTGTCCCCGTTTTAATGATTCCTAACATCCTGTTTGCTTTTTTGACCACCTCTGCACACTTCATGGACATCTTCAGAGAACTATCCACGATACTCCAAGATAGAACATACCATTTTAATCAAATTTTTACAAGATACCAGATATCCCTTGTGTGGACATATTTAATTAATTCAAGTCAAAATATACAAGAGAGAAATGTATATTTAATGTAGCTTGCAGCCAAAATTGAATGATCAGTGCTTTTTGTTGTACTGTTCTCACTATATTCTGGGGACGGCCGGGTGTTCAGTTTTTTTGTGATTCAGTTGATGATTAAATTCACTTCGTGACTCGTTTTGAAAGCCTTTTTTCTTACTGGTCTCCATAGTTACTAGTTTCTCTTGTTGGAGAGTCCAGTTTTTTATTTTTATTTTAAACTACTTTTACCTTAAGTGTCTCTTTGTTGTTAGAACATAAGAACGGCCGTACCGGGTCAGACCAAAGGTCCATCTAGCCCAGTATCTGTCTACCGACAGTAGCCAATGCCCCAGAGGGAGTGAAGCTAACAGGCACTATTCTTTACCCTTCCTGGCTGATAGCCATTTATGGACTTAGCCACCATGAATTTATCCACTTCCCTTTTAAACATTGTTATGGTCCCAACCTTGTTACTGTTTCCTAAGGGGAAGACTTTTTTCTAAGGCATGAAGGCTAGTCAGGCATCCTGCTCCCACTTGTCTTTGAAAATCTCCCCTTATTTGTACCCTAGTAGTACCTGGAAGGATCAGGGCAAGGCATGCTATACGTCAGGGGTTGTCATACTTCTTCTTTGAGGCTCCCCTTACATGCTATAAAAACTCCATAGTCCACATCTGGTTTTCTGCATATAAAAGCCTGGGCTGGCTTTAAGGGGTAGCAAGCAGGGGGCACCATGAAGCTAAGTTTCTCAGGCTTCTGCTTCAGCTCTATGCTGTGGTACTTCGACTTTCTGCCCTGGGACCCAGAGAGTCTAACGCTGGTCCTGTTTGGCAGACCCCCTGAAACGTGCTTGTGGCCCCCTTGGGGCCTTGGACCCCTGATTGAAAACCTCTGCTATACATGATGAAAAAGCGGCCCTGGACAGATTACTTACAATTGACATAACTTAAAAAAACCCAAAACCTAAAATAAAAGCAAACTATTCAGGCATTCCCAATACAGTAGAGCCTCAGAGTTACAAACACCAGAGTTACAAACTGACCAGTCAACTGAACATCTCATTTGGAATTGGAAGTACACAAGCCACAGCACAGACTGAAAAAGCAAATACAGTACAGTACTGTGTTAAACAAACTCCTAAAAATAAAGGAAAACAGCATTTTTCTTCATAGTAAAATTTCAAAGCTGGGTTATGTCAGTGTTCTGTTGTAAACTTCTAAAAGAACAACCATAATGTTTTATTCAGAGTTAGGAACAACCTCCATTCCAGAGATGTTAGTAACTCTGAGGTACAACTGTAAAAATGGATTTCTGCATTCCCAGTTCCAGCAGGAAAAGGGTATTTATTCATGTTAGAGATGGATAAAGATTAAATTACCTTCCTCGGTCTACCACAAAATGTGTTACGTGCCTTGGATTTTGCAATTATTATGGATACAGGGTTTATTTATGGCTCCTGTGGGAACTTGACCTTGGCTAGAAAATGAGCCACAAATGCTGCCAGAGGTACAATAACACTTTGATTTTTTATGTCAGATCATGGGTTTAGATCCCCATACATATATAATGATCAGTTATGTGACCAATCATTATCTGGATCTTCTTTCCTAATTTGTCAGTTTAGTCTTGAAGTTGCTACTTCTCCGATACAGAGTACTATTTCAGTATGTATATTTTGTTTTTTAGATCCATAGAAGTAAAAACAAGTGGAAGTTTCACCTCAAAGATGGCATAATGAATCTCAATGGAAGAGATTACGTATTTTCCAAAGCCATTGGAGATGCAGAATGGTGAAGTTTTTAAAACAAAAAACTAGAAAAAAAGGAAAATCAGAAAGGGTTGAGACCTGGACATAAACTTCAACGAAAACTTATGTCTGCACATCAGAAAAGAACAGTACAAACAAAACTACCACAACGAAGGTAGAGCGTGGCAACATAGACACTACTACAAATGGGCAAGCCATGGGACTGTAGCAGCTAGCATTGTCTGGGATACCTTAAGGATATCTTAATTATCAATTCTATAGACAGGTACCTGCAGCTGGTAATTAGCATGTAAGGCTTTGTCTCCCCCTTCCTCCCCTTGGGTTAAGGTTTTAAAATTTCTTCCACTGAACTGAAGGAACTCTTCCCTTTTGATATACTCTTAGTCTGACAATGCTTGTGTACACAAATCTTTGTTTCGATCACTTCCTTTTGGTAGTGAGAGTGGTCAGAATATTGTTTGAACGGCGTGCAGGCTTTGTACAGAAGAGTAAGAATTAAGGTGATAAATTTTAATTATGTTGTATGACGAAAATAATTCTGCTATAGTCGTATAATTTTAACTACATTTTTTCCTCAATTCTTCTCCCATAAACAAATTCTCATTTCTAGCAGTTACAAAATGTAAAATGATTACTTATATTTTCCAGCTATTTCAATTTGACGCAAATGACTCTTCTTTTCAAAAATGCTGAGCACCTGTAGCTCCTTCTGAAAAATCAAACCTCTTACTTTATTTTTAAATATATTCTCAGCAGTTGAAGTGGTTCAGCCAGATGGAGCTCAGAAGACTCTGTGGTAGCTTTCCTTCACTTCTTTAAAAGATCAGTGTCTTGGAGACCTTGCAAATGAAAACTCCAAGTATTCTGGTCTTAGTGAATGCATTCCTCTAACCACTTACAACATTTACAGTCCAGGCATCCATGAATACTGTTGGACAAATACTACAGGAATGACTAAATTGGATAAGGGGAGGTTTTATAATACCTTAGCTGAAGTTCTGCTAATCAGGAAACAGAGCTTAATTGTAAAATACCCTGTAATTTTTAAGTATATTCTTACTGACAAGTTAAGATGTGTTGCAGGTAATCTGTGTAAAATCTCCAGGTGACATGCAATTTTGGTGGTTTTTGTTCTTTTTAAAAGAAAGCATCAGTGATGAAATAGTTTATTTTGTTAGAGTAATGTAAGCAAAAAATTAAAACAGTGTGTCTTGGTAATGCAAAAATTAAGTCATCACATATGCTAAACCCTAACGTAATTTCACTGATCTGAAAATGCCATGTCATAAATAGCAAAAGGCTTTTGCTGTTGAGGACAAACACATCTTTTCTTCATGTGGTGGTTCTGCTTGCAATCAGGCTTTCAGGAATGGAGTCCCTGCTGCAGCAGAGCAGAAGGAATTGGAATTATAGATCAGACATTTCCAACAAAGGAATGAGCATGCTTTATGTGGCTTCCCATTACAATTTAATAACGTTCTTACTAGCTACCTGAAAAGAAGGCAAATTTAACTCAAATTAGGGAGAACTGCAGAAGCAGAGACTTTACCCACTACTTCTTGGCTTTTGTTCTTACAGAATGAAACTTTTAAAATTGTTTTTAACAAAATCACACATGTATTTAATCAGCACTGTATATTACCTGCCTTCTGTCTCCCTTACCTGTCTTTCTTTACTGACCTCCAGATGCATTCATAGTCTCAGTAGCTTACAGGAAATTCACAGCACATTGCAAGGAAGAAATCTGAGCAGTTACATATGTTTTTGCACCTGTGGTATCACTAAATAGAACAAAATTGTCCTTAATTCACATGTAGAGCCATATGTTTGTTAGTAAATCACCTGGTCTGCATACATTGTAAATGTCATTAAAGTTCAGTGTCTGGTGTTACTAACTCATAGGTAATTAATGCTGTAATCATTTAGTATACAAATTTGGCTCTGGACTTCAAGGTATCTCAAGCTGAGTGGTGTTTTGTTTTTCTCTGTACAAAGCAGAAATTTTGTAGGTTTTTTTTTTTTATGTGCCACTGTGCTTTTAAAGCATATGTGATTACAGTTAAATCAATTACTTATCAACTAATTATTGCCCTTGCTTCTCTTGTGTATCTTTGACTAGTGTTGATGGCTATCACGAGTAGATTCATATCCTTTCAAATTACTTAAATATGGACTTAGAACAAATCCCATATGCTGCACAAATGAACCAATGAAACCCCTTTAGCTACAGATTCCTGTTTATACTACTGGAACCCAGATTACTGTACAAGATATTTAGTCTCTTCTTACATTGAGGGTCCTTCACCTACATGTTTAGAGCAGACATTGCATAGCTTCTTTATTTATTTTAAGGGATACCACAGCTTTAAAGATGACTTAAATTTAGTTAATCTTGAAGGATGTTTAGAAACCATCTGTACATGCACAGTGTCTTGCAAATTAATTATGGTATGCTTGGAAGATGACGGTTTTGGTCTTTTAATACAAGTACCTGTGAAATCTTCTGAAAGCCGGTCAAATATAAACATACCAAACTGTGCTTTTATTTCTCTGTCAAGTGTTCCTTTTTTAAATCAGAAAGCATGTTTTAACTTCATTTTATTGTAGCAGCTTGCTGTAAGAACGTAGTTTGCTTGCTTTTATTGTTGTACTTGAATTTTAATCATGGTTTTAATGTTGTAATTGAACAGACCATTTCATTAGGTTCCATAGAAACCATTCCTTTCAGAGGGCAAGGGATTCCCATGTTCATAGTTTTTAAATTATTGAAAAAAATTCTTGAAAGTAGAAAATAGATTTTTCATTTAAATAGTTCAGTATTATGAAGGCAATTAACGGTTTCAAGAGGGCTTATGTTTAGATTTGCACAGATAACAGAGCACCTTTTTTGACTCTAAGATGGAAAAAATGGGAATGATAACTTCTTGGTTAAAATATTAACCATCAGGGCTAATGGAAATTTACAGAGCAGCTGAACAAAGTTGGGAGTCTTGTGCCTTTTCAATTTGCAGATATTCCTGCTTTGTCAGCATGATGATACTCTAGGTCTATTGGATTCCTGAGACAGTAGATGTCCTGCAGTGCTTCAGTCATAAATAAACATTTCAGCTCTAATTATATCGGCTTTTTAGTGTGTGCAATCATTTAATAAAAACATCAAAGTTGAAAAGGAATAAAAATGTTGTTTGCTAAGGAGATAATAGAGACTTAGTCACATAAGGAACTTTATATTGGACTATTTAAATAAAATTTATAACTTTATTCTCCCCTGCCCCCAATGTTAGTGGCAAAATGTCTGAGGTTTTATCCACCTTTTTCCTGCATTGTAATTACAAGCTCCTTTTTGACCTGAGTAATTTTCCTAGCAACAGACAATGATTTTACAAGTACAAAGTTTTTGATCGCAGGTTTATTCTCAAAGGGAGTAGATTTGCTTCTGAAGCACAGTTGGTGGAAAAGAACAAATAACATGCTAAATGTGATATAACAGTTTTGTATCAGTGTGGTTTTTTTTCCTTTTCTATTTTTGATGCAGTGTAAGAGTAAAGTAAACTTTGCTGGGTTTTAGTTTTGTTTTGTGAAAGTAACTGTATCATCCATCAATACCCAAAAGCAATTATGTCACCATAAAACACTACCAGGATAAAATTTTGTTATTCCAATGCAGGAGAAAAATGAGACCCTTTTCACTAGAGTTCACTTTGAAGTTTGTCTTCCATTTGAAAAAGTTCCTTTTTTGTTGTTTTGCAGAATGCAATAAAATGTTTAAAAATTAGATCTATGGCTTTAGGGTACTGCACACTGTGGATTTTTATTGGGTCGCCTTATACAGCTTTGCAATTTTTTATAAAGATTTAATTCAAAGTTGTTTCAGATTTTGAGTTTAGTGGTTACAGAAGATGGGAAAACTTGTATGTTGTTACATTTGTGTCTTTAGTCTTGGTTTCCTATTATTCTGAGTGCCTGGGGCATATGTACAAGCCAGGCCTTCTTTCCTGCAAATCAAGCTACTGTTGCCTACTCTTTTTCGTGGTTGACTTTTTAAAATTCAGTTTGGATTGGATATTGAGGACAAAAAGGAACTTTTTTAAACAGGAAGAACTATTTTGGATTAGCTACATGTGTAGCCATCTGAAGTTCCCTTGTTCCAGCGTGCATTGGGTACTAATAAAAATATGGGGAAGGGGAATATCCTTTTTTGCTGTTCTGAGCTACTATTGTCAACTGCTGTTGTACATATACTGTTATGTGTAAGGGGGTAAATATATTTATTATGTTTGTAAAATTCATTCTGTACAATTGCAGATCAAAGTTGCTCTTCTGTGATATACAGGATATTATGTTTCAAAGGCCATGCTTGGAATACAATTAGAGAACTTAGTATTTTGATGTACTAAGACCTATTTTAAGTTTAATATTTTGCCTTTGCAAAAACTTTAATTAAAGATGTTATTTAAAAAATAAGCTTGCCATTTTATTCACTATTTTCTGATGCATTAAATAGTTAGACATACGCAATTGTTTTAACTTGGACAGGATTCTGTAAGTATTTTCATAATATAGTGGATTTTATTCAAAGCAAGAAAAACATAAGTGTTTCCCTTTTAATCACTGAGGGGAACTTGCTGTGTAGTCTCTTCCATTTAACAAGGCTCACAGTGTTCTGAGAAGTCAGCTTTTCATTTTGAGGTTGGAGGTTCAAATTTAGCACAAAGTCTTCTTTTGCTGGTCACCTAAGCAAGATTTACACTACGATCTTTTTAGTGAAGGAAAAAAGCTAATAAAATAGCCCAGTACACCTAGATACTTAGTCTGAAGAACTGGAAATGCAAGATGAGCTTTGGATGCAAACATTTTTTCTGAACGTAAGCCATATAGCTTTGGCAAATGTATTTCACTAGTGAAGTCAGTATTTCCATTCTGACCAGATGACATATCTTTAGTCCTTGGTAAAATGTAAGTCTCTTAAGGCTAATGGTTACCTTGTATCAGCATCATTAAGCTTATTTTTAGATGATAGGACTCCACTCCAGAAGAAGTATTACTAGGGCTGTTAAGCAATTAAAAAAATTAGAGCGGTTAATTGCACTGTTAAACAATAATGAAATACCATTAATTTAAATATTTTTGGGTGTCTTCTACATTTTCAAATATATCGATTTCAATTACAACACAATACAAAGTGTATATTGCTCACTTTATTTTTGATTGCAACTATTTCGCACTGTAAAAAACAATAGTATTTTTCAGTTCACCTAATGCAAGTTCTGTAGTGCAATCTCTATCATGAAAGTTGAACTTACAAATGTAGAATATATACAAAAAATAACTGCATTCAAAAATAAAACAATGTTAAATTTTAGACACTACAAATCCTTTCAGTCCTATTTCTTGTTCAGCCAATCGCTCAGACAAAAGTTTGTTTACATTTGAAGGAGATAATGCTGCCTGCTCCTTGTTCATGTCAGCTGAAAGTGAGAACAGGCGTTAACATGGCACTGTTGCGACTAGCATTGCAAGATATTTACATGCCAGATGCTCTAAAGAGTCATATGTCCCTTCATGCTTCATCCACCATTCCAGAGGACATGTGTCCAGGCTGATGACAGGTTCTGATCAATAACAATCCAAACCAGTGTGGACCGATGCATTCATTTTCATCATCTGAGTCAGATGCCACCAGTAGAAGGTTGATTTTCTTTTTTGATGGTTTGGGTTTTGTAGTTTCTACATCGGAGTGTGGCTCTTTTAAGACATCTGAAAGAATTCTCCACACTTCATCCCTCTCAGATTTTGGAAGGCACTTCAGATTCTTAAGCCTCAGGTCAAGTGCTGTAGCTGTCTTTCAAAATCTCACAACTGGTCATTTCTTTGCGTTTTGTCAAATCTGCAGCAAAAGTGTTCTTAAAATGAACATATGCTGAGTCATCATCTGAGACTACTATAACATGAAATACATGGCAGAATATGGGTAAAACAGAGCCAGAGACATTCAGTT
>NC_133772.1:115531466-115551192 GCF_003597395.2 Chelonoidis abingdonii | reverse complement strand
GGCAAGGTTTTGGGGGGACCAGAGTGTACCAGGCACTGGAATTCCTGGTTGGTGGCAGCACTACAGGTCCTAAGCTGGTAATTAGCTTAGAGGAATTCATGCTGGTACCCCATCTTTTGGACGCTAAGGTTCAGAGTGGGGAATTATACCATGACAGAGGTGAATGAAAAATACTATTGTTTTTACAGTGCAAATATTTGTAATAAAAATATAAAGGAAGTACTGTACACTGTGTTGTACTCTGTGTTGTAATTGAAATCAGTATATTAGAAAAAGTAGAAAAACATCCAAAATACTTAATAAATTTCAATTGGTATTCTATTGTTTAACAGTGCGATTAAAACTGCAGTTGTGATTATTATTTTTTAGTCATGATTAATTTTTTTGCAATAATTGCATGAGTTAACTGACTGCCTTAAGTATTACATTTAGGAACAAAGAATGTACCCAATACTTATAGGGGGATTGTATCCTGGAAAGCAATGACTTTGGAAAGGATTTATTGGACACAGTGGACAAGCAACTGAACATGAGCACCTAATGGAATGCTTTGGCAAAAAAGTTAATGATCCTTGGATGTATACAGGTATACAGCATTGGTGAAGCCAATAGAACATTACTATGTAGTGTATGTAGAAGTGTATGGTTCTGGTGTTCACATTTTTAAAAAGTATGCTGAAAATTTGAGAGAGTACAGAAAATAGTGATAAATTATTAGGAAGCTAGAACAAATTCCTTTCCCTGTAAGGAAGGATAAGATTTTATAATGGTGAAAGTTGGTTTTTCTCCTCATTCTAACCCCTACCCTCCCTGCACTCTTCTTTCTCAGCTGCATTTAGGTGCACAATCACAGGGAAAAGGTAAAATACTGTGATATTAAAAATCACACATTTTGTTCTTCCAGGTGATTTTTTGCAAAGTGCCTTTGCTGCCAACTCTCATCTTAGGGATTTATTCTCACTGTACTGTTGCTGATTTGAAAGGCAGAAGGTTGAAGTAATGTAGGAGATAATATGCTTTGGGATTTCATTGGCTAATACTTACCCATCTGATTCAGCCCATCTCCAAGAGCAACTGGATACACTGTGGGGGTGGGAGAAAGATGATAGTCTTCCTGCTGGATGTTGCAAATTAGAAAGACATCTGTTGCTGAGTCTAATGATCTTTTCTGTCATTTATACTACTTGCTCTATAACAGTGTTAATGTTGCTGTTATACATCCAAAGGCCTAGGATACAGAGGAGCTATAGTGTGGAGCAGCTGGGAAAAGGAAAGTGAAATTTGAATGGCAAAGATCTGCACTTGCAGGACAGTCTGTAGCTCTTTCCGCTTCTGCTTTAAACATTATTTCATGGATCAACTTTGTTCTTTTTCCCTTTGAGAGAAGAGAAGGAAGAAGAGAAGATGGTTATCAACCATAACAAAAATAACCCAGTCTCCCAAGGTGGAAAACAATCTATGCTTCAACTGGTAAGCTTGATCTGAGATGATGGGTTTGAGTCTCATGTTTTGAAAGAGAAGGACTTTTAAGTCTGAGACTACAAGGTTCATGCTACTAAAATTATATGCTCAGTTTCTTTACTGACTGCTTCTGTGTAAGGAAAAACATTATAGTATAGAAGCATAATTACTAATCCCTATAATAATGTAAGGAGTCATCAGCTCCCAAACAGCCCATCATCTACAATGATCTTGGTCTTCAGACAACCTGTGCCAGATGCAGAGAGGGAGGAAACTTGAGTGCTGATAGAGGAAAATGAAACACAGGGTGAAACAACAAATTCCTCTAACTCTGTTGCGATATAATTACAGGACATAGAATCTTCCTATCAACCTCTACTGATGACCAAATCCAGGGTACTAAACTGCTTCAATCCTGAGTGCCTATAGACTGCATCAGAACAACACCCAGCACTAGGTACTGTGAAGAACTATCATCCTACCTTGCTGAAAAGATTGTGCATATTCAGGAAGACTTCTCAAATAGCATAGATCTGCTCCCCCTGTACCAAACAGTCTCATTTTTCCTGGGGTTCAAGGAAATAATCTAATCAAGAAATATTGAATGCCCTAGGAATATCAAGACTAAACAGTGAATCTGACCATTCTCTTCCTGACTTGTGAAGTCATGAGCAACTGGTGGTACTCATGGTGGTTCTCATGACAAATAGCCCATGCATCATTCATTCAAGTTAGGAATCTTCCCTCCCTCCAATCATGCAATACTTCAACCAACATTGAAGAAACTCATCTCAAATACATCCATTCTAGCTGACTACTGCACAGTAACAAAAACCTCCTTTTCCAGAGCAAGCTTATAGAGAAGGCCAACTCTAAGAAGCAGAGCTGTTCAAATGCCACAACGATCAGTTTTTGAACTCTCCTTGGTTTGGAGTATGAACTTCATACAGTTTGAAAATCAGGCAGTGTCGCAATTTAAAAAAAAGGTCCAGTCAGCGACAAGTCACAGTGAAGGTAACATTCTTGGGAAAAGCCTGCAGAGATGTCAATTAACTATTACATTATTTGTTTTCATTTGTTGTCTCTGGGTGCTAGCCATCAAGATACTTGAATGCCTAAATCCTACTTTTTAGGTACCGCTGTGCACCGCAAAACTCCAGTTCAGCTGCTGTCTAACCCTGTAAGCTCCAAAGTTTTTGCCTCTGGACATGTGCACTGCAGTCACACTCTAGGTGTCAGGGCATCTATCTCCTGGCTGAGCATGCACAATGCTGTTCCATGATAGGCATCGCCTTTCTCTTGCCTAAACACAGAGTTATTCACAAACAAGGAACGATAGGTGTCAGCCACCAGAGTCAGGGGGTCGGGGGAGAGGGCTGATCTGGTAGGCTTGCTGAGAGGTGACCCACCTGATCAGAGTCCTCGGGTGAGTTCACACAAAACATCTGGGGCCCAGTAAAAGAGTTAAAATGAATCTCTTGCCCTGTGGTTAGGGCACTCACTTGAAAGGGGGCTGATACTTGTTCAAAACCCTTGTGCTCCTTAGGAGGAGGGGAGTTTTGAAGCAGGACTTCCCATATCCTGGATGAGTCCCCTATCCACTGCCACCTCTGTTTTGTTTTGGGTCCCACATTCAACTTAAGTGACCAAATGCCTATCTTCCCCCAATTCATGGATCAAACTCAGAGCTAGGCATCTCTTCCTTTCTGGACGTAGGCATCTATCTACATGAGAGGGGTGGGGCTCAGCACACATCCCTCTGGTTAGTGGTTTTTTTTGGCTAGCTTAAGCGGCCCCACCTCCGCAGTGTGCTGGCCTTGTGGACTGCAGTCTAAGGCTCCTATCTCTCCCCATTAATTGTATAGGGAACCTAGGTGCCTAACTTTGTAGATCACAGTAGTGTTCTGTGATTTTCTAGATGCCTAAAAATTGTGTGCCGCAATGCTCAGCATCACAACCCATAAGTCCCTTAGTGGATGTGGGCCTCTGCTCTTAAGAGTTTGATGGAACCCAAAGGGGAGAGATGCTGTTTATAATTTTCTTCACCTACATCACCTTTTCAAGTGAAGCCTGAGGAAAGCCTAGGCAACTGAAGAAAATTTCTCAGCAAACTGGTTAAGCCCTGGGACAACCAGCAGGCAGTTTCTGTAGCCAATTAAGTATTTGGCCTCTTTGTTGTCATTGCCACCAAATCAGTCAGATCACATATTTAGGTGTCTAAATAAGGACCCGTCTTACATAACCATTTTTTAAAAACTGGCTTATGCTCCTACAGTTAGGTACCCAAATTTAGACATCTTCACGTGTAAAGAGAGATAATGGTATGTCCCAGTTTAGAGACGTGGTGAGAATTAATTTGTTTGTACAGTGCTGCTGAAGATGTAAAGTTCTATAAAATGGTCGAATATAGGAGGTGGGCTTCCAGTTTGGCATTCTGAACTCAGGTAGATGTATACAGAAGACTGAGAGGGGACATAACAGTTTTCAAGTCGATGAAAGGTTGTTACAAGGAGGAGGGAGGTAAATTGTTCTTCTTAACCTTTGAGGATAGGACAAGAGCAATGGCATTAAGCATTTAAGTAATGGGCTTAAATTGAAGCAAGACCAGTTGAGGTTGGACATTAAGAAAAAAAATCCAGTCAGGATGGTTAAGCACTGGAATAAATTGCCTGGGGAGGTTATGGAATCTCCATCATTGGAGATTTTTAAGAGCAGGTTAGACAAACACCCATCAGGAATGGTCTAGATAATACTTAGTCCTGCCATGAGTGCAGGGAACTGCACTAGATGTCCCCTTCCAGTCCTATGATTCTGTATATAATTGGGAAGACCTAGAGGCATGACATTTCATTGAATGAGCTGGCTAAAGACCAGCAGGGATGAGGAAACATGCTAGGTCCTATTATGTGCTGTTTTTAAAGGCAGAAGAAATGGGAGAGGCTATTGAGCTCAGGAGTCCCACAGAGGGGGAATAGATCCTAAAAGATTAAAGAGATCTTGGCTTTGAAATATTTAATAATACATGCATCCCTGCCAGATTTCTTAGCTTCTGCTGCTTGCTATACCTGACTAACGTGGTCTGAACAACCAGGGGCTAGGCAGACCCATAAAATGCCGCCATCTATTCATTATTGTATACTGACCATGTAGTCTAAACATCATAAAGTGACACAACCTTTGCCAAATCCAGGATATGAAGTTAAAACATGGGAATTGTTCTAGAACCTCAGTGACTGGCAGTATCTCATTCTTAGTAGAAAAGACTAGGTCTAGGATAAATACCTCCCTAAAATAGTCTCTGGTGAAGACTGATACAAATATATCATTTTGGTTTTTTTTAATCTCGTTACTCTCTTTAATTGCTCCTTTATCTTCACAACTGCATTTTTCTTGCAGGTTTCCTGTTTCAAGTTGATTCGTATGAGCTGCTAGTTATTTGCTTTCCAAATTTTCTCTCACATCTCATTCCATCTTACACTTTATCTGCCATAGTTCATATTTTCTCTCAATTCCACTTGAGACAGAATTTCATTTTCTGAAGAATACTCGGTTGTCTTGAATCATCTCTTGAGCTGAGCAATTTAACTTTTTTCTTATTGGTTTTGCTTGTCTTCTTGTTTCTTATTTTGTTTGGGGGAGTTGCCTGCTCTCTGTCACTATGCATTCTTGCTGCTAGATATGGAAAGTAGACTTGTTCTGATCTGTGTCGGGAGGTAGAAGCTGTGATGGGTTTGGGCCCTTTGGGATGTCACCTGATGTGCTGGGATGCCATTAAGTCAGCCTATTCTGCCAGCTTGGGTCCCCTTTACCTGACCTTGCTGGGTTAGGCTCACAAGCCTCTTCCAGCCAAGTACACAGGCAGGGCCACACCCAGCTGCAGCGAGAGACAGAAATCTGCTCTAGTACCCACTCCCTTTAAGGGGTACAAACACAAAGGTTTTATGAAATTCACCCCCTCCCTCAATGTGGAGGGAGCGATGCACAACTTCTTGCCCCCCTAGTTAGAAATTAAATAAACTGGGTTATATGATAAATAAGAAATGTATTAACTACAAAAAGTGAATTTTAAGTGAATATAAGAGATAACTGACAGAACAAAGCAGATTACTGAGCCAATAAACCAAAGTACGCAAGTTAAGCTCAATATACTTAAGAAACAGGTTACAAAATATAATTTCTTACCCTAAATGTTGTTTTAGGCCAGTTGCAAAGTATCTGTAGTTCAGAGTTCCAGTTATATTTCTTTTCAGACTGGACCTCTGTCTCAGTCTGGACTCCCCCACTGCCTTCCCTTCAGGTGGCTTTAGCAGTCAGACAGGCCAGGGAGAGGAGGAGCCTGGTTTGTCTTCCTCCCCACCCTTAAATAGGATTTACATAAGACAGGAATCCTTTGTTTCCAAACTTGACCCCCCTTCCCTTCCAATGGAAAGTTACAAGAAGTCCTAGGTAATGTTTAGTATCAGGTGTCAAGACCACCTGATTTTGTAGAATCACAGAATCCATGAGTCAGTGGCAGTATGGAGCATCTGCAGGAAGGCCAAGCCTTTTCACAGTCCATTGTCCTCATTGATGTGTCATCAGCCCTGTCTGGCTTTTCCATTGTTGTACCTGAAGTGTTAGCAGGGGGTGTAACCCAAAGAAGCATAGTTGAAATACAGATACATAGTCAATATTCCTAACTTCAGATACAGAAATGATGCAGGCATACAAATTGGATAATCACATTCAGTAAATTAATACCTCTCCAATGATATCTTACAATACCCAACTTGCATAAAGTACATATCAGTTATGTCGTACTCATATCAAAGCATATTTTAATAAAGAATATGGAGTGAAACATTACAGAAGTATGTAGCCTTACCAGTACCTAGTACTGAAAAAGCTGGATACAGCAGATCCAGGATTTCCTCTTCATTCCAAGAATTCTTCCCAAAGAAAACATCAACCAATAATTAGAAATCTTTTCAAACAATTATAGTTAGCTTTAAAATCCCCTTGTGTAAGGAATAAAAAGGATCATTTCTATTAATCCTTGCACTGACATTTCATTCTTGCAACTGGAAAAACGTCTTATAATGGGACAGTCACACACGAGGCCCTGAAGTCTGTAACAAGGCAAGTGCAGTAGCGGAATGATGCTATGTGTCAGGATTAGCCACAGCCAATATGATTCCTGCTGGTTCCACCATTCTTATTTGGATCAATTGGCCGCCTGTCTTGGAAGGTGGGTAGCATTTTTGTTGCAGAAAAAGAACCGTTATATACTTGACAGTAACTGGTTATTTGAGATGATGTAGTCAACATCAATCCCACTGTAGGTGTCCATGTCTGAAGAGGTCTGGATATATCCAAAGTGTGGCATTTTCCTCCCCTTGTGTGGAATATGAATTTGAGAACAACACAGGTAAGTTGAGCGATTTCAAGTGGAACTCTGAAACATCTTTGGTGATGAATTTTGCATGAAGTCTCAAAATTACCTTGCCTTTATGAAAGGAGGTATAGGAATCTTCTGATCAAAGTGATGGCTGTCAGCAAAACCATTTTGAGAGTAAGATGATGGATGAGGCACTTAGAGGGGGACTTCATAAGCCTATGATGGATGATGTTGAGATCCCATGCTGAAGTAAGCTCTCTAACTGGTAGCTGAATCTGCATGAGGTTCTTAAGAAATTCTGACCCTGTTGAATGAGCAGATAGAGAGCAACTATTGGTGGATAATATGCTGAGCTTGGTGCCAGATGAACTAAACAAGAGCCCCGAGTACTTTAACTGTGCAAGTAGTCCAGAATCTTTGGTATTGGGGCCTGCACCAGGTTCAGGGGGTGTTGGACTGCCCATATCAAGAGCCTTTCCACATTTAAGGCAGTAAGTTTTCCTTATGGATAGCTTCCTGCTCTGTGCCTGGATCTCCAAACATGTGAGTAGCAGTCTCTTCTGTGGACTCAATCAGCCAACATCCAGGCTGTTAGCAGAAATTTCAGGTCTGGACAGAATACTTGACTTGGATGTTGCAATGACAGGGCCTGCAAACTACACTGGGGGGCTGCATGCACATGTGCAGGAGGTTGGTCAGTCAAAATTGTCTTGCCCAGTTGGGATTTGACAAGTCTTACCTGATCCTGTCTGGTCTTGGCAATCACCCCAGGGATTAGCCCTGAGATAATTTTTTTTCTGTTGGACCAACTTCTGTTGGTGACACACAAGCTTTCAGTGATCACTGTATACCTGACCTATCAGTCTTCAGCCTCAAAGGAAACCTGCAAAACACTTCCAACAATTAGCCCGAGAGCTTAAATTCATAACTTTGCTAAACACTAAAAATCATGAACTGAATAGAGACACTGGATTTATGGCTTATTGCAACAATCTATAACCCACAAACAATGCCCCCCCCCGCCCCACGTCCTTTCTTTCCCCCTTATGACTGGAAGGATGTTAATGGGCCACTTCACTTTGCATGGTCCCTTGACATATGTTAACTATGTATGGTACTCAACCTGTTCCACCTTATATTTAGCAGTGACGCTCCGTTAGGCTTGCTGTATGCTACCAACTTATGTTGGTGTAACTATGTCACTCAGGGGTGTGGAAAATCCACACCGCCTCAGCGATGTAATTATACAGTCTCTTGAGGAGGTTGAGTACCTATGCCACAGGCAAAGCTCTCTGGTTGGCACAGATAGAGGCTTCACTAAGTGCTACAGCGGCTGCAGCGCTGTAAACGTAGACAAGCCCTTAGTTTCCTGTCTATGCTTGACAGCGTGTGTCTCTCCCATCTTATTGAAAGTTGTTCCAATAAAAGATATTCCCTCACCTAACTTGTCTCTCAAATTGTTTTCCTTGTGCTTCCTAATGGGGCTTGTGTCTAGCTATAATTATTGCACAGATGCTACTAAAAAAACAAACTAGCCATTTCTCTGCTTAGCACCCTTTCAAGCTGTCCTTAGAACATAGGAGTCCTTAGAAAACTTGTGAATTTCTGGGCTTTTGTGTAGCACAACACTGAGTTTTAAAATAATTCTGTTCCAACAGAAAGGGTTTGGAGTGGTCACTTGACCACATGAAGAGGAAAAATCCAGAAGAAAAAAATGGGCATTTAAGCTTAAATGCATGTTTCTCAGATAGTAGCTTGGGGTAAGAGAGAGTGCTCAAATATCACAAGCAGAATGTTTTCCCAGAAGCCTTGCCTACCGTCACATTTCTTTGTAAACTAAAAAAAAGTCTAATATTGTATGGGACTCTTTAGCTTTCCATCTTGGGACTGATTCCAATTTCCCAGCCTACAAGAGCATTTAATCAAACAGATGACCACATTGGTTGCCAACAAACCCAGGTTTTGAAAGATGTTAGCTCTTTTCAGTTCCCTCTCAGAATCACTGTAAGCAATATTTGCTTTCTAATATTTTGTTTGGCAACTTATTGCAAATTGTCTGGTTTTCTTTGGTTGCTCTGCTAGCCAATAATGCTGTCAGCAATGCTGGTCCAGCTGTCAGTCTGGGTATTGCAGCTGTCCTTGTGCCACTCAAATACAATGTTTTTAACACTCATAGAGCAGTCTGAGTGTCTGTCTCTCTCCCGCTTTCCCCCTTTGTGGATTTCCTCTCAGTTGTTACAGCTCAGAGAGAAACTGGAATGTATGACCTTAGTTGTCTAGGGGCTGGGTATAAGCCTGCTATTATGTCTCTGAATTACAAACCATGGTACTACCAATCCATGAAAAGACTTACTCCCATGTGCCCCCCTCCCCAAGCTTGCTTCATGTATCTGACGTGCTGCCTCCAGCACTGCATCCATCAGAGAAATGTAAACCACACCTGTAAATGTAGCCAGTTTTAAGCAACAGTCTTGCAGGGGCATAAAGATTTTTGTTTTGTTTTTCCTGCTTTGCCAGCATGAAATTTGTATAACCCTATTTTGATCCTACAGCCGTAATGAGCGGCTTCATGATCTCTTGTAACAGTGAAAGGGAATTGATTTTTGAGTTGGTTGCTTTGTAGGTTAGGCTCGGAAACTAGTTAACATTGGGTGTCTCATTAAAACTGACCCAATGCAGACTTTAGTGATGAAGTCACAAAGAGCTGGCTTGGTGCATGTTCGTGGGCCACTGTATGAGCATCTCACTCAAGTTTTGACTGTGGAGGACACAGTAGAGCCACCACTACACAGTAAATAACCCAACATGGATATTTTTGTGCCTGTTGGTTTGTGACTTTGTGGCTGTTTTGGGCTGTCCCAGGAGCCGCTGTGGCCATGAGCCCTTTTTCACCCACAACTGTCTGGAAGAGGCGTATCTGTCATACTTCTCCTCTATGTTACCACCAGAACAGATAGTTGCAATGTGCTCTATGGTCCTCTCACTTGGCAGATTTTTTCCTCAAAGGGAAAGTATGCCACTGGAGCATCATAGTTTGAACTGATTTCCATTTTTGGATAAAGTGCCATGGGAGAGGATATTTGATGTCGAAAGCCCTAAAATGGTTTGTATCCTGTGTATTTGCCCTGTGTAGTAATGTGGCAGTTCACGTCAGAGCAGGGCTTGAGGGACTGGCAGTCTCATCCTCTGAGGGGTCCTGCTGGCTGGAATTCATTCCCCATAGCAGCATAACATAACCATAGCTTGCATTTGCTCATGTTCAGGGCAGTAGCTGTGTTTCCAGGCTTTTGCTGGAAGGGGTAGGGTGAGTGAAGATGTCTGGAGGAAAGGGGAAACAGAAGAGTTGTTTGTTTTTGGAGTTTTAATATGAACAGTTGAGCAATGTGAATCCTGGATCTATGATTTTGTAAAGAGGTCTGTCAGTGTGCATCCTTGATTGAGCCCACTTAACTGCCTTCTGTTCCAGGGCATGATGAGGGTCCTTTAGAGACTGAGTCCTAACACCACAAAGCCTACATCAAAGTACAGTGTGATGCCATGTTTTCAAAGTCACTGTTGGGGTAGGGGCAGGGCCCGTGCTTGCATTTAGGTGGCTTAGGCAATCGCCTAGGGCGCTAGCATTATTAGAGGGCGGCATTTTGCTGGAGGGAGTGGCAGGCGGCTCCGGTGGAGCCGCCGCAGTCATGCCTGCAGACGGTTGGCTGCTCGCATGGCTGCGGTGCACCTCCCGCAGGCACATCTGCAGCAGCTCCACCGGAGCCGCCGGAGGCGGCCGACCGTCTGCAGGCAGGACTGCGGAGCCGGGGGACCAGTGTGCGGGGCGGTGAAATGGCCGTGCGCCTAGGGTGCTCAAACCCCTAGTGCTGGTTCTGGGTAGGGGGGAGAGAGAGAAAGATTAGTAGGTTGTAAGTCAGATTAGGCTCGTGCATCGGACAGTTGATTTTCACTGTGAGCCAGTAAGCACTTCATTACTGAATGGCTTTAGCATAGAGGCTGGCTGGCATCCCTTGGAAAAAACAAAGCCTAGATTGCTTCACTATTCCTGATCAGCTCACAAGAATTACCCCCAAACCAACAACAGGGGACGAGGCTTCATTTTAATATTTAAAAGTAGAGATGGGTCTACGTCAAACTCTGCAGTTCATGAGCACTTTTCATACAGCAGGATTTCAAAGAACCATCCAGGACCCTTAACACTTAAATTGTCCTGCAAGAAGAGAAGTGAGTTTGCATTTAGTTTGTTTTTACATGCTCCTGATAAGCATCAAGCTCTAATTTTAACCTCAGCTCCTTTCTGAATCCGCAAATTGGAAAAAACAAGAAAAAAAGGGGGGGATGGAGAATTGTTTTTAAGATGGATGAATGCAATATGCAGCAAAAATCTCTCATTTCAGTTGCTGAACTCATTTAAATTTACTCTCCATCCTTTTTCTAGCAAGTATTTAAGAATCACCCTTATCGCCTTCCTACCCCATGCCCCAAAACCAACAAAACTTCCTGCCATCATCTTACAGGCTGCACACTTTAACAGAAACAAATGTTCACTTTAACAGAGAGAAATGCTTGGTTCTGCCTGGCTGCTGTCATCATCCCTGCTTGACCATAGACTGCAATACCCTCTTCCCCAAGGACCATTAAACTCTATTTCCCTTTTTTCACTACCATAAGAATTCCATGGGATCCTGTTTCTACTCAGTAAGCCTTTTCAAAAGTTACCTGTGCTGAAAAAAATCCCCTGCCTATTTTATTTGAAATCTGATAATGTTAAGTGCTGCTGTGACAGTGCTTTAAACGGGGACTCATCGAAAGGTGCTTTAATTACAATTAAAAAGCTTTTCTATTTTGCTGGCTGAGCATTAGGAAAGTTGTTAGTCCCCAGGTGGATCTTATTTGGGAAACAGTTACAGTGCCAATTTTTCTGTGCCTGCTCTACCAGGAAGAAGGTGGTTTCTGGTCAGCAGAAGGTAAGACAGGTCAGTTCAGCAGAGAAAGACACTGAGATGCTTCTTGTGCTCATACTGTGAGACACCTGCCACTCCTTGGTTCCTGAACTCTGTTGTATTACTGTTTATATTATAGACTAACAAATTTATTTGAGCATAAGCTTTCGTGGGCTACAACCCACTTCATCAGATGCATTGACTGGAACATACAGCAAGAAGATATTTATACATACAGAGAACATGAAAAGGACATAATCACATTAACCACGCCATCAAGGGCTCATTCACCTGCACATCTACCAATATGATATATCCGTCATGTGCCAGCAATGCCCCTCTGCAAAACATTGGCCAAACCGAACAGTCTCTACGCAAAAGAATAAATGGACACAAATCTGACATCAGGAATCATAACATTCAGAAACCAGTGGAAAAACACTTCAACTTCTCTAACCACTCAGTGACAGACTTGAAGGTGGCAATTTCACAACAAAAAACTTCAAAAATAGACTCCAAAGTGATACTGCTGAACTTGAATTAATATTCAAATTCGGTACAATTAACTTAGGTTTGAACAGAGACTGGGAATGGTTGGGCCATTACACTAATTGAATCTATTTCCCCATGTTAAGTATCCTCAAACCTTCTATGGGTCATCTCGATTATCACTTTAAAAGTTTTTTTTCTCCTGCTGATGATAGCTCATCTCAATTGATTGGCCTCTTAGTTGGTATGGCTACTTCCACCTTTTCATGTTCTCTGTATGTATAAATATCTTCTTGCTGTATGTTCCAGTGCCACAAATATTGCTGTTCTTTTTGTGGATACAGACTAACCTGGCTGCTACTCTGAAACCACCAAAATCAGGATCAGGGTGCTATTGTGCTAGTCACTGTACAACCACAAAAGATGAGATGACTCCTGCCTCAAATAGCTTCCAAGCCAAATAGACAAAGGATGGAGACAATAAGGATACAGCACTCAGAGGGTACAGTTTGCAAACATCCTTGGGTTCAGACATCATTTGGGGTGCTAACTCTAAAAGCTAAACCTGGCAATTTAACTTGCAGTAATATTCACTGCTGATCATGGCAGCAAAGAAAGTCCTTGTAACCTGCTTATTCAACAATTTTAAACTGCTTCCTAGGGTCTGCTAAGTGCCACAAGCTCTAAATGTCGCTTTGCTCAGCTGCCAAAAACCTTCTAGCTTCCCTGCTGACAACTTGTACCACACAGTTCTGAATTTGCCTACAGCTAGTCTATTTCTTCAAAGGAGGACTTACCAAATTCAGTTTGAGCTCATTATCCCAGGAGAGAGAGAGAGGTGATTGGTCCACTCATCTGAGAAAAGACGGTTATCCACCTTTGTTACTGTTGTTCTTCGAGATGTGTTGCTCATATCCATTCCAGTTAAGTGTGCGCGCGCCGCGTGCACGTTCATCGGAAGACTTTTTACCCTAGAAACACTCGGTGGGTTGGCTGGGCGCCTCCTGGAGTGGTGCCACTATGGCACTGGATACATACCCCAGCCGACCCAGCCACCCTTCAGTTCCTTCTTGCCAGCTACTCCGACAGTGGGGAAGGATGGTGGGTTTGGAATGGATATGAGCAACACATCTCAAAGAACAACAGTTACAAAGGTGAGTAACTGTCTTTTCTTCTTCTTCGAGTGCTTGCTCATATCCATTCCAGTTAGGTGATTCCCAAGCCTTACCTAGGCGGAGGAGTCAGAGTGAGAGGTGGCAGAGTGCAAAACTGCTGAGCCAAAGGCTGCATCATCTCTAGACTGTTGGACCAGAGCACAGTGCGAAGAAAAGGTGTGGACCGAGGACCAGGTAGCTGTGTGACATATCTCCTGGATTGGAACATGGGCCAGGAAGGCGACTGATGAAGCCTGAGCTCTGGTAGAATGTGCAGTGAGATGGCCCGAGGGAACATGAGCCAGGTCATAGCCCGTGCGTATGCACGCCGTCACCCAAGAGGAGATCCTCTGGGAGGAGACAGGTAGGCCTTTCATCCGGTCAGCCACTGCAACGAAGAGTTGGGGGGATTTTCAGAAGGGCTCCGTCCGGTCGATATAAAAAGCGAGTGCCCTACGGACATCTAAGGAGTGTAACTGCTGTTCCCATCGAGATGAGTATGGCTTCGGGAAGGAGACCGGAAGGAAGATGTCCTGATTGGTATGGAAGGCCGACACCACTTTAGGGAGGAATGCCGGATGTGGTCGCAACTGTACCTTGTTCTTGTGAAAGACAGTATAGGGTGGGTCCACCGTAAGTGCTCGAAGTTCGGAGACCCATCTGGCCAATGTAATGGCTACTAGAAAAACTGTCTTCCAGGACAGGTATAACAGTGAGCAAGTTGCCAACGGCTCGAATGATGGAAGCATAAGCCTGTTTAGGACTAAGTTGAGGTCCCAGGTAGGGGCAGGGCGGCGTACTAAGGGGTAGAGGCGCTCCAGGCCCTTGAGAAATCTAGTAACTAAAGGGTGGGAAAACACGGAGTGGCCACTCTCTCCTGGATGGAATGTGGAGATGGCCGCCAAGTGCACCCTCAAAGAAGATATCGCCAGGCCCTGCTGCTTAAGGGACCAGAGGTTGTCCAAGATAGTGGGGATCGAGACCTCAGAGAGAGTAGCATTTGCGTTTCATAGCAGCAGGAGAAACGTTTCCACTTGGCCGGATATGTTGACCGAGTGGAAGGCTTTCTGCTACGTAGAAGTATATGTTGTACCGGAGCGGAGCAGCGTAACTCCAACCTGTTTAGCCACGCAGGAGCCACGCTGTGAGGTGAAGGGCCTGCAGGTCCAGGTGGCGAAGATTGCCGTGGTCCTGTGTTATGAGGGTCCGGGTGGAGTGGCAGGGTAATTGGGCTGGCTATGGACAGGTTGACCAGTGTGGTGTAGCAGTGCTGTCTGGGCCACGCTGGTGTGATCATGATTATGCGCGCTCTATCCCTGAGGAGTTTTATCAGGACCTTGTGAACCAGCGGGAACGGTGGGAAGGCATAGAGCAGGCAGTGCTTCCACGACATGAGGAATGCGTCCGAGATCGATCCCGGTGAAAGACCCTGGAAGGAGCAGAACGCTTGACATTTCCTGTTCGTGCTAGAGGCGAACAGGTCTATGTGGGGAAAGCCCCACTTCTGGAAGATCGAACGAATAACATCTGGTCTTATTGACCATTTGTGACAGAGGATCTGCCAGAGCTGATCTGCCAGAGTGTTCCGAACCCCTGGGAGAAAGGATGCTACCAGATCTATCGAGTGGGCTATGCAGAAGTCCCAGAGACAGATGGTCTCCTGATATAGGGGGGAAGATCAAGTCCCTCCCTGTTTGTTGATATAATACATGGCCATTGTGTTGTCTGTAAACACTGAGACACAACGGCTGTGTAGATGCTGCTGGAATGTCTGGCATGCCAGGCAGACCGCTCTCAGCTCTCGGACATTTATGTGAAGCGCCAGCTCCTGCGATGACCAAAGGCCCTGGGTATGAAGGTGTCCGAGGTGAGCCCCCCATCCGAGAGATGACGCCTACGTCGTCAGGGACAGTGAGGGTTGTGGTGGGTGGAACGGTAACCCTGCACATACCAGGGAGGGGGTTAGCCACCAGTCGAGGGAGCGTAGGGTGCTCGGGGGAATGGTAACTATTGTGTCTATTGGGTCCCTGCCCGGACGGTAGACCGAATTGAGCCACGTTTGGAGGAGTCGGAGGGGGAGCCTGGCATATTTGTTCACATAAGTACAGGCAGCCATGTGACCTAGTTGACCGAGACAGGTGCGAGCCAAGGTCGTCGGGAAGTTCTGCAGACCTCGAATGATCGTTGCCATTGCCTGGAATCGTGGCTGGGGTAGGTAGGCCTTGGCTAGATTGGAGTCCAAAGTAGCTCCTATGAAGTCTAGCCTTTGTGTGGGGACCAGTGTGGATTTTTCCGTATTGAGCATCAGGCCTAAGCATGTGAATAGATCCCTGATAATGCCTACGTACTGCCTGACCTGTGTCTCGGAGGTCACTCTGATGAGCCAATCATCCAGATACGGGAATACGTGTATCCAACGTCGGTGGAGGTGTGCGGCGACTACGCCCATACACTTTGTAAACACCCTTGGGGCTGTGGAGAGGCCAAAGGGAAGGACTGAATTGGAAGTGCTGGTGGTTGGCTACAAAGCGAAGATACCTCCTGTGTGGAGGAAATATGGCGATGTGAAAGTACGTGTCCTTCATATCGAAGGCAGCATACCAGTCTTCAGGATCCAAGGACGGGATAATGGTCCCCAGGGGGGCCATGCAGAACTTCAACTTTATCATGAACTTGTTGAGGCCTCGCAGGTCTAGGATAGGCCTGAGGCCTCCTTTCGACTTGGGGATCAGAAAGTAACAGGAGTAAAACCCTTTGCCCTTCTCGTCTTGTGGTACCTCCTCTATTGCTCCTATGGCGAGGAGCGTCTGCACCTCTTGTAAGAGGAATTGCTCGTGAGAGGGGTCCCTGAAGAGGGACTGGGTTGGAGGGTGGGAAGGCGGGGTTGAAACAAATTGGAGGTGGTATCCTTGTTTCACCGTGCGTAGGACCCAGAGGTCTGAGGTCAATTGGGACCACGCAGGGAGGAAGTAGGAGAGGCGGTTGGAGAAGGGAGGAAATGGATCCTGTCCTAAAACTGGTACGCTGTCCTCTGGCGTACCTTCAAAAGGCAGACTTAGGTCCCGCTGGTGGTTTTGAGGGGCCGTAGTTTTGGCCCCCTTGGGGTCCGGACTGGCGTCTACGGTCATCCCGCCCGTGCCGTCTGCTAAAGTCTTGCCTGTGTCTGGGCACAAAGTACGGGCGGTGAGTCTGGGGATGGAAAGGTCTGCGTTGGGTCACAGGTGTATGCATGCCCAAAGACCCTGTTGTCTTTCAAGCTTTGTAGCCTGGGGTCAGTCTTCTCCGAGAACAGACCCTTACCATCAAAGGGTAAGTCCTGGATGGTATATTGTAACTCAGGTGGGAGGCTGGAAACCTGTAGCCATGAGATTCGTCTACCTACCATGATTTACCAGCAAGCAGCCTCCTTCTGGGGCCAGCATCCTTAGAATAAAGGAACAGAGTGAGAAGTGACACAATATAACATTTCCAAATGACAAGTTTGGTGGTGGCAGCAGTTACATGATTCCAGAGTGTAGCAAAACTGGGGTTACCACAGTTGATGATAAGAGAACTGTAGAGACTAGAAACTGAAGCAATGGATTGGCAATTTATGACCAAGCATGGAGAGCAAGCTAGGCATTCAATCTAGTTACAAGTATCAAATACTTATCAGATACTCAGTAAGATAAATTTCAAGGAACCTGTCTGTAGGAGAACAGAACAAAAAGATGCAAGGGAGGTAACTGACAGACTAATGCCTATAGGGCCAACCATCTAAAGTGCCTTCAGCAGCACTTGCTTCTGAACTATGGTAGATCTGGCAAGCTACTAGTATCTGAGAAGTTTGGTGAACTTTAGCACTAAGGGCTATAATAATTACATAACTTTCCCTTCCTATAGGGAGATTGGTAATGTACATAAGGAATAGAGACAAAAGGGTTTATTGAAGTCTAAATATTTTTTTACAGAGAAAAATATAAACCCTTAACCAACTCATTAGGAAGTTGCTTAGACCGTGACACCATGCACTCAATCATTTATGAACAAAGTATTTTATTAGGAAACAAATACTTTTTATAATAAAAATCCTATAGAAACACCGTCACTAAGGAAAATTTTACAGTATGGGAAACAGACCTTGTTACATTTGAAAAAGCAGTTATCAAATCAGTACATACAATAGACAAAAAATGGCAAAAGAGCATCTGATGAAGTGGGTTTTAGCCATGAATGCTTATGCCAAAATAAATTTGTTAGTCTCTAAGGTGCCACAAGGACTCCTCGTTGTTTTGACTACATCAGTAACCTAAGAAGAATGGAGGAAGATATCTGAAATAGCATGAGCTTTTACAATCAATCAATCTTTGGCAAGCTCTTATCTAAAATCCATAGCATAGACATTCCCCTATAGCTTTTAAATATCTTTCACCAAGTTACACCCAACTTATTCAAGAAATACAAAGCAGAAACACCAGACTTTGCATATGCAATAAAGCAGTATCACAGATCCACTTATACTGGACAAAAATAAGTGCCAGGACAAGCTTCCTTTCAGATATCCTATATGATGTAGACTTTATATATATATGTTTATTAGGAAGGAAATGGGATCCAAAAATCAATACAAATAGAAACGTACCCTATATTAGTAATTGCAAAGGAATTTATATTGACTAGTAGAACTTCTGTCTTCAAGCCCACAAACTATATTGTATGTGGCTGTCTTCAATGAATCAGTATTTTCCTGTAGAACAAGTTATGTAGCTTGTTTAGGTTAAGTAAGTGATCTTTGGCATCTATATATATTTTAAAATAACTTCACCCGTTTTCCTTTTCCTGTTGAAGATGAATATGATTTGAGTTAGTTTTTTTTATTTTTACAATTCCACATAAGGAGACATAAAGTCTCCATATATTACAAATATGTAGTATTTTCCTTTGAACTGGATTGGCTTATCTTCTATTTAACTAATAAACACACACACAGACATGCACACACACAAAGGTTTGTCTGGGACCTCTAACTCCACACCCTTTGTGACACTTTGGTTGAACAAAGGGGACAGACAGCTGCCCTACCAGGTCAGCTGGTGAATCACCTTACCTAGAGGGTAAAACTGGCATAGCCTGCTGCACATTACCTGATCCACACAGGCACAATATAAAACAGATGTAGGCTGCTATAAATTAGGCCAGAGCAAGCCCAGGGATTAGAGGAGCATGGAGGATGCTATAAACCACCTTTCTTATAGTATTTCAGAGTTCTTGTTTCCAAGTGTGGATGAAACCAACAGGTGTAGGGGTGAGTAAAAATGAAAATAAAACAAGAAGCCAAATTCATCACTGCTACAGCACAATTGGTTTTCATGGTGTTACATCAGCGTTTTGAGCATGATATTACAAAGATCTCTTTGCCTACATGAAAGTACTTCACAAAGCTGGTGAATTCGGGTCACTCTGCCTGCCAGCCAAGGCAGCCATGGTTTTATAATCAGGATCATGGAATTAGCCAAACTACTGGGGCTGGACTGGAATAAGGATACATACAGAACTTTATACCTGAATAATTACAACTGTGGCAATGCTCCTTAAAAACTGAACAGTCACAGTAGTGGCAACTTTCCTTTATCTATTTGAGTTGCATTACTATTGTCTTGCTTTCACTGTTAGGTGTCCTCCTTCTGGCGGCTAGAATGAATTACTATCCCTCAGAGAAATTCCACAGAAATTCCCAGAGGGGGAAAACTTTAAAAATACCCAGCTGAGGGCACAGACCACCCTTTGTGCTCCCATTTGTGGAAGGGTGTAACTTTTCAGTTACATGGATCCTAGTGGCCCATGGGAAATCTGGACCCAAATCCCACAGCTGTCTCACGTTGTTGTACCATCCCTTCCAACATTGGCAGCATAGCTGGCTCAGTCACAATACTCCCTTTTGGTCCTGCATCACTACTGCACACTTTTTCTGCCTTCAAGGGAGCTAAAAGAAGAGGGAGTAATGGCTAAAATAAGCAGCAATCTGCTCAGTAACTTCTGCTGTTTACCCAAAGAGTCGGTCAGGGCAGCTCTTGTGCCACCACCAGCTACTTGCACATGACAATGCACAGTGTGGCACTAGACAGTTTGCTGGTGGCAAGGAGAAGACTATTTTAGCAATGCCCACCTTTCCCAAACAGCTCCTTATCTGCATTTTTTGTATAGTTATCAAGTTTTGTATAGCTCAATAACAGTTCTGACCAATGAGAAAAAGGTCACTGAGCTCCCCCATGTGGTAGCCCGAGCAGTGAGAGCTATGCCTGAGGGCACCCCCCCCCCCCCCCCCC
>NC_133772.1:115513547-115530210 GCF_003597395.2 Chelonoidis abingdonii | reverse complement strand
TCCACAGAGGGGGTCCCCCAAGGAGTATTTGGGGAATCCAGGCTGATAAGAGCCTAATTCTTATCTGGTGGCAGCGAAGTAAAATCCAAGCTGGTAGTGAGCTTGGGGGAGGTTCAGATAAACACTCAGATGTTGAACTCTAAGTCCAGATTTGAGACAGACGTTTATTACAACAATACCCTGGACAGCGGGGTTGTAAGCTCCTGGGGCAGCGCAGCTGCAGAGCCCAACCTGACCCAGTCTCTGTGCTGTGTGGTGGTGGTGATGGCAGTGTGGCCTGGCTCCAGCTGGGTGGTGCAGCTGTAGTGCTGCCAGCCACCAGTGCTCCAGGCAGTGTGGTAAGGGGGCGGGGAGCAGGAGGAGTTGGATAGAGGGCAGGGGAGTTCAGGGCGGTGGTCAGAGGGACGGGGTGTGGATAGGGGGTTGGGGCGGTAGGGAGGGAACAGGGTTCCCAGGGGGGCAGTCAGAAAGGAAGCGGGGTTGGATGGGGCAGCAGGGGGCAGTCAGGGGCAGGGGTTCAGGGGCGATCAGGGAACAGGGAGAAGGAGTGGTTGGATGGGGCAGGGGTCCTGGGAGGCAGTCAGGAACGAGAGGAGGGGTTGGATGGGGTGGCAAGGGTCTGGGGGCAGTCAGGGATGGGGAACAGGGGTGTGTGGATGGGGCAGGCGTCTTGGGGGCGGGGCATCAGGGAACAGGGGGGTTGGATGGGGCAGGAGTCTGGGGGGGGCAGATAGAAGGTGGGAGGGCGGGCCACGCCCCCCCTCCCCTAACTGGCCCTCCATACAATTTACAAAACCCATTGTGGCCCTCAGGCCAAAAAGTTTGCCCACCCCTGCACTAGGAACACAGGGGCAAGCAGACTGCTGCTGCAGGGAGTGTGTGTGTATAAGGGTGTCTGCTGTGCTGCATTGACATTCCTCAGCACGGAGAGGTCACAGAGCTACTCAGGATCCCACTCCTGGCAGCTGAGGAGGCAGTGGGAGAACTCAGAGGAAATCACAGAACCATAGGCAGGCAGGCAGCGCGGACTGTTCTGGGAGAAACTGCTGTGCAAAGCAGAACGAGGGCTGGCGTGTGGGGGTGTTCCCCCCACCCCACGCCTCAGGATAGGTCAGTCAGCCTGCTGTCTCCCCCATCCCAGATATATCCCTCTCCTCTACCTCCCCCCTCACACTTCAGATGAAAAAGCAGCTTACAATCTACTAGGATGTCCCTGGAATGATGTAATTGAGAATCCTGCATCACCTGATGCTGTACCTGCCCCATGAGTCATTGTAAATCCTTCCCAAAGCACCTGTGGCCAGTTGCACAGTGGGATAGTTACCATAGTGCACTGCTCTCTGTGTCAATGCAAGAGCTGTTAGTGTGGATGCATTCTGCCGAGCTAGTGTGGACATGCAACAGTAGTTTTAATTAAAGCACTTTAATGCAGCATAACTTTTGCTGACAAAACTTTGTCATGAAGACAAGGTCTTATTCCCATACTCAGGGGACTGTGTTAGGAAAATTAGAGTCTTTTACTTCATGGTAAGAAATGTCATGGTATGGACCTCAAAATGTTGTCCCAGGAGGGGCTGCCCTTGCACCATGGGAGAGGCTTTGGAGAAGTAGGGGGAAGGGAGACAACAAAAATTTTGAATAGAAGTTTCTGGTGGTCCTCTCTAGAAAATTTTGGCGTGTTCCCAGCCACCCACTCACCGACCGCCCAAAGTCAATTTCTGTCATCATCTTCCCTTCAAAATCAGTTAGCTGCTATTACTGCTTTGTGGATTCCTGTTGCTCTACAGAGTGCCAGGATGTCCTCAGGATCTTCACTCCTGGCTGCTCATAGCAAGATCTTTACTCCCCTCAGCTAGGAAGAACTGTGAAGAAGGAGAGTCTCAGAGAGAAACCAAGTAGTCAGAGGAGAGGGCAGGTGGGACCTGAGATGAGCTCTCAAGGAAATGCTGCTGCTTGGGAGGGTCACAGCTACACTATTCTGGGTATGTCAGTGAGATATTAACAGGTCTCAAACCAAGATAGTGGAGAGAAGTGGAAGGGCTCAGCTGTCCAAGGCAATCGGAAGAGGTGAAATGGTGTCAGGTACAAGTCCTGTCATCCAAAAGTGGGACAAGGCAACTGTTATGGTGGAATCATTGCATATCAGAGTTGGAAGGGACCTCAGGAGGTCATCTAGTCCAACCCTCTGCTCAGAGCAGGACCAATCATCAGACAGATTTTTGCCTTGGATTCCTAAGTGGCTCCCTTAAGGATTAAACTCACAACCCTGCGTTTAGCAGGTCAATGCTCAAACCATGGAGCTATCCCTCCCCCTCCACTATGTTAGCCCCTACCATGCCTGGTCAGGGGAAGAGGTAGAAGAACCCTCAAGCCTAAGAAAGACATAAAGTGAAGTGATACAGTGGTTCAACACTCTCCTAGGTAGTGTGCAAGTGCAGCCAAAAGGCCTGGGTGCTTCCTTTGATGGGTGTAGGACTGCAGGCAGAGGAAACCTTCCAAGTTCAGGCTTCTTTTAGCAGGACACCTCCTCTATAAAAGGCAAGACACTCCAGATGGGAGCCAGTTAGGCTTGTCCAGCAGGAGTAGGGGCCCCCACCTTTGAAAATAAAATGTCACAATTTGGGGGCAGCTCCCCCAAATAAACAAGAGGCCAGTCGTGCTGGTCACTCCCAGAACACAGGAAGGGAAGGGAGGGAAAAGGCCACCAGGCTCTCTCATATGACTCCAGAGATGAGTTCTGAGTTGAGCTGGGGCCCACTGTGAGCCTGGAAGGGCCTGGGACACTTCAGAATCTTGGGAAGCTGGGATGGGAGCACTTTTGGGTCTGGAGCAACATGAATTCTGAGGGAACTGGGGCGAGAGTATTTGAGGGGGTAAGGAACTCTTAGGTCAGGGTCTGGGACAATGGAATCCTGAGCAGCAGGAAGGGAGGGACAATCAGAGTCTGAGGGGGGGGGAGGGTCTTCACTGGGCTCTGGGCTTCCTCTGCTTGTCCCCTTGTGAGTCAGAAAGTGGGCAGCCACACATGCAATGAAAGTGCACCTGGGAAGCTGTAGCAGTTCCTCCATCCAAACTCATTCCCTTAAAGCACCAGCACCATTTCCCTTTGGTGTCAGGCTCTTGGACCCTTCCCTGTCCCAGCTGTGCTAGAAAGTATCACATGTGTATCTCACATGATTCCTGGCAGGCTTACTTTTGCTCCCCTCTAAGCTACACACCTGACCTGCTATTCTAGTAGCAAGTTAATTGTGTGCAACCCAGCCATTTGGCAGAATTACCTGATGCCTAACAGTGTAGATGGAACAGGGGCGGGAGCAGCAGAGCACATGGGTAGGGTGACCATATTTCCCTATGCCGAATATGGGACACCTGGTAAAATTACTCATATTCAAGCGAGTTCAACGGCAATCAATCAGAACTATGAAGTACAAAAGTTCAAATTAACATCAAGTTGACTGCACACCTGTTAGAAATACTGCGTAGTTGGATTTTTTTTATTTACCTTCTGATCTTTAAGGCTTTAGGGTTCACGCTCTGATCAGGGGCTGGTCCTCTGCACAGCACTAGGAGTGGGATATGCCATGCCAGGGGGGATATGGAGGAGCAATGGGGCTAGGTGGGCTGAAGGTGCAAAGCAGGAGAGGACAGCAAGATGGGGAGCATGTAAAAGGCTGATGGGTGGGCAGCAGAGGTGACATGTAACCAGCTGCTGCCTGGCACCTGCCCTCATTCACCAGCCACTGCAGCTCACTGTGCACAACCAGTGCTGGCTAGAAACAGGACAGGAGGTGAGGCCCTGCTGGCCGAGAGCCAGCATGCAGCAGGGACTGCACTGTCAGACCAGCAGGAGGAGCAGCCAGCCTAGCACACAGCAGGTTTGCCCCACCATCAGCCTTGCATACCCCCCCCCATCATCAGCCACTGGACCCCCCTCACTCATTGCTGGTGGGCAGGTGGCTGGTGAGCAGGGATCCAACCAGCAGCAGGACCTGCCAGAACTGACGGGGAGGAACGGAGGGGTGCAGAAGACCAGGGGCGGCTCCAGGCACCAGCGCATTAAGCGTGTGCGTGGGGCAGCAAGCCGCAGGGGGCAGCCTGTCAGCTGCCATGAGGGCAGCAGTCAAGCGGCCTTTGGCGGCATTTCTGCAGGAGGTCTGCCAGTCCCGCAGTTTTGGTGGCAATTCAGAGGCAGGTATGCCAAAGGCGCGGGACTGGCAGACCTCCCGCAGAAATGTCGCTGAATCCACATTACCAGCGGACCTCCCACAGGCGCACCGCCAAAAGCCACCTGACTGCTGTGCTTGGGGCAGCAAAATACATAGAGCTGCCCCTGCAGAAGGCAGAAAACATGGGACAATTTGCCCATTTTTAAGAAGTCAGGACACTTGCAGGAGGGCTTAAATACAGGACTGTCCCTTTAAAAACAGGATGTCTGGTCACCCTACACATGGGGAGTTAGGGAACGTAAATTGACTTTTAGGTGGCAGTAGGATATAGTTGCCTGGGGGGGGTGGAAATGAAGGGGTGAAGTTTTATGTAGCTCCTTGTGTGACTTTCCTCAGCAGTGAGAACATCACCACCAACCTCATATGACACCTCTCCGCCCTGAGCAGTGGTAGTGGGACCAGGTGGCAAAGAATGACGATTCTTTTTCATCTGTGATAAATGTAATATGTGGAGCTGCAAAATACCTGCCAGCTATGACCCTTTCGTGCTGCTGTGTGACTGTATGCCATAAAGAAGCAACAAAAGGAACAAATCCACTTCTCCTTTTGCACATTCTCTTTAAAGTCACTGCGCAATGTGAGGGACTATGGCTTGCAAATAGGCATCAGGAAGTGGCTGTCATGATCACACTATCCTATCCCATACTGCTGGAGGGCTTCTTCTCTGGTTGCTAGCCCATACTGAAGCCCATGCCACCACATCTACACTGCTATTATTACCCATGCTGGCTAGATAAAAGCTAACACATATGCCTACCTGTGCTACAGTCATATCTTCACTTTGCAGTGTAGACATATTCTAAAGTGCCAAACACGTATACTATACTCAGATGACAAGATAAAAGCCAACATTAGAGGAAGCAAATTGCTTAATATTTAGTATCAAAATTTAATTTGAGGTTCTTTCAGCTTCAAAAGCAAGTAACTATCACCATCAGTAAAATTGAGATCTAAACTCATTAGTTTGGACAGACAGGTTTCTAAAAAGAAATTAAAAATAAATCTCCCCCTAAACTCACCTAAAAAAGTCAGAATCCCTCCATTTGAGAGAGAGTCAGGAAGTTTTTCCCTACACACAACAGAAAAAGAAATTAAAGCCTTACTATCCACTCTTTAAAAAATGTTTTTTACTGTTGTTTGGTCTACAGAGGCAACATGAGTGATAGGAAAGCCAGCTGGATGCTATTCTGCTTTACACATTTTAAACAAAACTGTAAATTAAATTCCAGCTGCTGAATTTTTATGACAAGTGATGATAGAAAACAAGAGCAGAAAGAACTCAGTTCAGAAAACTGCAATTAGAAAAACAAATCAATCTTCCAATTTAAAAAAAAGAAAAAAAGCAAGCAAATCAGCCTGACCAATCTGACCTAGAGTTGAAAAATTCATTGTCTAATTTTTATTTTTTATTAACTCCAGTTTAATTATAAATCTAAAAATTCTATTTTATTTGTATAAGTATCCCCTAAATTTATGCTGTCTCCCTTTCCCGTTAGACAATTAGAGAAGAATGCATGTCTAAAACTTCATATATATATGTTCACTTTCTAATTTATACTGAGTTTTCATTCATGCTTCCAGTATTGTCATCATAACTGGCACCCTCTCTCTTACACTGACAGTGGTATAAGATTGGAGATTCAAGTGAATGGCTCACTCAAATCACTACCGATGTTCCTCAAAAACAGCTAGGAAAAATTGTATCTTATCACTGGATTTTTTTTTTTTTGGATCACTAAATTACCATCTGATTGATCGCACTGCAGTTGTGATGCTTTCAGGTGCTTCCACAACAATTTGCTCTTGCATTGCAATTACAGGGTGATAGTAATCATGAGGGTCATGGTAGTCCTGACCTGTCCCTCGGCAGCCTTTCTGGCCATAAGAACCACTGCTGTTTTTGGCTGAGACTGTCTGGCCACGGTAGATTTGAGCCTGATGTTCACATATGCCAAATTTGCTGAGCAGGATGAAGACATCCCTTCGGAAAGCCTTGGTGAAAATAGCATAGAGGAATGGGTTGGCACAAGAGTTGAGTGGGTAGAACAGCACTAGCAGGATCTTGGAATTACTGACTGTTATCAAGGGCTTGTTCATGATGGCAGACAAAGCATAGAATGAGATAGGTGCCATGCATAGGAAGTCAGTGAAAATCAACACAGCCATCCTTTTAGCAATTCTGGTGTCTTTGTCTCCGGACTTGTACTCAGGGTTTCGCACAGTTATATAGATTTTTATGTAGCAAGCACAGATGATAATAAAGGCAATGATGTTCAGCATTAAAACAAAGAAAATGTAGGCTTGAGCCAACGGTGTTTCGGTATCCATGGGAAGGCAGATACTGACTTTGATGTAGCTGCTGACTCCAACTAGTGGCAAGAGGGCGAGAAGAAAGCATGAGAGCCAACCACCCAGCATGATGATCAAAGCATGCCGAAGGCGAAGCTTCCTGTCCAGGCGCATAGCAAAGGTGATGGCATACCAGCGCTCCAGGGTGATCACAGTCAGTGTGTATACAGAAAGCTCACAGGCAAAGACAGTGAAAAAGCCAGCTGTGTTGCAGCCAGGCCCAGTCTGCCAGTCTATGGCATGGTTGTAGTATTCTGACCTAGTGTAGAGATCCACCGAAGCAATCAGGAGAAGGTACAGTCCCATGCAGAAATCAGCAAAAGCCAGGTTGCACATCAGAAACCGTGGGACAGTCAACTTGTAATGACTGGTGAGAAGGATGAAGAGGACAAAAACATTACCCAGGATAGCCAGCAGGTTCACAAACCATACCACAATCCTTAGAAATTTATAGCCCATTATGTCTTCACAGGGATTAAACTCATCAGGCTCTGGAGTGCATACAATGTCTTCACTGCCACCACAGACTGTATAGTCGTAATGGCTGTCAAACCCCTGGATGTTGTCCTCTTGAGGGTTCTTGAGCTCTTGGCCAAACCCAACATCTCTATCCCCCTGCTCTTCAAAAAAAATGTAGTAGTGGGAGTTGCCATGAAAATCCCTGAATTTGGAGTTTTCAGCATACACGGTGTCAGTGCGGTCTACATCCTCTTCTGCATAGTCATGGTAAAAAGGGCCATTGAAGGTACTGACGGATCTTTTCTTACGAAAGCTGTGACTGCTGGTCTGGTTACACATCATGTATTCCAGAATTCTGAAAGAACACAGGGGTGAAATCACCACTGGAATTTGCAGTTCTGGTTGCATACAACAGGTATGTCAAGGGAAACACTTTTTAATAAGTAATATCTGAATTAAAATATCTCTGAACCAGAATGTTGTCCTGACACATTTTTGTTAATAAAAAGACCATGTGGTGAATCTTGAGCATACCCATCAGAGCTTTTTGTATGTTGGCAGACAGATACACAGTGTTGTAATCCTCTGCATCTGAGTTCTCACTTCTTTGATATGCTTACAATAACTTACAATAACAACAATTTTATCTTTCTGCTTAAAAATCCCAAGTGATGGGGCCTCTATCACTTCCCCAGAGTTGCTATTTCACAGCCTAATTCATGTCACTATCTGGAAGTTTTTCCTGATATTTTGGGGGCCTACATTTTTCTTTCTTAATTTCATTCAATTATTCTTAGTGGTTACTGATTGTGCCACCATAAATAATTCCTCTTCCTCCTTGGGGATTACATCCTTCAAAAATTCATAGATTTCTTACATCTGTTCTTTATAATTGTTTAATCAATGCACACAGCATTGTAGTCTTCTCTTCTTTCTGCATAAATCAATTCTCTCCAGCCCCTTAATCATTTTTTTACTCTCCTCTATATTTCCTCCAATTTATTCCTCCACAGTTTACTGACACTATGGTGCCCAGGGCGCAACACAATACTCCATATGTGGTCTGCGTAGCCACAGAGAAACGATAACTAAAGCCCCATGAAATTCTTTTGTATTGATAATTTTTTGTTTTATTTTTCAAGAGTTTTATTTATTTTGATTTATCCATGTGCAGGATGGGGGCATCGGAGGTGTCAGATCCTGCCCCCAGGGTGGTCTGGTGTCAGAGGCCTTTGAGGGCAGAGATTGCAGAGTGATCTGGACATGTACTCACAGGCCTGGAGTGACACCTCCAGTCTTGCAGGCCTGGGCCCAGCTCCCTGCTCCAGGAATTGCAACCTTGTGCATGGGGTCACAGCACCACTCAGATCTGGCTCAGGTGCCCCTCCATCATCATGACAGAAGGGCAGCTAGGTCATATCTGAGTGAATAGTGATATGACCCAGTGCTCCAGGTTGCAACACTCACTCAGATCTAGTCTGGTTGTCCCATGTCATGGTGATGGAGGAGAGGCCAGGCCAAATCTGAGTGGTGCTGCAATCTTACGTGCCAGGTCAGAATAACCAGTGAGGGGAGCCAGGCTGAGCCCTGCAGGACAGGAACCACAGGGATTGCCACTGCAGGGTTCTTTCATTTTACATGTTGTTTCTAGTTTTATTTTGTGTTATTCTGTAGTTCTGAAAACACGGAGCCCTACCTATTATCATGCTCTACAATGCAATGCTTCTATGTTTGTAGCCTCAAATAGCATTAGCAATGTTCTGACTACAATAACACCTTGCAAATGTGTATTGAATTTGCTGACTGCTATCACCCTACATTTCCTTCAGCATTTCTCATCCCAGCTGTCTCCCTCCCATTCACTGTCTTTCAGACTTTCACCAGATGTACTGGAGCTGCTTTTCTCAAAGGAGAATCTTATTTTCTTTCTTTCTGCCCATGTTTCTAATCTCTGTACATCCTTTTGTGGTAGTTTTCTGCCCTCAGAGTTGTTTGAAACTCCTCCATGACCTAATATAATCTATGAATTCCATTAATATACTATCTATGCCAATGTTTAAAATACGATAGGTATCCTAGAAATTCTATAGATAGATATTATTTTCTTTTCATATATCAGAGATTGGTCTGAGCAAGACCCTTGCTCTGAACTTTGGAGAAGTTTGCATTTAAATCTAAATTTGAACTCTGCAATGACAGTTTCTCTACAATTACAATAAAGTTTAAATTTTACTTATAGGAACACAGGTTTGCCAGACTGGATCAGACCGTCAAGTCCATTTACTTCTGTATCCTGTCACCAACTGTGGCCAGCATCTGTTGCTTCAGAAAAACAGGCAAGTAACCTTGCAGAAGATAATTATGGAATAATCTGGCCACAAATAAAATGTTCTCCTCACCCTTTTAGTTAGAGACTGGCCGAAGCACAAGGTTTTATGTCCCTTCCAAGACTTTTGGTTATTTTTAAATCCTTACTATATCAACTCTGGATATTGTTGTTATCTATAAAAACATCTCATCCTGTGCTGAATCCTGCTCAACTCTTGGCCTCAAAAATATCTTGTGGCAATGAGTTCTACAAACTAACTATGTGTTGCGTGAAAAAGTATTTATTTTTATTAATTTTAAACCTGTCCCTCTGCACTATTATATAATTTCAAAAATGGCTACAAAACCCATTAACTAGAATTATAATATTATTTATTACATATTAAAATATCAATTAATCCTTCTTTAATTATATGACTTATGATTTAATCAAAGTTGCTAACACTCACCCTTTGGTTTTCTTCCAGTTCTTGAAAGCACAGCAGTGGCTTGGATAGGACAGGTCAGCTCGCATTAGATGAAGAAAAGTCTTTACGGGAGGTAGTTTCTTCAATGTCCATGTATTTTTAGCCATCAGTTCTTTAAGGTTTTCCAGTCCTTTTGTTGGAAGGGTAGCAACACTGGTCCGGGAGACATCACTGTGTAAAGAAAGAATAAAACTTCAGCAAATGAAATGACTGGAATGAGACATTTAAGATCTTCAAAGCACTCCAGGAGTTGCACAGAAAGCTACAGCACAAAAAACAAAACTAAAACTAAAACACAACCAACAACATATGAGGGAGGTGACGCAGGAGTTGGCATTCTGCCTGCGTATATTCTACTTGAAATGTACCAACTGGGTATCACCAAACAGCATTCAGATGGCACCCAGCGTCATGATGCCAGACAACTTGTTTGACTGCATAAATGCACAATGAAAGTGCAATGAATGGGATGAAGGAATCACTGCTGGCACAGAGCCCAGGGCATTATTTTTTTTTGTTTATTTTAATTAATGATTGCACAGAGATACTGGGTACAACTTGTTTGAGATGATAAAATCTCCCTAAATTATTCTTTGGTTTACAAACCTGAAAAACTGCTACAACTTTGAAAGAGCGAGTCAGTGTGGCCTCTTTTTCAGTAATTTTAAAACTGGTTTTCTATTTGAAACACATTTTTGCATAGACAGTGTTGTGATTGCTATCGGTGGCCATCAGCTATGCTTCTCATAAGCCTTGCAGCAGAAGCAGTGCTTCAGTTTGCCTTTGTAATTGAAAATGAATTCTTTAAAGATTTAATATCTGTGAGAACATGCTCATTTTGGAGAGACAATTGAAAGCAGAAGCAGATATGATAGTATCATTTGCTCATCTAATTCACACAGGCCCTCATTTTGCAAAGGCTTTAAACACATGCATAACTTTACACACTTGACTCTATTCTATTCAAATAAAGTTAAGAGCATACTGAAATATCTGCAGAATTGATGCCATCATTTGCTGCAGTTGCTGATGAGAGTTAGCTAGGTACAGCTATAATCTGATTTTGAGTAGGAGAAGAAAGATCATCTCCCTGCTCCCTTTAGCACATCTGTATACCATTTTTCCATCCTCAAGGTTTTAAAACTGATTACTTTCTCCCTGGGCAAACTATGAATGACAAAAACACCAAAATCTTTTAAAATAGGCTTTTAAGGCTCAAGTAGTTTAAAACACACAAAAAATCAATAAAAATGTAGATTTAAACACACAAAGTTTCTCCTTCTGCTATTTTCCCTCTAGTTTCTAGCGGTGCTTCTTGAACCATATGCCAATTTAAGAGAAAACACTCTTATAGCTATAGCAATGTTCCTCACAAGCTGAACATCAGCTCATATTAAACCTGTACTATATTGAGAAAGATGGCAACTGTCAAGTGTTGCTATTTTAAGAGCTTTACTAACAAAGAACATGATTCTAAGCATGTAAACAAAAGTGTGTTTTCTGTGCACTGTGTCCCCTAATTCACAGGGAAAGAACTAATAGTGAGCTTTTAGAAAAGATATGTGGTGCAAAGCAACATGGCAAAATGCATCTCTTTCCCCTTTGCCAAAAACCTGTGCCCTGAGCCCTCACAAAAGATCTGTGCAAATGTCATCAGTGGGAGAAGAGTGAACAGATAAGCAAGACAATGCCATCCCATTCCCATATGGCAAAACCCCACACAAGTGGCTCTCCATTGGGAAGAATGACCTTTTCTGTTTCTCCTTTTTGGATAAACAGTGGTGTTACTTTTAGCAGTTATCAGCAAAAGAACCACATTCTTGGGATGTGCCTGCTCACTCCACACAAGCTAGTAACTATATGGAAAAGTCTAACCATTGAGGAGCCACGCAAGTCCTCCCTCAAGCCAGAGGATGCTCCATGTGAGTCTATATAAAGGAGCATGTTTCCCTTGCCATCCTCATTTCCATAATGGCGACTCCCCAGTCTCCTCAGGAAAGTATTCTGAAGCTTAATACATCCCACAGTATTCAGTCTAAGTGTTGTTTTTCTTAATTTCGCATCATTCCTCAAGGTTATAACCCTGTATACCACCCTAAGCAATGTTTTTCTATTCTCGGACACAGAAAAAGGAAATCATTACAAAACAGGAGAAAAAACTTCTTGGGATTATGTACAGGAAAACAGAGATTTTAATTGTGAATGTTACCTTGAGGAGACAAAGACAATTTTTTTAAAACTAATCAAAACTAATACAGAATCACTGTACTCCCCAGAGGCTGCAGAAATGTATACGAAAATAAGAGATGGAAAGAGAGAAGCACAATAAAAGTGGATACCTAATGAAAACACAAACAAAAAGTGTGACGGGTTGGATCACAGAAACCCCCTTGGAAGCTGCCACCTGATACGCCAAGACTACTTCTGCCCCCTGCTTTCCCTCCCAGCTCGGGACCCCAGCACCCTATCTTGCTGAGCCAGACACTCCCGTCTGCTTCAACAAAGACCCAGGGTCTGAATTTCTTGCCCCAAAGCTGCAGGTTTACCTGAAAGCTGCTCAAAGAAGCATTCCTGTCTTTAACACTCAGATGCCCAACTCCCAATTGGGTCTAAACCAAGAAAAATAACATAAAATGTGCAAATCTATGTCTAATCAAACTGAATACAGATAAGATCATCACCAATTCCAGAATGCTCCCTTTTACAGACTAATCTCCTTTTAGCCTGGGTCCAGCAATCATTCACACCTCCTGTAGTTACTGTCCTTTATTCCAGTTTCTTTCAAGTATCCTCGGGGGTGGAGAGGCTCCCTCTTTAGCCAGCTGAAGACCAAATGGAGGAGTTTCCCAGGGGTTTAAACAGACTTTCTCTTGTGGGTGGAGACCCTCTCCTCACTTCTATGCATAGTCAAGCTCCAAAATGGCGTTTAGGAGTCACCTGGGCAAGTCACATGTCCATGCATGACTCACAGTTTTTACAGGTAGCATTGATTGTTTACATGCTACCTTGAACGTCCTCAAGTAGACTTCTTATGTGAATTGGAGCATCCAAGATCCATTGTCCTTTAAGTGTTTCTTGATTAGATACTTCATTTCAACATTCCTTTCTCCAGGAACTGATCAAATGCTCTACTACGGTTATTTAGAAATCAAACCAGTACACAGCCAACATTCATAACTTCGAATACAAAAATGATACGTGCATACAAATAGGATTAATACATTCAGTAGATCATAACCTTTACGGAGATATGTTACATGGCATACGTAGCATAAAACACATTCTAAGTATATTTCCATAAAGCTTTATGGGAGATACCGTCACAAAAAGTATCTCTGTAAAAGGCAATATATAAAAATCTGAGGTGCCTATTAATGAAAAATGTTGCATAGGAAAACAAACATTATTGCCCAAATTTACTTTTGAGATTCCTAGAGGAGAAACATACATTTCAATGAGAAACATGCAGTCTCATTTGTCACTTTGCACAAAGTAACTAATCAGGTTTCCCTATCTAAAATATAAGAGGAGTGGGGAAAAGCTCTAACAGAGAGATTGAAGAAATAGGGCGGTGCTTGCTGATAAACACATTGATTTAATGTTAGGTTATTAAATTACAGAATTAAGTTAATCAGACAACAAAGATGAAGAAAATAGTCATATTAGTTTTAAAATGAGAGAAAAGAGAGCGAGCGAGAGACCAATGATAGGGGAAACCTCAAAAGGTTTGGTGTCTAGAGACATATAATCATCCCAAGCTTTCGATGCTGATAGAAATCTTAAACCTGAGTCTGCAAAACTGAGCTGGAAAGCTCACGAAAGCAGACTCTTATGAGATTTCTGGCCCTTTCAGATCTGATCCCTGCCTTCAAGAACAATATTATGATTGATGGGAAACGAAGCAGGAAGAATAATGCCTGGTGGCTAACAGCAATATATCTCAACGTCCATTATACGTTTACATACCAAGGAGTAATAATTTCTAAAAACTGAGACTTCCAGCCAATATAATTCAATTTTGTTGGGTGCTTGGGAATGTAGGGTAATTGTGAAAGTAATTATGTATGAATACATTAATTCTTATATGCTTATAACAAAAGTAAGAAGAATCTCTGTTAAAAGAAATCACAACAAATGCAAAAGAGAAGACTGGAATACCAAAAGCCAAGGAAGTAAAAGTAAATAAAATAGAAAATGAGATTTTAGAAATACTAAACAATATACAATCATAGAAACGTAGGGCTGGAAGGGACCTCAAGAAGTTATGAAGTCCTGTCCCCTCTGCTGAGGCAAGACCAAGCAAACCCAGACTATCCCTGACATGTATTTGTTCAACCTGTTCTTAAAAATCTACAATGATTAGGATTTTGCAATCTCCCTTGGAAGCCTATTCCAAAATTTAACTCTCGTAGTTAGAAAGTTTTCCCTAATATCTAACCTAAATCTCCCTTGCTGCAGTTTAATCACATTATTTCTTGTCCTACTTTCAGTGAACAAGGAGGACAATCAATCATAGTCCTATTTATAACAGTCCTTAACATATTTGAAGACTGTTATCAGGTTCCCCCACCCCGAGTCTTCCTTTCTCAAGACTAAACATGCCCAGTTTTTTTAACCGTTCCTCATAGGTCAGGTTTTCTAAACATTTTATCATTTTTGTTGCTCTCCTCTGGACCCTCTCCAATTAGTCCACGTCTTTCCTAAAGTATGGTGCCCAGACACAGTAGTCCAGCTAAGGCTTCAAGACTGCCACGTAGAGTTGGACAATTTCCTCCCATATGACCATAAAATGAAGGGAGTGTGGGAAAACATAAAACTCAAATTAAATGCATAAATCCTTTCATTTAATAAGAGAGATTAGTCCTTCATTCTTTATTCCTCAGCCTTTCCATCTGCGTTAAATTAGACTTTGTTTCCTGCACTGACCTTAAGAACATTTTTAGTTTAGAAAATGTCAAAACATTTTTGTGGGATTAAAACACAGCTGGGATTCAGATTTGCTTTAGTCAAATAATGAAAGAGACATTAAAATTGAAATAGCTTGCATTATCTAAAATGTTATGGTTCACCACAAAGCTGCACAGATACTGGATCTGGCGCACAAGGAGTGGAATAAAACCAATTTTTGCTGAACTCTCACAGGTGCATAACCAAGAGGTGTTATTTCTAGGTTCATATTTGCAGCAAAAAGGCCAGGAAATGTGGGGAAATTTGTACTGTTTATGCTGTACCAGTTTTGTGGATAAACAGGTGTCTTCATTCTCCAGGGCTGTCAATCTACCATCTTTCAGCAGTAAACTTACCTTAAACACCTAATTCTGAAGGCTAACATTACAGAATTTTCACAGTAAATTTATGGTGATCTTCCTGACAGGATATACAGAAGGCAGAGTGATGGGCTTTGCCCTGTTTCATTATTGCTCAATCCTGGTTTCACAGACTACTACAAAAAATGTTTTAGAAGGTGATTGGTACTTACACTGCTGACAATGTCTAGACAGGTGGTGAGATGAGACTGCTGCTACTGATTTGATTTGTTTCCATTAAAATATAGTCTATATCTACAAATCACATACACTGCTAGTCTATGGGAAAAATACTCAATTTGAGTCATCCCATTTTTGCCTTTCATTTATAGACTCATAGACTTCAAGGCCAGAAGGGACTATTGTGATTATAGTCTGACCTCCTGCATTTCACAGGCCACAGAACCTCACCCACCCACTCTTATAATAGACCCATAACCTGTGGCTGAGTTACTGAAATCCTCCAATCATGATTTAAAGACTTCAAATTACAGAGAATCCACCATTAACTCTAATTCAAGTGTCCCAAGCCGCAGAGGAAGATGACCCCCCCAACCCAGGGTCTATGCCAATCTGACCCAGGGGAAAATTCCTTCCCTACTCCAAATATGGTGATCAGCTAGACTCTAAGCATATTTGAGAGACCCATCAGCGAAACACTGGGGAAAGAATTGTCTCTAATGAGGTAGAGTCTTCCCCATCTACTGTCCCTTTTCTGGCCATTGGAGATATTTGTTAATAGCAGTCACAGATGGGCCATATGCCATTGTAGGCAGTCTTATCATACCAGCTCCTCCACACGCTTATCAAGCTCAGTCTTGAAACTAGTTGGGTTTGTTTGCCCTCACTGCTCCCCTTGAAAACCTATTCCAACACTTCACTCCTCTGATGGTTAGAAACCTATGTCTAATTTCAAGCCTAAACTTGTTCATGGCCAGTTTATATCCATTTGTTCCTGTGCCTTTAACTTAAATAACTCCTCTCCTTCTCTGGTGTTTATCCCTCTGACGTATTTAGAGAGAAAGAGCAATCATGTCTCCCCTCAGCTTTCGTTTGGTCAAGATAAACAAATCACATCACAATGGTCACTCATGGTCATCCTGTGATTGACCAATACACCCAGGTCTTTCTCCTCCTCTGTCACTTCCAACTGATAAGTCCCCAACTTATAGCAAAACTTCTTGTTGTTAGTCCCTAAGTGCACAACCTTGCACTTTGCACTATTAAATGTCATTCCATTTCTATTACTACAGTTTTCAAGGTCTTCCAAATCTTCTTGTATGATATTCTGTATTGGCAATACCTCCTAACTTTGTGCCATCTGCAAATTTTATTAGCATTTATTTCAACCATTTGTTATATCTGGTTTCAAACTAAGGGTAAGTCTACACTACGGGATTATTCCGATTTTACATAAACCGGTTTTATAAAACAGATTGTATAAAGTCGAGTGCACGCGGCCACACTAAGCACATTAATTCGGTGGTGTGCGTCCATGGTCCGAGGCTAGCGTCGATTTCCGGAGCGT
>NC_133772.1:115509072-115513007 GCF_003597395.2 Chelonoidis abingdonii | reverse complement strand
TGCACTGTGTGGTGCTACCATAGCTATCCATAGTTCTGCAGTCCTCGCCCTGCCCCTTTAGAATTCTTGGTTTGAGAGCCGCAGTGGCTGATGGACAACATTCAATTAATTGTCGCGGGTGGTTGAAATGTCATCACTCATTCCTTCCTCCAGGGAGGCACGGAGAGCAATCATTTCGCGCCCTTTTCCTGACTGCCCGTGGAGACACCACAGCACACTAACCATGGAGCGCGTTCAGCTTTTTTTTTACAGTCACTGGTATGTGTGACTGGATGCCGCGGACAAGAGGCATTACTCCAGCGGACATTCTTAACTACAGCAGCATGGGTTTGCGTTTGTGCATGATAGCAGAGATTGCTTTATCAGTGTTTTGTTACGTCCTGCCTGCCGCGCGTAATCTGGCAATGATTGATGGTTATCATGTCCTCTGTACTGTTCGTCTTATGAGGTGCCCCTGGTTGAGATCGGTCCTAGGGGGCGCAAAGCAGAACTGCGTGATATGATCCCTGGTCAGTCCTCCTTTTGATTGTTTTTAAAATAGAAGTCCATCCTCGCAGAGATATGGGCAGTACTAGAGAACCAGTGAATCAGAGAGGCACAGTGTCTGGTCAGAATCCGCAGCAGAATGATGAGCTACATGCCATCCACTGGGAGGTGCCTTTACAACCACCCGTTGCTTTCCCTCCTCACCCAACCTTCTGGGCTACCCTGGCAGTGTACCCCCCATTTTGCGTCATGAAGTAAGAAAGACGAATGCGGAGAAGAAACACTGACTTTTCAGTTGAGATAATTGAGGGAGAGGAGCCTCCCAGCTGCTATGACAGTCAAGCAGACTTAAGCGGTTGCAGGGAGGAGAGAGTCCACATGCTGCTGCTATGACAGTCCAGGCAGGACAGAATCTTTTCTTACCAGGAAAGGCGAGGGGTTGAGGAGCTCAGCCCCAGTGCTATGAATGAAATGGTTACCAGCCATTCTTTACCATCTAACTGACAGACTAGGAGTCATTCTATTTCACCTCAAGCGGGCCCGCCGCCCAGTCTCACCTGAAGCCACAGGACACTCACAGTGTGATAACACAGGACAGACTAGTCCTACTGCACATCTGCACCAGGAAGGGAGGGAGCGGATACGGCTCACTGCGCAGATTCGCGTCCTAGCAGCAGTCATAGACCACAGTGGGTACATGAAAGAAGTCAAGAAACTAGATTTCTTCTCTTTTGGTAATATCGATTTTAGCGCTACTCCTCTGGTCAGGGAGGACTACAGAAACCGATTTAAAGAACCCTTTATATCGATATAAAGGGCCTTGTAGTGTGGACAGGTACAGCGTTAAATCAGTTTAACGCTGCTAAAATCAGTTTAAACGCGTAGTGTAGACCAGCCCTAAGAGTGTAAGCTCCTCAGGGAAGGGACTGTCTTTTACTCTACAGGTGTATGGATGCTACTGTAATACAAGTAAAGATCTTTACAATTTATGGACCCACTTCTGCACCACTGATTGAACAAATAAAAATGTGAGTTTTCCTTATATAAGGAGAGCAGAGTTGGATCCATGTTACCTTTTCCTATGAATATATGCAAGGCTCAGATATTTTCATGTGCGGAGGGGAAAGTGGGAAAGTATGCTCCTCCTATACATTATCCTTTTGTAATGTTTTGGGGAATCCACATGCAGCTAGTGAGTGTTGATTAATTCTCTATATAACTCTACACGTCAATGTTTAGTAAAACCAACTATGGGGTGACAAAGACTTTGTCTGGAAGAAGCTACAGAACAAACAAAAAAGTTATCAACATTGTAATGACTTTGCTCTGGCAGAACAAATGAGTAACTTCATCTCCAACTTTTCCGCAGAGGGCTAAGGTTTGAAGGAATGGAATTTCTCCAGAAGAGGGAACAAACAGATGATGTGTGGATACAGCCCTTTAAAAACACAGAGACTGGATGGATCAGGGAGACAAATGAAGCTTGGGGCAGCAGAGACAGACAAAGGGACAAGCTTTTGAAGGGAAAGAGGACTCTCTGACTGCAGGACCAGCCAAGATTGAAGGAAACTGACTGCAAAGGTCTGAGAGAGATTCCATAAGTTGGAAAAGCCATGAGCAGTAGGAGGGAGATTCTGTCCACCTAAGAAGCCTCTGACCACATCCAAAAGAATACTCAAGAGTAGAGAGCATTTTTTTGTTTTTACATAACTCTCTTCATCTAAAGTCAAGAGTAATCGTTAGAGAACTGGTCTACACTACAGATTTAGTCAACATAAAGCAACTTACATCAACCTATGTAAGTGTCTACATTACAATGGTGCTCCCACTTATGTAAGGGTATGTCTACACTACGGGATTACTCTGATTTTACAGAATTCGATTTTTGGCAACAGACTGTATAAAGTCGAGTGCATGTGGCCACACTTAAGCACATTCATTCGGCGGTGTGCGTCCATAGTACCGAGGCTAGCGTTGACTTCCGGAGTGTTGCACTGTGGGTAGCTATCCCATAGTTCCTGCCCATTGGAATTCTGGGTTGAGATCCCAGTGCCTGATGGGGCAAAAAAATTGTCGCAGGTGGTTCTGGGTACATGTCATCAAGCCCCCCTCTCCCTCCCTCCCTCCCTCCCTCCATGAAAGCAATGGCAGACAACCATTTCATGCCTTTTTCCCTGGGTTACCTGTGCAGATGCCATACCACAGCAATCATGGAGCCCACACAGCTGACTGTCACCATAAATCTCCTAGGTGCTGGCAGATGTGGGACTGCATTGCTACACAGCAGCAGCTCATTGCCTTTTGGCAGCAGATGGTGCATTAGGACTGAAAGCTATTGTCATCATACAGAGATGGGAGTGACTCAGCCAGGTCATTTCCCATCTTCTGCCGAGCACCCAGGAGATGACGATGGCTAGCAGTCTTAATGCAGCATCTTCTGCTAAGCACCCAGGAGATGACGATGGCTAGCAGTCATACTGCACCATCTGCTGCTAGCCTAAGATGTAAAAGATAGATAGAGTGGATCAAAACAAGAAATAGACCAAATTTGTTTTGTATTCATTTGCTCTCCCCTCCCTCTGTGAAATCAACAGCCTGCTAAACCCAGGCTTTTGAGTTCAATCCTTGAGGGGGCCATTCTGTGTGACAGTTTGTGTTTCTCCTTGATGCAAAGCCTCCACCTTTGCGGATTTTAATTCCCTGTAAACCATGTTGTCAGTCACCCCTCCCTCCGTCAGAGCAACGGCAGACAATTGTTTCGCGCCTTTTTTCAGCGCAGACGCCATACCATGGCAAGCATGGAGCTCAGTCAGCTCAACGCAGCAGTCATCAACATTGTAAACACCTTGTGCATTATCGTGCAGTTTATGCTGAACCAGAACCTGCAAAACCAGACGAGGAGGAGGTGACGGCAGCGCGGCGACGAGAGTGATGAGGACATGGACATGTAATTCTCTCAAACCGCGGGCTCCGGTGCTTTGGAGAGCATCGTGTTAATGGGGCAGGTTCATGCCATGGAACGCTGATTCTGGGCCAGGGAAACACGCACAGAGTGGTGGGACCGCACAGTGTTGCAGGTGTGGGACAATTCCCAGTGGCTGCAAAACTTCTGCATGCATAAGGGCACTTTCATGGAACTTTGTGACTTGCTTTCCCCTGCCCTGAAGTGCCAGAATACCAAGATGAGAGCAGCCCTCACAGTTCAAAGCACGTGACGATAGCCCTGTGGAAGCTTGCAACACCAGACAGCTACCAGTCAGTCAGGAATCAATTTAGAGTGAGCAAATCTACTTTGAGTGCTGCTGTGATGCAAGTAGCCAAAGTAATCACTGAGCTGCTGCTACCAAAGGTAGTGACTCTGGGAAATGTGCAGGTCATAGTAGATGGCTTTGCTGCAATGGGATTCCTTAACTATGGTGGGGCAACAGATGGAACCCATATCCCTATCT
>NC_133772.1:115430367-115505291 GCF_003597395.2 Chelonoidis abingdonii | reverse complement strand
CATTTTAATTTAATTTTAAATGAAGCTTCTTAAACATTTTAAAAACCTTATTTACTTTACATACAACAATAGTTTAGTTATATATTATAGACTTATAGAAAGAGACCTTCTAAAAATGTTAAAATGTATTACTGGCATGCGAAACCTTAAATTAGAGTGAATCAATGAAGATCTGGCACACCACTTCTGAAAGGTTGCCGAACCCTAGTGTAAGAATTACAGAAGGCCGTGAAATTGTTACCCACAAATTAAACTTGACTGAACATGCTACATTCCCAAAGTAGTTAGTCTGTGCAATGCTAGCAAATCCAAGGACCAGATCAAAGAAAAATGCTGTCAACTTAAAAAAAAAAGAAACTGGTTAGGAATAAACAGGAGCTTGTACATTTATGATCACTTATCATGGCTCCTCTGTCTTCTTTCCTGGAGAAGCAATTGCTCCTTGTGCAATGTCTATTTAGCACCATCTCCATCTTCTGGTGGAAAAGTTATTATGATATGTTTATTGCACATATGCACAGTTTCTAAAGGAAGATGGAAAGCTGTCTGTTGTGATTGAAAGATTAAAAACACATGCCAGTGTCCTGTGGATTAGTGACAAGTGGGTCAGCACAATAGACTACAGAAAATTATGACAACTTCCAGTCACTTTGAGGAACATATCTAACCTGAAAACACAGTAGGAGAAGAAATGTCTCTTTATATGCCCTGAATTCCACGTTTCCACTATTGGTAACCACAACGCTACATTAATGTGATATCTATAAAATGTTATCTATCTGCAGCCTCAGTGATTTGGATGTTTATATGTATATGTATTTTGACATACTTAGGTCAACATATTAGACCAACATCGTTTTAGATGTCTATTATATACACACAAAATATTCTGCCTAATATTCCCTTCCCTGTCAATGAAACCATTGTGTAAATAATCTTCTGTCCTGTAAAGGTATTTGGGAAACCTTATGCATTTAAAGGGATAGATCTCTAGCTGCACAGATACTGCCATTGCAAACTGCAGCAGGAAGAATAGACTTTAAGAACCTCAGCTAAGAAAACAGTCTTCTACCATTTGAGATGAAGGAAGATCTCTTTTGGCTCTCAGTTATAATATAGGTTTTATGATCCATAGACAGTCAGCAAGAAGAGGGAAACAACATAAGCAGACAGATGGAGAGACTCCCTACTTAACAGATTTCAGTACTGAGGCAAAACTCAAATTCTGCTGTAAGAAAAAGACTGTAATATTAAAGAATAAATACCCAAAAGTTTTAAACTATAACTGGAAGATTTTATTTTTTAAACTGATATGCTTTCTGGCTTTTTGTCTTGATTTCCCTGTTCCATATTCTACCTCCCTTTCTGAACTCGTAGTCACCAGCAAGGAACCTTCTGATACAGGATTGAGGCCACATATGTCAATACCACTTTACGGTTAAGCAGACATGTTTTTTTTTGCTGCAAAGCTGTTACCCTGCCAGTTTTTCTGTCATCAGTCACATTCAGAGAGGAAGATCATGCCTCCTACAACCTTAATTACCTAGTCTAGTTGGGAGGATTCTTGATGATCCTTAAGTAACCCAGTAGCCCAAACATCATTTTGATGCAATGACACTGAATATGACACACAAGTTGTCCTGTCGGATACAGAGTGAATCTGGCAACGTCATTTGGAGTGATCTCTGTGGCTGGCATCACTGCCATGATCACCAACAGGCTAAACCCTTCAATTCAGCTGCTATGCCTGGAGGAAGGAATTTCAGGATCTTCTGTAAGCAAATTAGAGGCTAGAGAAGTACCTGTTTTGTTTTGTTTTGTTTTTTTAACTCAGCACCCTCTCTCATTCTTCCAATAATTCTCAGCACCACCATAGTCCCCAGGATAGCATCCATCCACTACAATAAGGACTGGACCGATTCCCTTCTGAATCTATCAATCCCTCTCCTTAAACCTAAGCAGCAGAGAAAACAAAGAATTGGGTTTGTGTCCATATGTTTGTATAAAAAAATATCTGTCATGCATTCTTCAAACTTTTTTCCTGTTTGTTTTGTATTTTAGAAATAGCAAGAATATCAAACCTTGTCTTCCTTGATTTTATTGGTAGTCTATTTGGAGGACCAGAAAACTGGACTGGAAGTCAAATTAAATAGGGAGTAACAAAAACAGCAGCAGCAACAAAATAATTTTAAGAGTTGACTAAAAATACCTTCCTATCTCAGTTTCCATTTTCTTATTACTTATGCTACTATAATCCTACTAGTTCTCCAGTTACACAGTGTCTTTCATAAGAAACAAGGTAATGAGGATTTGTATTTCTAATGTAAAATACTAACTACTTCTAAAACTTCTTTCAGCTCTTCTTTAATCATCATAGAATAGCAAAAATAAATATATTTCTAAAAGGCACAAACCCAACTATTTTCTTTTTACAGGTGACTTTTAATTAGCTAAAGGAATAGTTGAGCTATGTACATCTGCCACTGTGTAAACCCCAAGAAACAAAACACCAAGGCCACGTCTACACTACAGGATAATATCGAATTAGCTAAAATCGGTTTTATAAAACTGATATTATAAATTCGATTTCATGCGGCCACACTAGGCACAGTAATTCGGTTGGTGGTCCTGCCCAAGGTACGTCGATTTCTGAGGTTGGCTTTGTGGCAGGTATTCTTCCGTAGCTTTATCCCAGATGATCCGCAGTCTCCCCGCCTTGGAATTCTGGGTTGAATCATTATTGTCGGGGTGGTTTGGAGAATGTCGCAGGTCATTGTTCTTGGGAAACATCGACTGACAATCTCGTCGCCGTTTCAGGATGCCCGGCATAGCCATAGCACGGAACCATTGGAGCCCGTTCAGCACCTTTTTTTCTCGGACGTCACGTAGTACTGGGGATGGCCGCAGCCGACAGAGAGTCATATCTCCCAGCGCTCCAGCGAGCATTCACTTCTTCCTTGAGCAATGTAAGCGAGAGATGGTTTAGCCGTCGTTCTTACCGTCACTGCAGAGAAAACTGGCAATGAGAATGAAACGTGTTATCTCTCCTCCTGCTACGTGCGTGCCCTATCCTAGAGTGCCCGGCTTAAATCGGCCGGGCGCAACGCAAAAGCAAGATTGGGAATTCCGACCCACTGGGGACGAGCCGAAGTCCCTCCGCTTAGTTTTATAGAGTCAGCTGTTAATAGGGCAATGTCAGGGTCCAAAGTAGTATAGGCACCGCTGCCTGTTCGTATTTTGTGGGCACCTCAGACACAAGCTCCGGCCTCGTTCTATCGACAGGGCACCCGCAACATCTCCGCGCTGTCCCCAACATTCTCGCGCCGATACTCGTGGCAGGTCGCTGCCATTTGGTCATGAAGTATAAGAATGAGCGAATAAGAAACACTGCGTGTTTCAGGAATAAGCATGAGAGGCAGAGGCAGCCTCGGCGCGATGATAGTCCAGGCGAGATAATAAGCGGTGGTGGGGGAAGCGAGCCACATGGCTGCTCGCTTAGGAAACAGTCCAGGCAGTACAGAAACTTTCTGTCTACCACGGAAAGGGAGGGCGGTGAGATCCGCCCGTATGCTTATATGAAGCGGTTATAGCCTTCTGTCCTATACTGGGAGAACCCAGCAAGTTGCCGCTCATATTCAACATGTTACATATAATCCATGAGACGGTTAGTAGTCTATTGCAACGTCTACACGGCGCAGGGGAGGGCTAGGAGAGCGAATACTGCCTCACTCGCTGAGCTGTGTCTACCAGCAGCATTCAGTCCACTAGGGTGACATTGAAGTGATCCAAGAATATATCTTGTCCTCTTACTTTCACTGGTGGTGGGTGGCGGAAAAAACTGAGGAGCTGTTCCCTGAACACGCAACACGTGTGTGTTTGAACACTACACACTGGGAGCTACCAGAAGCAAATATTTTGCAAAGACTGCTGTGAGATTGGGATACTGGAGTCTCTACACCCTCCATCATGAGCGCCATTTGAGTCTCTGGTTTCCCGTTACGTTGACGCAGCGCTGTGTATCTTGAGATTTTTTCAAACCTTGGCATCGTGTCTGTACGAGCTTCATACAACGAGTTTGTGTCTCTCACACAGTGATCAGATTAGTAATCTCCCGTACGTCCAGCTGGAGCTCTTTTGGGATTTGGGCTGGCACTGCAACCGTGCCTGCATCAGAGTCCCACTGGCAAACAGGAAGTGTAATTAAAGTTCGCGGGGCTTTCGTTTACCTGCGCCCTGCATCCGAGTTTCAGGATGGCTTCAGAGCGGTCTGTGTGGTACTGGCTGCGATACGCCGGGGGGCAATAACGTCGATTTCGTCAACATAACGTAATCGATATGTTATATCGAATTTGCGCTACTCCTCTCGTCGGGGTGGAGTACAGAAATCGATTTAAAGAGCCCTTTATATCGATATAAAGGGTGTTGTAGTGTGGACGGGTACAGCATTAAATCGATTTAACGCTCTTTAAATTGATTTAAACGCGTAGTGTAGACCAGGCCCAAGAAAGACTGAGAATCAAACAAAAACCCAAGTCTCTTGCAACACAGAGCATCAACCCTAGGTAATATAGTCAGTTCCAGAACAATAGCTTTTATCATCAACGTTATTGTGTAAGCATATCACCCACACTCTCTTGTTTTCTATTGATAGTCCTGAGGATGGTGCAGTGCTAATGAACACCACTTTAAAAACCTTTTCCACCCTTTTCTCCTACTCACAGCAGAGTTGGTCCACTGTTCACTCCCAAAAATGCATGTTCTTCAATAACTTTCAGGTATTTGTTCTTGTGCAGGTAGCTGCAGAGAAAAAATACACAATTATCTGGTGATAAAATTATATATTTCCCATGAGCTACCATATGTAAAGAGGAAAGAGCAATATGAACACCCTAGTGAAAAAGAACAAGACTAGAAGCTGCAGGAACCCTGAGTTACCACATGAGCCATTTTCTTTCATTCTTTAAATAAACTTGACAAACAGCCAGTATCTGCCCATGTGAAATATATTTAGTAGCTGTCAGTCCAATTCCTAATGATACAAGAGTCCTTATCACAAAAACTACCTCTTCAAGTGGCAACTCCAGTAGACAGGGCCAGCGCAACCCATTAGGCAACCTAGGTGGTCGTCTAGGGTGCTACCATTTGGGGGGCGGTGACTGCGGTGGCCGGATCTTCGGTCGCCCCAGTCGTCGGCAGTATTTCGGAGGCGGGACCTTCCGCCGCCTCTGTTGGGGGCGCTATTTTGGGGGTGGGACCTTCCGCCGCCTAGGGCACCAAAAAAGCTGGCAGTGCTCCTGCCAGTAGAGGTAACCAAGACTGAATAAGTTAAGGATAATGAACACCCTACCTTATGAATGGTCCCTCCAGAGCTGGGTTGAGGCACATTGGCTAAGTAACATAGAGGAAACTTGCCTTGCCACTGCACATATCATACCTATTCTGTGCAGACAATTCTGTACAGGATTTTAGTCTTTGGTATGGTCAATTGACACCCTTCTCTGGCATTTAAAAACTAGAAAAAGAACCTCTGTCTATGATCATTGACCTTTACCTGTAACTTACGAGTTCATTTTCTGCTCCCATATTATTTATACTCTACCGTGCAGTATTTAAGGCAGAGCTACAGTTACACCTTCGGCTAGAGATAGTTACATATTGCATTACTGATTGCATATATTGGTGTTCTTTCGCCTTCTTATAAAAGGAGTCCCTCTTCAAAAATAAAAATTAAATAAAATATACATATTTTCATTGTTATTGTTACTCTGTCTTTATTCACAAATATTTTTAAGGTTACCTGGTCTTAATTCAAAATGATATCTATTCTACTTCTCTTCAGTTATGATAAGGAACATGAGGAGGAAGAGGGGAAAAAATGGGGGCCTGGGCTTTGAGAAACAACCACTTCTTTTTAGCTGTGAATGAGAATGGAAGGAGGGGCAATCAGGCCCCAGGGAGCCACCACTATCTGCAGAGAGGAGGCAACATAATGCTTCCTCTCACTTAGTTTCACTAGGAGTGGAAAAGACATGAGTGTGAGGGATGGAAGGAGTTTTAAGTCAAGTAAAAAGCATTTTAGTTCACCTGTTGAACCACATTTTTAAAAGCAACCTCTGCATCTCCATGCCCACCTTAGCCAATCAACATTTTAAGTACTGTCAGTTATTTTGCTTTGTATAAAATAAGCCCAATTAACAAGTCTCAGGAACAATGAATAAACTCAGATAAAGTCTTACCATTCTGAACGTTTCAATCTTTTCTCAGGAAAAAGCCAAGAGACATCCCCCCAAATAAACTAAATCCTCCATCCCAAACACACATGTACACCATACACACCAAACATTCTCCCTAAGCAAATCTGGGGGGTGGGAGAAGGAGAGTTAAAGCTTTGGTATCCCCAGCCTCAGACCTGAGGAGGCAAATGACATGGATGGACACATCAGAGACCTGTAGGAAAACACCACCCACGCTGAGTTTGAGTGTGAGAATACATATTTCAAGTGCCCTAAGGTTTGCATAACCAAAACGGCCTCCCATGTACACGTAACAATGTAGAGATCAGACTGAAGCTCCTTTGAAAGAAGGAGAGAGAAAGGATGAACTTGAAGGAAAAAACAACCAAACAAAACCTCTACCATGATGTCATCAACAAAACCTATGTTCTAAAATTCTGGAGAAACAAACAATTTCCGTCCATCATTTGGACACTTTCCTAAAGCCTGTAGCAACACAGCGTTCTCTCATCCCTACACATGAGCCATGTAATCAAGACAAGGCCACCTTTCATTCCACATCACTCTGGCACTTGAAACATCAGAGAAAATACAGATATAGGTAGCAGTGCATATGTATTTCAGAGAGACAGGGTAGCACATTGCATAATTAAAGAAATACCACAAAATGCTTATTGAACGCTCAGGTGTCTGTGACACGTAAGGTCCGAGTGGCTATTTAAGGGGAGAGGAACAGCGGGACACAACAGAGTTGAATTTAAAGCCAAATGGCTGTGTTTAACAACGGGAATAGATTACACTTTGGCTAGGGAGAGCAACGTGTTAACTCTTATCTACACTGCTTCACATAAAAAGAAGAAGCAAGGCCAAAAGATAAACTACAGAAGAGAAAAAGTGAAAAAAAACCCAACCAACTGCTTTTCTTATACACAGAATGAAGTAAACGCAAGAAACAGAAGAGGGGGTAGAGATGGGGGAGGAGTTAGGCAAGAGCAGATATATTTGCAGAAATTACAAAATACATACCACACACCAGAAACAGCTGACCAGCAGCATAAACACAGATTGCATAGAGAATTAGGGGAGGTGGTCTTGTTTAATACGACACGACCCGAGCCGGCAAAATCTGGAGGATGTTCCCTGGGGCTAAAAGGGTGGTCAGACCTTTCAGCTGACACGCGGGAGCTCCTTCCGATTCTGGCGTGAGACATAGTTTTGTCTGGGGGCTTTTACTCATGTCAGTCTCAAATTGGTTCCCTTTTAAGTGTATTGATACCGGATTGGCCCCCTAGCTCCTTCGCCTTCCAGGTTCTGGGCAGGAGCCTTCTACGTCAGCAGAAGCTGTACTTCGCAATCACGCTACTTCTTTGTTTGAGACATGCTTACATGTTTGTATACGGCTCACAGTGTGCACTCGGCATGCTAGGGTTATGTACACGACACCTCGGGCCTTTCCTTTAGGGAACAAGAACCTGACCCAAAATGGAGACCGCCTTGTCCTTTTACTAAAACAAAATGGCTATAGACCGACAATTGGCCATAAAGAGGTCATGTTTAAGCGTGCACTTTAGGGTTGCGACATCAAGAAGTTACCATAATACAGCAACGGAACAATTAAAGCTAAACTCAGTGCTACTCAACATTACAAAGAAAGTGGTCAATCTACCCAGCCAGAGAATACATCTTCGGTTTCAGTTGCATTCCAATTTAGCTAAATCCTTGCACTTTTCCTTAAACTGAAGTTTAGGTAACTTTTAAAATATCTGGCTTATTGTTGCAGGTAATTCATTCCAGTAGCAAACTGCTCTAGAAAGGTCAGACATTTTACACCGGATAGTTTCTTTCCCAGTGGACTAATATATTTTAGCATATCTGATTTGACTTAAGATTACTTTTCAGAGAAGAAATTCTCAGAATAAGGCAGTGGTTTCAATAATTCCACAATTTATGGGTAGACAGTGGGAAAGAATAAATACATAATAAAACAGCAGTATATACACACAACAACAATAATGTGACAAATTTGTGGCCATCTAGGACTTTGTGATTGGCATACTGGTGCTGATCAGAAATTCACAACAGCAGATTCGCCTACTTTAGGAGCACAGGGTTCCTATCACTATCAGCTGCTAGTGACATAGGGCCTATGACAACCGTTGAGCAGTTCTGATTCCATTCAGGAGAGAATAGTTTTACGCATACTTAGTAGGTAGTTCATTACAATATTTAATAATTAAAGCTCACAAATTATCTGGAAGATAGACAGGTATTGTCTCCATTTTACAGATGAGCTCAGATAAATTACGTGACTTGCCCAAGGCCATGTATCATAGGAGTGGTAACTTGATACTGAGTCCTTGGCTCTAATATTTAGCTCACACTTCCTCTCTAATAGACCAGACAGGTCATCAGTCTTTGCACAGCTGGAGTTCCCTGTCTCCCACAAGATAGGAGAGTTTCTACATTTGTTAGAACCTTCAAGATTTCCCCCTTCCCATTCATTTTACATCTTCCTATCCTTCATGTCAATCAAAACTAAACTGGACTTCCTTTGCAACCTGCCAAAGCACTTCTTTATTCAATGAGTGGGGTCACTATTGTAGCAAAAGTTCACTCCCTTTTCACCCAAGAACCTACCACATGAGCATCCTGTCTGTAATATTTCTAGTTCTCAAGAGTTCAAGAACAGTACTGAGTTCTGAATTCAGCTCTGTTACAGAGCAATAAGGAAAGCTACTGCTAGGTTTGCCTGAACATCTGTAGTTTATATGCAATTTTTCAATACTTTCTCTCACCAACACATAGTCAGAAAGCTGGAGAGCCAGATACCAATGACCAATTCGAGAAAAGTGACTGTTTCACAGATGACTGTAACAGATATCATCACTACTTATATAGCTGAGGTGGTGCTGTAGATTCAGAGCTTATGACCTATGGCCACATCTTGAGTCACATACATTGTGGATATTTTCAAGGGTTATAACGATTTCTAGCAGAACAGCACAAAAGCCCCCAAACAGGTCTTTCTTAACACATTGCTCACGTGTTCATTTAGTGTATCTGTTCAAAAAGTACTTTGAGAGCTTCAGATGAATAGCATTACAGAAATCTAACTATTTATTATTAAAATACCATATATTTCAAATCACCAACACTCCATTAGGATTAATGTTATCTCAAGGCTAACCATTTTCATTTTGACATTTAACTTCAAATCCCAGTTACAGCAGTGGTTCTAATAAATTTTTGTCTACAAAGCATGGTGGTCATTGCTGTGTGTGTTTGTGCATTCACACAAGCATAACATTGGATTAAACCACATTGAAATCACTGGGAATTTTTCCTGCAGAAGGAGTGCACAATTAGACTCTTCATTAGGAACTTAATGACAGTACCCATGAGGTCATCACATAGGCTACAACGACACATGGATAAAAAACTTGAAGCTGGCCTGGGTTTGCTGACTTGGGCTTGTGGGGCTTGGGCTCCTGGGCTGAAAAAACATTGTGGAGATGTGTGAACTTGGGCTGGAGCCCAAACTCTGGGACCCTGCTGGAGTGGAGAGTCCCAGAGCTCAGGCTCCAGCCTGACCTGAATATCTACACAGTGATTTTTAGCCTTGCAGCCTGAGCTGCATGAGTATGAGTCAGCTCATCTGGACCAGCCATGGAAGCAACCTCCACATGCATACATACAGTTATAGTGCATTCATAGCTGAGATTTTTTTGTGATGTTTGTTGTTATACATTGGGCATTAGGCAGTAGTAATATAATCTGGAATTCAGTTCGATTAGGTCCAGTGTCCTTCGCATTCTCAAAACTCTTTAGAGAAAAACAGCTAGCTGTTTTATAGCACTTTTAATCTGAAGCTCTCAGAGTGCTTTGCAAAAGAGGTAACTTGGTAAGTATCCTTATTTCCTGAATAAACTCAGGCAGAGAGATGAAATGACTTCCCTGAGGTCAGTGGCAGAGCTATGAACACAACTCAAATCTCCCGAGCCTAGTTGACTGCTGTAATCATTAGACTACACTGCCTAGAACAGGCCAACATTTGGTGAAGAACTAAAGGTCCATAGGGGAGCACAGATCAAGTCTATAGACTCGAGTCTTGAAAATGCAGGCAATTGAATCGGTTTAGCTGTAAAGTGTGCAAATTAGTTTGCAAACCATAATGTTTGTGTATTGAAAATTACAAAGGACCTAATCCTGGCCCCACTGAAGTCAATGGCAAAATTGACTTCACTAGGCACAGGTCCATACTTCTCACTGTAGTCAAGTCAGAAGATGCAAATATTTCACTTGAGCTATAAAACACAAGTACATAGTGAGCACTGGAATAGACTTCCTCCATATCTTTTGTTAGGCATAACACATACCTAATTCCCTGCATGCCACCAAGGAAATCTCTCACAGCCTATCCTCTCATCTGCTGTCATGTGAAACAAGCCCTAGTTCTGCTATAACACTACATAAGGGATTAGTATCTCCCTTTATCTGATGCTTTATGGAGAAATATGGGAGCCACTCTCATACCTTGTCAACGTTGACCCAGTGGCTTTAGTATCTTGAGCTACTGCTTCACTATTTGCTATTTCCCCCTTTCATTTCCTGCCTGAAAATCTAACACTGAGTATCTTTAAAAATCAAAAAACAGAACAAGAGCAAAGGATTAATCAGAGCCTTCAACATCTTCACTGTAGCTGTGACTGAAGCAAGAGAAAACCTCTTTGCCCTAAGCACTAGATATCATTGTACAACTAAATAATTGCTTGTTCAATTTTGCAATATTTTTCTCTGACATTTAAGACACTACCGGGAGTAATAAAGTTGAAAGGAAACAGTTCAGATCTGCCAGTAAAACTAGACAGATTCTCAAACCTACGAAGTCATCCAGAGACCAATGGCATGTTTATAATAATCCCTTAATGAGGAGGGGCTTCACTGTTGCCTGCCAGTTTGAGCATACATGAGTCAGGCCCGTCACAATGTAGGATTTCCTGATACTAATTGATTTCAGTTGTCTAAGTCCTTTTTGTTTTGTTTAATAGGTACCCAATTTAAATGGAAAAGGAATATACTCTCCTTGTTAATTTCTGCTTTGACTGAAGGTATTTATGTACAGCTGACTTAGTCTCTTCCAACAGCTTCCTTGTCCTTCTTTACATTTCTTATCTAAGTGTACTCTAACTTTTTTCGGTCAAATTCATCATGAGCCAAGACCAAATTAAAAACTTCAATGCTCTTTTCACCTATTAACTTTTTAAAAATATCTTTAAGTGAATGTTAATATCCAGATGATGTGAGGGACCGTGCTAAGGAACTTCCTTCTCAATCCCTCCATTCTTCCACAAATATCTGTCAATGTTGATAGCATAATCACTCTCCGAAGTCATGTCTGCCTATTATCTGCGTGTCATCCTTGACTCCAACCTCTCACCCTGTATACATCCAGGCTATGTCCAAATTATGCTTCTTCCTTCCTACCATTTTCAAGATCCAATCTTTTCTCTCTGTCCACACTGCATAAAAACTTTTGCCCAGACACTTATTATTGCCCATCTTGATTACTGCAACCTATTTCTCTCAAGCCTTCCTGACACTGATCTCCGGTCAGTTCTGAATGACCTTTCTGACCTGCTGGTCTGAACACATCATCCTAGAGCTGGCTAAAAAAACTGAAAAACAATTCTAAAGTTGTTTCTTTCCCAAAAGGTATGACTTTTCCCCCCATTTTAAAAAAAGTTGTCAAATATGTTTTTTGAAATTTTGGTTTCTTGCTTCCTCACATGATGAATGATTTCTGGGATTTCTTCTCCCTTGTTTTTTATTTTTTTCCTTTTGCTACTTTGAAACTTTTCAAAACTTCTACTTTTGAAGAGCTATGGAGTGGCAGAGTTAGATTCTCATTTTTCCTTTTGCCACTTTACAACTTTTCAGAAGTTGAGGAAGTACTGAAAATCGATAGAATGGTAAAAGTAAAAATGCAAAAAGAAAAAAAGTGAAAAAATAACTCCCATAATTCATCATATTTCAAAACCCTGAAAATTCACATTTTTTAAATTTGAAATGTAGATGAAAAACTAAAATGTAAAAAAACCAGAAGTGTTTTACCAAAATGTTTTATCCTTAAAAAGGATATAATTCTTCTGGGGAAAAAAGTTTCAAATACAACATTTCAAGCAATTCTAAGCCATCTCTGAATCACTCCAATTGCCTACCTTTTCCCACTGCATCTTATGCAAACCTCTAAACCCTATCTTTATGGCTCTCCCCATTTTCCCTAGCACCATCTTCTCTATAATCACGTCAGTCTCCATTGCTTGTGTCATAAACAGATAGCTAAGGGTTAATGTTTCTTTTACCTGTAAAGGGTTAACAAAGGGAACCAAACACCTGACAAGAGGACCAATCAGGAAACCGGATTTTTCAAAGCTTAAGGGAGGGAATTTGTGGGTGTTTCTTGGTCTTGGGTCTTTGTCTGTTCTGTGCTCTCTCAGCTATGAGAGGGTCTATTTCCAGTCCTTCTAATCTTCTGTTTCCCAGTTGTAAGTACAAAGGTAGCAAAAGTATAGTCTTTTAAATTGTTTTGCTGTATTTGCATCTGTGTATCTGGCTGGTGGAGTCTTTATGTGTATTTGGCTATAAGTACTTTAAATTGTATTGGTTTTGGGTAAGGCTGTTTATCCCTTTTCTATTGTTTATTCATTTTCTATAAGTTGAAAACCCTGTATCTTACCATCTAGATTACAGAGAACTGTTATTCTATTCTTTTTTTTTTTTTTTATTAAAAGTTTTGCTTTTTAAGACCTGTTGATTTTTTTTTCTAGTTGACCCACCAGGAAATTGGTGGGAGAAAGGAAAGACAGGGGGGAGGGGAAAAACTGCTCTCTGTGTTTAACTCTGCGAGTGTCCCAGGGCGGGAAGAAGCTAAGGGGGAAGAGAGATAGAATCTTTTCTGTTTCCTTGTCTTTGGGTTTGTCTCTTTGTGGAAGAGAGGAGACATGCTTCTTGGTATTGTGATGTAAAGAGGTTGCATCAGTAACTCTCAGGTTAGCCCAGAGAGGAAATTCTGGGTGGGAGAGAGGTGGGGGGAATGGTTTATTTCCCTTTGTGGTAAGACTCAGAGCCTCTGAGTCTTGGGGTCCCCCAGGGAAGGTTTTGGGGAGACCAGAGTGAGCCAAGACACTGGAAATTCTTGGCTGGTGGCAGCGATATCAAATCTAAGCTGGTAATTAAGCTTAGAGGGGTTCATGCTAGCTTCTCAGGTTATGAACGCTAAGGTTCAAATCTGAGTGGGAAAGCTATGATAGCTTGTTTGTCCACTTCTCCCAAAAGCACCTTCACACTTCTTCCATACTGCCCCAATGCATGCTATGCCCTCCCCAAATTAATCTGTAAAGGTGTTACCTGTCCTCCTTTAAATATCTCAAGATTTCTCTTCTACCATGATGCCTGCAGTAAGTAAGCAACTGATAATGGCTAGGTAAGTGATCAGTTAGGACTACTGACATCATTAATGTCTTGTTTATATCCTAAAAAAAATCATTAAGAATAAAGAAAAGTTACTTACCGGTAGTTTTTTTGAGATGTGTTGTGCGTATATAAAAATTGCACTCATGGTGCTCAGGCACCCCATGTACTCAATATCAAAATCTTTTGGCCTGCAGTGTTTATTGGGATTGTGCACATGCCTTGAATGTCCTCGTAACCTGCACGGAGGGTATATAAGGTGAAGAGCCCAACTGCCAGCCACTCTGTTCCTTCCCCACCACAGAATTCCAATGTCATAGGACTCCATAGCAGAAGGGAAGGAGAGAGTGTCATGGAATATATAATATGGACAGTACATCTCAAAGAACTCCAGTTTCTGATTTTCTTTCTTTGAGTGCTTGCTCATATTTATATATTCCACTCATACTGACTCACAAGCAGTGATTCAATGTAAGCTGATGGGAGCTTAGAATCTAAGTGAATAAAGATCACAGCACAACTTTGCCAAAAGATTATTTCCAAATTTGATGTTTCTACGATGGAGTAAAGTCTTGTAAAAGTATGACTTGATCCCCAGGTGTCTCTCTTATAGATGTCCATAATAGAGATATTTTGTAAAGATACTGCTGATGCTCCCTGAACTCTAAAGGAATGAGCACTCATTGGTGTTAGGAGTGTTAGTGATGATAGTGTAGTATTTAGGCCTGTATATTTGCCTGAGAAAGAATTTTGGGTCTTGTTTGCCCGTTTGACATTTTTATATTCTTACTAACATGTGTGAACAAAGACACTGTGTGTTATATCTGCCCACAAGCAGATGGAGTGACAAGAGATAAGAGATAGTGCTAAAGTGTTGCTGGGTAGAGTGGGAGTTTAATATATGAGCATACACTTGAAGGATAATTCTTCCTCAACAACTCTCTCTAGATAAGGTCAAGCAACCAGTCAGGAGGGGCAAGGAGGATGAGAGGGAGAGAAGGTATAAGAAACACTAAAAGCCAAAGAAACGCTTGTCCCTAAGCAAAGTACAACCTCACTCCTTACCCCACCCATGGGACACAAAAGAGGTGGTATTGCAGCCCCAAAATGGAACATGACCATAAATTGTAAGGGGTGGGACCAGGGGCACGCACACAGGTGTAATTATGTCTGATAAGGAAAGGTAAAGGAGGACACTGGAAAAAAGACTGTACTGTCATGCAGAGCTATGGTTGTGCTTGCTTGATTAACCCCATTGCATTGCCTGCACTTTGGACTTCTGGTCTTCTGCTTTTTCTGCATGAGAAGAACCAGGGAACCAGAGGAGGGTGAAGGGAAAGCCCTTAACCAGGGAAGGGTGAAGGAAAAGCCCTTAACAATTGGCAGCTGCTAAAAACTAGAGATCCTGGTACTGGATAAGTATAGAAAATGTTGTCCCTGCAAAGGAGCATGGTATTTAAAAAACAAAACCCTAACGTAGCAGTAGTTTGCCTCAAAATCTTCGCAAGTCCACAATAGCATCATTAATAGGGAGAACTATTTTCCTAGGTGTAGCTGGATGAAGCATGGCAATCAGTTTGTGAGAATGTCTCTGAATCTCCTCAACAAGGGTTTGAAGACACTCAACCTCTCTCTTAAGTAAGTTTTGAAAAATTTTAAAATCAACCAGTTGCAATGGGGTAGCAGGAATTACAACTTGTCAGACAATTAGAATAATACAGGTGTAGGTCCCATCAAATCACGAGCTTGAGGTGGGACTTCATCAGACATCTCCTCCGTTTGAGAAGGACATTGAAAAGGCAAAGAGCAGGCTGAGTAGCTGAAGCAGGAGAAGGATTTTTTTCCTGAGGGGTGGCACAGAGGTATGATGTTCTGGCCTGTTTGAACCCCATAGATTTCAGAAGGGCAATGAAGGCATATTGCAAGGGAAGGTCCAACAGCAAAGAAGTAGGAATCCATGGGGCAAGACATTGATAGTCACTGTGGAAATTTACAGGAGAAGAGTCTCTTGAACATCTACAAAATCTGTAAGAGGCAAAAGGAGATTCCCTTGAGGAATATGTAAATGACTCCCGCACCCTGTCTTGTAATCCTAAGGAAGATATAAAGAAGCACTCTGCATCCAATGGTGAGGTGGAAGAAGCTGGACTAGTCGTCTGTACCCGTAGACCCTGTGCAGTTGGACTTTGAAACACACTCAGTGCCACAAACAAAGAAGGTACCAGTACTGAAGAGATGATACTGAGAAAAGTAGAGACAAGTCTCCTCCAACACCTGGAAGCCTCCCTGTACCACATACTTTGTCAGTACTAAATGGTGCAGGGAAACCAGCATAGGAAACAGTGGAGTCAATGGTGCTGATGTACTGAGTGGAGCACAGCTGTCATTGTTGGTACTAAAAGAATTGTAACAGAGATCATTTGTACCAAGGAAACATTAATAGACAATATGGCAGGAGCCAGCACCAAAGATGCAGGCAATTTTACATACCACTGTGGTACTGAAACACCAACAGTGTGATCTTTTTTAGTTCCACAGCAGCCATACTAGACTCAATTCTCTTTAAACTAAGAACAGTGAAGGGAACCAGACCACTTGTTAAAGGAGACTTTCACTGGTGATCTGCCACTAACTCTTCCAGAACAGTGCTCCTCTTTTTTTGTCAGTTCTTTCTGAGACAGAAATTGGAGCCTTACATGACAGCTTTGGAAGCTGGCAGACACTGAGCTAACAGATGTACTCCTGGAAACAGGAAGATCTTTCCAAGTGGGGTCAGAGATACCAGGGTTTGAAGCTGGAATCATGGATCAATAAAGCAGACATTTTCAGGTGAGGTTCTTTGACATTTAATGCTGTCTCTGAGAAAGATGCAGACTGTTCATATACTGGGGATGTGGGACCTCCCTTGGCATTCAAAAAAAGGCATCATGTATGGTCCTCATTTATGAGTAATGCACTCTCACAATAGAGGCAATACCTAAATCTGGAGGATTTAGGGTTTGACATGTCTAACCTGCAGTACCAGGAGAATTATTAAATATACCTGGTAAAAAGTTGAAAAAAGAAAATAAAATCTATCAGAAGTATTTGCCAACAAGCAAAAAACCTAATACTAATAATTAACAATATGAGTGAAAATAGGAATATATACACTAGGGTACAAAAAGCTAAGCTCATGAGAATGACAACAAGTAATTCTGTCTCGCAGACATGGGTGGTGAGCAGCAATGGCGTAACATTTGGGCTGCTCTAACCTGTATGTCTTTGTTGCAGGGCATGCAAACATTCAGGGCGCATGTATGGCCACACTGGACACCGCTGGATAAAAGATTCCAATTCTCAATCACATGGGGCGCATGCAGACCATGAGTGGAATATATATGGACAAGCATTCAAAGGACTGCTAATAGTGCACATAACTACTCTCCATAAGAGATTTATGTGAATAACTGATTTTTTCCATTAGTTGGCAGTTCCAAAAAATAACAATAATAAAATAAATTATTTTTAGGTTGACCTAAAATAGAATATTTTTGGAATTTTCAACAAATTGAAGCTTGTGAAAAAAATAAGTTCTGGGTCAAATAAAACATTTTATTCAACTCCAGACTAAACTTTTTAATTTAATTGTGGCAACTTTTTTTTTTAAATTAAAGCAAATATCAATTATCCAGTGGTTAGAGCACTCATCTGGAATATGAAGACCCACGTCTGAGACTCCACTCTAGAGCAGAAACTGAAACCCAGGTCTCTACCCTCTCAACTGCATGCCCTAACCACCAGGCTATAATGTATTCTGAGATAGGTCTCTCAATCTCTCCTAATAAAGCTGTTCCACTTGTTATAAATAAATAAATATTCATTGGCCCAGGCACAAAATAAAAATGACTCTCTAGCTTGGTGGTTAGGACACTCAACTGGAAGATGTGGGACACCTGGGTTCCAGTCTCTGCTCCTTAGTGAGGATTCACACCTAAGTCTTCTATATCTCAGGTGAGTGCCCTAATCACTGGAGTTCTTGTTATAAAGGGATATGGACATCACCACTTCCGCTTCCTTCTCAGTTTTGTGAATGGTGTCTAAAAGTTGGAGTTAGGCACCTAAGCCCACTTGTGCTTCAAGCCCAAAATATCAACAAGTTTCATAAAGAAATGAACTGTTTTGACATTTCTTTCTTTGATTGAAAATTTGTTGCAATTGACACAAATTCACAAAAACAACGAGGAATCCGGTGGCACCTTAAAGACTAACAGATTTTTTTGGATATAAAGCTTTCATGGGTAAAAAAACACCCAGTTCTTCAGATGCACGTAATGTTTTGGTTGTCCCAAGTCAGCATTTTTCAGTGAAAAAAATCTAAGCCACACATTTCACCAAGCTCTACTCCATAACCACATGCTCCTGGTTTTTTCTTTCCCTTCAGCCAACTTCTTGCAACCCTTTCCTCTCTTTGGGTCAGGTTTGAGGCACATTGGATAGACAGTGCAGGGGAAACTTACACTATTGCTGCTCATCCTGTGCCTTTTCTGGGAATTAGGAAAAGAATCTGCTAACTTCATCAATACAAAACTCATTATAATGAAACATGAAAAATGAAGAAATGGAAAAACGAAAAGAACCACACACATACAATAACATAGAGCTCTGTGTTATAAATAATTGTCCTCTGGGCTTTCTTTCCCAGAAAGGTTTTAAGACACAATTTAATGTGCTGATTGCATTTCAGTATTTTTCTCCAAAAGATCCTTTATGGCAAAACCCTTGTTGTTATCCAAGTGCAGTTTTAACCAGTAATGGTTACTGAACTTCCTCATGAGAATATGTCATTGGATAAGTGTGTTTTCTTTTGATAGACTCACCAATTCTTTTTGTCTTCTAATTTTAGAGTAAGTTTATAGAGTTTAGTAACGCAGGAAAAAATATGTCCCCATCAGCTACATTTTAAATATGACTATCAAATTATTAAATGAATTTAGAGTTTTCTACATAACATGCCATCAGTCATGAGAAAACAATCATGATACTGGCCCAGAACCTTGGTGCAGCTCCATAGGGGGTGCAAAAGTAGCCTTTGCATTTCCCAGATGCTGGGCTGGCTGCTAGCTGAGCTGGTTCCCTACTGTAACTTACAGAAACCTGAAGGCTGCTCTGAGTTATGCCAGCTGCTGGTAAGTCCAATGAACAATATGGCAGCCAGGGATCAGTGCATTGTAAAGAAGCCCCAGTCATGCCCCCTTTGATCTGGATATGCCTTCTTTGTGGGCAGCGGGGGCAAGGGGTTGTGTAGAGGCTGCTATGCAGGTTGTATGCCACAAGAGTTTCCCCCTACACCAAAGTGCTCCTCTCGTGTCTTGTTATGCAGAAGTTTAGGGACTGAAACTCGCCTCAGTGTGGCAGAAAGAAGTTGCATTGTACCTCAGGATCTGGGCCAGCATGAATAAATTTCATGAAGGAACCACAGAAATAAGTTCCTGAAAACAGTGTCTAGAGCATGAGCTGTGAAACAGATACTGTTTATCATTCATGCCTACAAAGTAAGTTTTAAAACAGATGTTAACATTCTGAAAATAGTGGTATTGTCTGTATCTTTGTTCTCAGTAATGTTTTCAATTATTAATGACTTTAAGGGGATTTTCTGGCTCAGGAGATTGCTATTGGAAATAGGATAATTTTACCTCTAGTGTTCAAATCTAGGCCAGCGGCATTCAGTCCAGGAAATGACTGAACATCAATTAGTCACTGAAATATGTCAGGCAACTTATTCCTTATTTCAGTGGACAAATATCATTATTATATTAATATGACAGTAGTGTCCAGCACCCCCTGTCAGGAATGCTGCCCCAGTGTACTTGGTCCCGTAGGTAGCATGACATGTACCCTTCCTCAAAGAACATGCAATTTAATTTGAAGCAAGATATGAGTACGTGTAACAACAGGAGAGAAGGGGAGGGAGAGAGAAAGAATACAAGTAACAGTATTAAAATACTCTAGTCCAGGGGTTCTCAAACTTCATTGCACTGCAACCCCCTTCTGACAACATAAATGATTACACGACCTCAGAAAAGGGGACCGAAGGCTGAGCCCAGCTGCTCTGGGTGGCACTGCCAAAGCCCAAGCCCCACTGTCCTGGGCCGGGGGGCCAAAGCCAAAGCCCAAGGGCTTCAGCCCCAGGCAGGAGGCCTGTAACCTGAGCCCTGCCAGTCAGGGCTGAAGCCCTTGGGCTTTGGTTTGGTCCCGGGTGGTGGGGCTCGGGCTTCAGCTTTGGCCCCAGCCCCAGGTCCCAACAAGCTAGCCCTGACGTCCCCATTAAAATGGGTTTACGACCTATTTTAGGATCCCAACCTACAGTTTGAGAACCGCTGCTCTAGTCCCATAGGTTAACAATGCCAAAACTTAATGATTCCAATCATTTAACTTTTTAAAAATGTAATTATGGACCAGAGGCAATGGCACAAGGGGGAATGATTTAACAGGAACTCAGAAGCAGGAAGAAGGAAGGAAGGTAAAAAGAGAAGGGGAGAGGTGGATCAAAGAATGGAAAGGCATAAGGAGGGCATGGAAGAGTGAAACTGACAGCAGAGCAATAGAGGAAGAAAAGTAGGCCAGAGCAAACCATTACTTAGCTGAGAAAGACAATGTGCAGAGTTCAGCTTGCAGAATCTGGTCTACTGACATTATTGGTAGGTTCTCAAGGTGCCTTCCCTCCCCAAGAGGTGGTCCTTTCCAGAGTAAGGTTGAATGTTATCACTAGATGGCAGTGTAGGAGCTACTGCTTTTTTGCCTGAGAATTTATTGGGGAGGGGGGAGAAGAGAACGTTTAAACATTAGTTCAAATGAGTACCTAGATATATTTGAAATGCACTTTTGCAGAGCCGACTGGATGATTACAATGCAGAATGCACAATTCCCAAATCTAATTACAGTAAAAAACACCAAAAGGTGGGTTTACCTTCGTGCAAACTCAAAGTGATCAGTCGTAATGCTCAGAGCCAAGATAAACAGTGGTTGGTGAAAACATACAACGAAGAAACACATACCTATCATTCTGTAACTGTTGCTCTTTAAGATGTCTTGCACACGTTCATTCCACTGTAGGCATGTGTGCCCCGTGCATAGTTGTTGAAGAAATTTTTCCCTCAGCAGTATCCGTCGGGGCAGCCCAAGCACTGCCTGCCATCACACACGACAGTATGTAGGTATAAGAGACCCCAACCTCCTTTAGTTCCTTCAAACTGGACAAACTCCAGCAGAGAAGAGGAGATGAGAAGATTGTGGAATGAACATGTGCAATGCATCTTAAATAACAATCGTTATGGAAAGGTAGGTAAACATTTCTTTGAGTGATTGCACATGTTCATTCTGCTGTAGGTGACTCACAAGCAGATAAACATCAGGGTGGGCTCAGTGTCTGTCTGAACCTGGCATCACCTCTGGGCTAGCGGGAGATGGCATAATAAGCAGCAAAAGTATGGACTGATGAACAAGTCGCAGCTTTACAAATGTCTGTGATACATACTTGTGCCAGGAAAGCCTCCAATGCCACCTGCACCCTAGTGGAATCAGCAAATACTCTAGTTGGTGTAGTTATATTAGCCAAGTAGTAGCATAAACAAACGCATAAAGAAATCCAGGATGAAATCCTCTGAGTGGAAACTGGTCAGTGCTTAACTCTGTCTACAACTGCAATGAATAATTGCATTGAAGACATAAAGGGCTTAGTAAAAAGCTAAAGAGGACGTTACTTACCTGTAACTGGAGGTTCTTTGAGACACGTGGTCCCTATCCGTATTCCACTGTGGGTTATGCATGTGCATCATGTGTCCAGAGTCAGAGAATTTGAAAGTAGTGTCTGTTGGTCTGCACATGTGCTCTGACTTGCCTCATGCTTCTGACTGTGGCGATAAAGGGTGAAGTGGACCATCCTTGTCTCCAGTTCCTTCTCCACCATAAATCTGACAGACTCAAAGCAGAGGAGAAGGAGGAAGGCAGAAAGTGGAGTACAGATAGGGATCACACATCTCAAAGAGCCTCCAGTTACAGGTAAGTAACGTCCTTTTCTTCTTCTTCTTCTTCTTCTTCAAGTGATGGTCCCTATTGTATTCTACTGCGGGTTACTGACAAGCAGTACCTAAGTAGGAGGAGGATGAAGACAGAAGGGTTGTGCACAGAATCACTGTGCCAAAGGAGGCATCAGTCTCCGAGTCCTACACCAGGGCATAGAGTGTTGCAAATGTGCAGACAGAACTCCATGTGACTACTTTACAGATGTCTAGAAGAGGCATGTCTTGAAGAGATACCATGGTCATTGCTTGAGCTGTAGTAGAATCAACTTATGCCCCGGTTGGGGGGATGTAGGTTTGATAGCTTGTAACAGTTTAATGCAGACAGATTTCCATTTGGAAATTCTCTGGGTGGAGATGGCATGTTCCCTGATTCTCTCTGCTAACGCAATAAACAGTCTCAGGGACTTCCTGATTGTTTTTGTTCTCTGTGGGTAAATGGCCAAGGCTCATCAAACGCTAGGGGAATAGAATCTATGTTCTTCTGCAGACATGCGGTTTCAGGAAGAAAACAGGTAAGTGAATAGACTGGTTAAAATGAAACTGTGAAATTACCTTTGGTGTAAATTTTTGGTGTAGACAAAAGAAACCCTATCCTTGTGGAACACTGTAAATGGTGGGTCTGCCATCATAGCGCCAAGTTCACAGACTCTTCTTGCTGAAGTGACGGCTATAAGGAAGGCAACCTTCATGGACAGTCAACCGTGGTTCAAAGGGTGGGGGGAACTTGCTAATACCAAGAGTACCAGATTCAGACTGCACTGGAAAGTGATCTTTTGGAGAGATGGGAAGGTTCTTAGGAGGCTTTTAAAAATTTAGCCATTAGCCAGTGGGTAAAAATGGAATAACCCCCCATAGGAGGATGGTGTCATAAACAGATGGTTAAGGGTTAATGTCTCTTTTACCTGTAAAGGATTAAGAAGCTCAGTGAACCTGGCTGACACCTGACCAGAAGACCAATAGGGGGACAAGATACTTTCAAATCTTGGTGGAGGAAAGTCTTTGTTTGTGCTTTTTGTATTGTTCGTTGTTCGCTCTTGGGGCTAAGAGGGACCAGACGTACACCCAGACTTTCCCAATCTTTCTGAATCAGTCTTTCATGTTTCAAAATTGTAAGTAATACCCAGGCAAGGTGGATTAGTTTTATGTTTGTTTTTCTTAACTTGTAAATGTGTCCTTTTGCTGGAAGGATTTTTACCTCTGTTTGCTGTAACTTTGAATCTAAGGCTGGGGGGTGGGGGGAAGGGAAGTCCTTCTAGTCTATATGAATCTGAATACCCTGTAAAGCATTTTCCATCCTGATTTTACAGAGATAATTTTTACCTTTTCTTTCTTTAATTAAAAGCTTTCTTTTTAAGAACCTGATTGATTTTTTCCTTGTTTTAAGATCCAAGGAGTTTAGATCAGTGAGAAGCCTCTCAAGGCAACCCAGGGAGGGAAAAGTCTGGGGGGAAAAGAAGGGGGATGGTTAATTTCTCCTTGTTTTAAGACCCAAGGGGTTTGGGTCTGAGTTCCCCAGGGAAGGTTTTGGGGGAACAGAAAGTGTGCCAGATACTTAATTCTGGCTGGTGGCAACGTACCAAATTTAAGCTAGTAATTGAGCTTAAAAGTGTTCATGCAGGTTCCCACTTTTTGTACCCTAAAGTTCAAAGTGGGGGAAAAACCTTGACAGATAGGATGTGCTAATTGCCACTATGTGGACTCACAAGGAGTTGAGGGTGAGACCCAATGTCTTTAAAGACAGAATGTAGTCCAGGACAAGGGGACTCTCTGCAGCTTCTGGCATAACACCTTTTTGTTGTGCCCAAGACGAAAAGCTTTTCCACTTAACCCAGTAACATTGTTTATTGGAGTCTTTCCTGCTGTTAGAGAGAGTGTCCTGTATTACTGAGGATCATGCCCATGTTAGGGTTGGCAAAAACAAAATACCACATTCTGAGGTGGAGCAGTCATGGGACATTCGGGATGTTTGATCCTGCCATTGCATGGGGACAGAAGTTCAGGTAAGTTTGAGATGGTAACTGGTGGATGACAAGACAGATCCAACTGGGGAGTCCTCCAGAGCTGGAAGATGGATCTGGCCATCTCTGGGTATAAATGACCACTCACGGTGATTGGAGAAGGATCTTTTCAGCTGATCCACCAACATGTTTTGTTTCCAATGCAGGCAAGCAGCTCTGAGACTAATCAAATTAGTTATAAAAAATTCCCAGAGGCAAATTGCCTCTTGGCACAACTGAGTTGAGCACACTCCTCCCGGCCTGTTTATATAAAACATAATCACAGCATTGTCCATTAGAATTAACAGATACTTGCCTACTATATGCGGAAGGAAAGCTGAGCAGGCTAGTCAAATAGATCTCAACTCCCTTACATTTATATAAGTATTTAGATCTTGAGAAGACCAGAGACCTTGAGTTTGTAGTGACCCCATATGAGCTCCTCAAACCAGGCATGATGCATCTGTGACTATAGGAAGGGTTGGTAGCAAGGCAATAAAGGTGATTCCCACATAAACTTTCAGATGATCCACCCTCCAATCCAGAGACAACAAAACTCTCCTTGGCATCTGTCACGGTGTCTGGAGTGGCTCACAACTAAGAGTGCCAATCTGATGCTAGACTGTCAGAAAACAGGGCAGACACCCCAAACTGATGGTGTGTTCTATAATTAGATTTCACCAAGCCAGTAATAAATGTGTGCTCCTGATTACTATATTAGTCTCACCATGGAGACACAGGCAGTCCCTCTAGATGCTCCAGCAAAACTTAACACCTGGACAAACTCGACTTAATTATATTGGTCATATAAACAAGAAAATCACTTTGTATTAGGTTCTTCCAGTACCGAAGGGCCAGTCACTCACCCTAGGTCAAAGTATACTCCAGATCTCACCAAAGACAACACTGAAGCTAATTTCTCTAGTAAATTAATTAAAGATGTATTAGCTAAGAAAAACAAATGAGGGTTATTGAGAGGCTAAAACAGGTAAAACACATTACAGGTGAATCAAAGTTTGTAAGTCCAATATGATAGCAGAGGTGTAATAATTAGCTAGTTTTCCATAAATCTCTCAGGGTTATCTAATACAGCTGTAGGGATTCTTGGTCCAATTGCTCAGAATTCCACTCTGTCAGAATTCATCGGTCCAGAGATGAAGGATCGTTCCCAAGGCACACTTTTATAGCTGTCTTCCCCAAAAAGCAGCCAGGCAAATGCATGCACTGACACCATGGGCTCTTCCTCTGATGAAGAATGCATTCTAGTATTTGACTTTGGGTCACTGCATCAGGGACCACTTGCTTTGAAATTAACATTCTGCCTCCTATGCATACACACAGGAATCCAGTTATAGTGTATCACGAGGTCACTCACCACACTGGCGCCCTGGTGGTTTCGGGGGTTTTGGGAATTAGCTCAGTCCCAGTGGGCATGCCCTCAGGTGGTGGTTACTCTCCCATCCTCGTCTCCATCTGCAGATCCATTACAGCCCTTTCTCTCAGTATCTGCTTCGTGGCACAGCTGTGTCACCATCCAGTTTCCCCCAATTCTGGGGGACTCCTCCAACAAGAAGCCAGCATTCCTCGCAGAGGCTTGGCTTAATGAGCACCTGGACTGAGTCCACAACTGGGATGCTTCTTCAGCAGCTAGTAGGGGGGAGGGCAAGTCCACTCACTACTCTGGGCCCCAGCCCAGGGATCAGGCAAACAGCAGTTTCCTGCTGCCTCTTCCTTCCAGCTCATAGTCTTTATTCCTTGGGCTACTTCCCTGCAGCCTCAGTTCCTTCAGTGCCTCTGGTTCCAGCTCCTTCACCCTCTTCCCAGGGCCTCGAGCCTGTAAGTCCTGGCAGCCTGCCAGGAGCCCTCTAGGAAGTTAGTCTTCTCCATAGGGGTTCCTGCAGCAGATTCACTCTCTCTGGTCTGCAGCTTCCTTTTATATGGGTCACCTGGGCCCCAACTGTCTGCAGCCATGCCCTAATTTGCTGTTTCCCCTGCAGCCACTCCTTTGGCTGCCTTCCACTCAGCCTCCCTAGGCTGGTTCTAACCCCTTCAGGGCCAGTGCAGGACAGGCACCCCAACACACATTGATACACATAATACAATTGCTAACTATTCATTGTAATAGGGATTGATAAGTGAAAACAATACAGGTAACATTTATAGGTTTTCAGGAAGTTTGAACATCAAATAAATTCTCATCTCAATACTAACACAATCTTTTGATTTACTGTTAATTAAATACAAAGATAGTAATCACAGGAAACAGATAGGTGAAGACAATAACATTAGAATTTCACTAGCTTTCATGCACTTAGAGCAAATGTAATTACTGGGCATATGCCATGTACACATAATGGGATAACATTCACTTTTGTTCTGTTTTAACAAGTGAATTGGTACACTTAGCACTTCCTTGAGGTTGTGAGCTGAGCTGGCTGATTGTCAGTGCCAGAGCACCCGAAATATCTTCTCCAAATTACGACAATTGGGGCATAGGCTGAAGTTAGGCTGCAACTCAGAAAGCTGTAGGGATGGCTGGTGTGTTGCACTACATAGGTACAAGCTGCCATGTGACCCAGGAGACCGAGACAACAGCAAGCTGTGGTGAGAGAATGTGCTTTCCACCACAGCACTAAGCCCCATAGTGCTTCAAACTTGCATTGCAGTAGAAAGGCCTTGGCTTTTGTGGAATCTAAGATCACTCTAACAAATGCGATTATCTGTACTGCTTTAAGAATTGATTTGTCCCAATTTACTAGGAGTCCCTGTGTGTCGAATGTGAACAGCATGGTGGAGATGCTGGATAAATAAAACAATATTATCACACCAGCAGGAGCCTGTGATGGGGTGGACTAGGCCAAGAGGCCCCCTGTTGGAGGCCTCAGGGTCCTGACACACTTATCCCAGGTAAGGAGTGGTGAAGAGGTCCTTCAAGCAGGCTAGAGTGGCTCCAGGGGAAGCAGCCAATTGGGGCATAGGAGAGCCCTATAAAAAGGAGCCACAGAAGCAGAGAAAGGGCAGTTGCTGCTTGGAGATAGATAAGAAAGAACTGCATTTCTGGCTGGCTGAAGGAACTGCAGCACAATGGACAGCTAAGTGGAGGCAGGGACTCGGGGAGCAAAAGGCTCCTGGCTGGCTGCTAGAATTGAGCCAAAGACAGTTCGCTAGCAGGGACCGGGGGAGCAATGAAGGAGCTCCTGGCTGACTGCGGACTCTGAGTAGGGACTGAACCTGGGGCGTGCCACAGGAAGATAGTGTCTCCAGGGAGGACTGGTTTAAAGACAACAGACACACCCAACCAGAGGGGGTGCTCATGAGAGATGGGTGCTGACCCCATTACATTTGGCACAAGAAGTTGGGATCTTCAGACTGATCCCTGATTGACAAGGGGCACAATTATGGAGGAGGTGATCCGCCTGTTGGTGGCAGGCAGTGCAGCAGCAGCAAGAGCAGCAGCTACGCACCTAGACCCTGCTGATGCAATTAATAGAGAGCCTGCAGAGGCAACAGGAGGCCCAATTTGTGGCTCAGCAATGGTGGCAGGAGATCCAGTCTAACCAGTAGGGGTGAATACAGAGGCAATTGAGTCATACCAGTTGAGAACCGAGTTGGTGATGGAACCAGTGGTCAGTTGGCTCTGGGCCAGCAAAGCTTGGACCGGATGATAACCCTGAGACTTTTCTCTAGACCTTTGAGTGGGTAGCAAGGGCAGCAGACTGGAAAGAATCGACTTGGGCAACCCACATAGTACCATTCCCGACAGGTGAGGCACAGGCGGCTTACCACACGATAAGCCATGTGCAGGCGAGTTCCTACCCTGTGGTGAAGGCAGCCATTTTGAATTGTCTAAGGCTGACTCCAGAAGCATACAGCCACTAGTTTTAGAAGGAATCATTCCCGTGAGACCAGCTCAGTGGAGAAGCTCCTGGATCAGGTGGTCCTAGAGCAATTCCTGAAGGTCCTATCAGGAGATGCACAGAGCTGGGTAAGGCGTTTCTAGCCGGCCTCAGTGGGAGAAGTAGTCGAGTAAGCTGAGGCCTACTTTGAGGCTGAAGGAGAGAAACAGCCCAAGCTGTACGGTAAACTGAGAGAGGCTCACCATAGGGTGACTCCAGGAGGCTTGCAAGGGGGAAAGACCCCAAGGACTCTAGACTCAGACGGTGCACCACAATAACAAGGGGTTGAGGGAACCCTGTAACCTATGTGAGGTACTATTGGGAAGAGGCTAGGAGACCCAGTCGTCTGCTACAGGTTTGGCCAGCCTGGGCACATTAAAAGGCACTGCCCAGTAGTGGAATGTGACTATCTGAACTGTTATTACCGTGGAATAATCCGTGGGGGGTCTACTTTGAAGGTCAGGGTAGTCCCACCATGGGTATTAACAGTCAGGCTGGAAAGGAACTGTAGTTAAGGGTCTGATAGACTCAGGGTGTGGGTACACCTTGGTTCAGAAAGACCAAGTAAGGGCAATTGGCCTGGACAGACACCTCCCAGTACACGTCTCCTGTGTACACAGGGGGACCCGAGTCTACCCCATGGCAGAAGCTGGGCTGGAGGTACAGGGCTGGAGAGCTCAACTCTGTGTCAGCATGATCAAGGACTTGCCATGGCCTGTAATTTAGGGAAAAGACTGGGTAAGCTACTCAGCCCTCATGTGGACAGGACCAGGACAGTGACCCAAGACTGAGAGTGTCTGGGCCCAGGTGAGAAAGAATGCAGAGGGGCTGGGAGCCATGGTAAGGAGACCTCAGAAAGGAGCCTGGAGATGAGACCAGAATACGCAAGATGTGAGGGACCCACTGAGAAAGTGCCAACAAGAGTTGGACGAGGCTAACTTCTCCACATAGGAAGTTATTAGCCAGTTGGTCTGGGTGGAGCAGGCATTGGTCTAGGTACAGGTGGAAGCCAAGGGACAGAAGGAACAATGATTGGCTCTGCAGGAAGCATTGGCCCAGGCTCCGAGGGAGAAGGATCAGACGGCACAGCAGCGTACAGCAGGGACCCAGACAGAGTTAAGGGTCCAGAAGTATATTGTTATACTCAGGCTAAAATACCCAGTGTACTAAGTAGCACAGAGGTCCAGACAGATTTGCCCCTGCTGGGAAAGGAGAAAGAGAAGGGCTGGGATAGAGACTGGATCTCTCTTATGAGGGATTTAATAAAGCCTATTGCACTAGGAGGGAAGGGAATAGTGCAAGTAGGCTTTATGAGCTCCCTCCTAAGAAAGGATGACCTGGTGAAACAACTAGGTCTGGAGGCAGCAGAAAAGGAACTGGAAGATCTCAAGTTCAGAAATGAGCAGCTGACCAAAGAGCTCCAGTTCACCATAGAGGAAAAAGAGCATTTGCTCCACGTAGTATACAGTTATGAAACACAGTTAGAGGCTCAGCGTACAGAGACCCCACAGTCCAGGAGGCAAAAGTGAGTGAAGGGACCATGAACATGCTCTCCAGATAAGAAAGACCTGAGAGAGTAGACTCTGGATTCCAGGGCAAAGCCTGGATAGAAGCTCTCCAGACAGTGAGGTCTAGAGGAGAGAGTCCTGATTGAAGGGGGCAAGGACTAATACAGACTCAAGGTGAAGAGGTCCAAGAAAAAAGGACCCTAGTTGATCAGGGCACAGAGAGACTATAAGAGCTCTCCAGACAGAGAAGTCTGGGAGGTGGAGACCTTGCCCATGTGAGGCAAAATGGGCTGAAACAAGAGAGTACCCTTTATGGAACTATCACCCCAATCCTATAGGGGAGGGTGGGGTGGGATGTGATGGCGTGGACTAGACCCAGAGGCCCCCAGTTGGAGATCTCAGGGTCCTGCCGCACTTGTTTCTGCTAAGGAGCAGTGGCGAGGTCCTCCAAGCAGGCTAGAGTGGCTGCAGGGGAAGCAGCCAATCAGGGCCCAGAATGGCCCTATAAAAAGGAATTACAGAGCCAGAGACAGGCTAGTTGCTGCTTGGAGCTGCAAAAGAAAAGAATGTATGCCTGGCTGAGGGAACTGCAGTACAACGGACAGCTAAGTGGGGGCAGGGACTGGGGCAGCAAGAGGCTGCTGGCTGGCTGCTAGAACTGAGCCAAAGACAGTTTGCTAGCAGGACTGGGGAAGCAATGAAGGAGCTCCTGGCTGACTGCAGACCCCGAGGAGGGACTGAGCCTGGGGAGTGCCGCAGGAAGATAATGTCTCCAGGGAGGAATCCCTGGGGTTATGGCTCCATACCAGGGCTGGACTGTTTTAAAGACCACAGACACACCCAACCAGGGGAGGCGCTTGTGAGAGATGGGTGCCAATCTGATTACAGTGCCCCAGAAATCACAAATTCTGCATGAAAAAATAAAATTAGGTGGGAATATTAATTCTGTGCAAATTCTGCATTGTGAAGTGGTGCAGAATTCTAGTAGGAGTAAAATGGCATTGTTAATCAGCAAAGCCACTCTGGCAGGGGCCACTGATACCACAATGTCCACCAGCTTGTGAGAGCTTTCACACACCTCCTCTGCCTGACTGTCAAGAACATTCTCAATAGATCTTGATAAGCTCTGTGATCCTCTGGTAGTGGTTAATCTCTTGTCACCTCATCTGGTCAAGCAAGCAGGTGCAACAGGATTCTGAGGTGGTGGCTGCTCTGTGTCTTGTGCTGGAGAAGCAGCCTGAGTAACTTCTGGATGCTCAGTACCAATCTTGGTACTGGAAAATGATGTCCAAAGTGTTGATGCCCCTGGTCTGCCACTGAGGACAGTAAATGAGACAGCTGAGGAGAGATTCCTGTGGGAGGAAAGACACCTCATAGTATCCAAAATGGCCAGTAATATGGGCCTGGAACCCATTCTTGACCGAGCCATTGCCCCTGAGCAGAAGCCAGTATTGTGACTGCTACATGACCCATGGTCTCTGATGGAACATATGTTCCCCATCTTGGACATGACAAAGACAAACACACCTCTGAGTCTGAAGAAGAGTCCGATACCTTTGACAACAGAGAGGCAGAACCAGTTTGGACTTGAGATAGATAGTCAGAACCTGATTACAGCAGTACTGGGGATATCATTGGAGACTTCCTCCAGATTTTGTGGAAGTTTGGGAGTAACGGTATTGTTGGTTCCTGACATGGTGAGGTAGGAGCTGCAGGAATTAGTACCAATTATAAACCTTCTCATACTGCCAGGGATACTGGCACTGAGAGGCTAAGTCGGTCCCTTGCAGCTCCATACTCCCCAGGGTGACTGAGTGTGGCAACAACTGACGAACCTGATGCAATGACCTTTTAGGGGATGGTCTTGACAGATCTGGCACAGGTTCTAGAGGCAGCAATCCCTTCTTCTTAACTGATAAGTGCTCTAGGGAGAGTCTCTCCCTCTCAAATATCTCATAGAGTCTCTGCCTCTACCTGGCTTCAGTACTGACAAACTCAACTGAGGTACCAAACCTGAGGAGAGTCTATGCCTTTTCTTCAGCACTGGCAAAAGAGATCGAGGAGCTGCAGCTATCTCCAATTGGGCGCCTCCATGCATGGGGTGCTTTCCCCATGTGATGACTCTGATAGAGCGCAAAGTGCTACATCCATAAGTAAACACCTGAGCATCGCTGTCCTTTCTTTGAGTGGGGCTTAAATCCTTTGCAAATGTGACATCTGACACTGATGTGGGAGTCTCCCAAATATTTAAAGAAGACCAGCTGTGGGTCACTGACTGGCATAGGCTTACTGCAAGACTGGCAAGACTTAAACTCCCAGTGAGTGAGGCATCGTTCCAGTAACGATCCCAGTACCGAAAGATAAAATTTAATCAAAAAAGACCTAAAACTAAAACAAATACTAAAAAGCAGCTAAACTAATTTCAACTAACTAATTTCTAACAGTAAGATGGTATAGGGTATATATACCATGGAGTGAGGGAAAATCTTGTCACAACAAATTTGACTCCATTCCGACAACCTCATGGGAGGTCAGAAAGAACTGAAGGAGGTTGGTGTGTGTGTGTGCTCCACTCTTTTATATTACACGCCACAGTGCATGGTGGCAGGGGTCATTCAAACTACCCTGATAGGTACTGTTGAGGAAAAAAGGTCTTTGACAATCGCACACAGTGGAATGGACACATGCAAGCACGCGAAGAAGAACACCTCATTATTGCTCTCCTACCGGTATATCTCTTCCTTCGTCCACACTTCCCCTCTCCTAACCTCCAACCATAGGCAGACAAGATGCATGAAAAATACCAGAAATAGATTAATGTCACATGTCAAGACTGGAAGTCAGGGCCTGATCCAAATTCCACTAAAGTCACTTTCCCTCAGAGCACGAGAATAAGGAGTTACAGCACCGCATACTTGTTTGAAGCCAACTGCATAAGGTGTGAAGTTGGATCCATAAAAATAAGAAATTGTGACATGCTGCTCTAGTTTTGAGATAATTATATTTAAACTTCTTATCCCAACCTTCTTTACTATCCCCCAACACAAACCAAAGGACTCCATCCCATATTATCGAACACACATTTAGCCCCAATGATCCAGGTCTTAGTGACTGTCAGGTTGAATAATTACAACTCATTATACCTCGATATAAGCATTCTGACTTTACCAAGGCTTTGTTTAGAAATTGAATGCACAACTAATACACTGTTTTTCTTTCTATACCCATAGACATTGCCCCAATTCAACAATATAACTGTACCTTGAATGCTGGAAGGCTAGGGGAATTGTTAATGGACACATCTCTGTAGTTGTCAGTTTAAATACATAGCTCTCATTGACAATAACCAAAATTTGCTAACAAACGATGGTGTTCAGTGGTCTATATGAAATAATAATGGAAAAAGAGAAGTGACAATTTGTGGCTAGTTCCTAGAAAATGGGTGTTCAGTTCATATCACACAGAAAATAACTCAAAAGCAGCCTTTTCAGTAGAGAGGACAAGGAGTGATTTTATCATGAAGCCTGCACTTCTCTTCCAATATCAGAGATAGTCTGTTGAGAGCAGAGTCAAGGCAGATTTGTAGGTCAATGTGGGAGAAGCTTGCCCTTCTGCTGTTCAATTTGTGCCTACTCTGTGTATGCACAAGGGACTTTAGTCTCTGTCAGTCTGGCACCTTTCAGCAGCACTAAACTGACTGCAGAAAGAAGTGCAGGAATAAAGTTGAACTGGGCTTCTTTAGAAAGCTGACAAGAATCCACCTCCCTCAGCCAGATCTTTAGGTCCAGAGGTCAGAGGGAAAAAAAGATACTCTACAAAGAGCACCTCACAATCTGAGAGTAGTTGGATCTTTCTGCTAAAATGTCTGAAGTAAAATGACATTACATATGGCATCCTTAGGTCTCAAAGTCAACACCATATTGACATTATATTTGGAATCCTTGGCCCCAGTGTCAACATTCTACTGAATGGGGCAGTTCACACTTCTCAGTTATTGTTTCTGACTATTTACAGACATTTCTGCTCTAGGCCATGTGTGGAAAGTTTCATTTACAACAAAAGAGATTACAAACTACTTAAAAAAATGAATACAAAAATTTTTGCTGAACTAGATAAGGGTATTCTGCTGTTTTACTTCATTCCAGCTCAATTCAACACATGGTTAGGACTCCAAATAAGGGTGAACTAAGATTGAAAACTTGTTCCTTTTGTATGAGGGTAAATGCCAATATGGCCAGCAGTTCTAGCACTCACATACTATGAGGGTAGTAAGACTAGCAAGTCCTCCAATAAATATCCTTCAAATTATATTTCATCAAAATAATTCAGCATTAAAACAAATGTAATGATCGAAAACTTTGATGCATAATGTATTTGCCAATTCTTGGAAAGATGAAAGCATTCCAGCTCACAGCCTGGAAGGTTTCAATCAAGATAATTGCCTCAGGATTTATTTAAACACACGTTGCCTCTTGGGATTTCTGTGGACACTGACACATAGGCTGGGAATGCCCTACAGTAATAGCTTCAACAGTGACACAATCCAATGATAGTCACTGTGACTCTTCCACTTACACTAGCCTCATCTACCTAAACTGCCAGATGCTGGGAATGGATGGCAGGCGATGGTTCATGTGATAACTGCCCTCTGAAGCATCTGGCACTGGCCACTGTTGGAAGACAAGATATTGGGTTAGATCAGGGATCGGCAACCTTTGGCATGTGGCTCGCCAGGGTAAGCACCCTGGCAGACTGGGCCAGTTTGTTTACCTGCTGCGTTTGCAGGTTCAGCAGATTACGGCTCCCACTGGCCAATGGGGGTGGCGGGAAGCAGCATGAGCTGAGAGATGTGCTGGCCACCGCTTCCCGCCACCCCCATTGGCCTGGAACGGTGAACCGCGGCCAGTGGAAGCAGTGATCTGCCGAACCTGAGGATGCAGCAGGTAAACAAATCGGCCCAGCCCACCAGGGTGCTTACCCTGGCAAGCCGCGTGCCAAAGGTTGCTGATCCCTGGGCTAGATGGACCATTGGTTTGACCCAATATGGCCATTGTTATATTCTTATATGCCATTTGTGGTAACCAAATACCTATGTTGTCATGAAAACTTCCTTAACTCAGAGGGGATGCATGTGAAAGTATGGACAAAATAAGACCCATCACAAATCTTTAATTAAAACTTGAACTTTTCTGGAAATTCAGAAATTCTGGTTAACTATTGAGGAAAAAATGCAGCTTTTTTGTACTTCCTGGTTTAGGCTAAAATGTGGGCTGGAAATGACAAGACAGCATGAAACATTCCATTCTCATAGAGTTTGAGATTTGGTTAAAAGAAGGAAGTACCAGAAAATATAAGATGCATCCTAAAGCATCTCTCTCATTAACTAACAGCTCACAGTGGAGAATCTTTCTATTCATGAGATTTCCAGCCAGATTTTTCAGTTAAACTTCTGTTCATGGTAAGTTTGGTATGCTTTGCTGAAGTGAACAGAACCTCCAGAATCTTTTGAGGTTTACCCTGTAGGAATGACCCCGGGCCCACAGGCCTGGATGCCTTATTAATTGAGGCATTTTGTTCTTGTCTGCAAGCTGGGCACACCCTGCTTCTAATCACAGGAACTTGGTCTTCCTCCATCCTCCCCTGCACTTTCCCACCAGACTGCCGCGTTTGCAGCTGGCGGTGTTTTTGTAAATTGCTATGCTGCTAAGCTCGTGATGGAAGATTTTTGTAGAAAACAATGATTTGTGCTGTGCAATTACGCATGTGTTTTTTAGAGAATAAAGGAGGAAGGCGAGCTCGGTAAAAGCAGCTTTTTGCCTCCTCAGTTATCCTGCAATTTGGTGTCGAGTCTTCCTTCATTACCCATTGCTAATGACTGGCAAAGGATTACCTACATGATGGCATCAGGAGCTGAAGACGAAGCATGCATGATATTAAGTAGCAATATTTGTTGTGGGGGCTTAGCAAGAAAATATGAAAAGGGAAAAATGTCAGAATTACTGTTTCATCCTACTGTTATGTCCGTGTCTCGTTTACATAGCAGATGACTCTTCTCTACTGCTTTCAACAATCTACTCCAATCACCTTCCCTCCAGGTAAGTAATTTGCTTCAGTGATTATAAAGCAAGCTAGGCTGCTAACATTTTGCTTATGAAAATATATGCCCTGCCAGCAGAACAGCTTCATTATCTTAGATATTTATCAAAATACTAAAATGGTTTGTTTTAGTTACATAATGTTGTCATATGTCTCTGAGCCAGAAAGCTAATAAAATTCCACATTGGAATTACCTGGCTTGACCTTATTTTTAAGCTTTAAGAAGTTTCTCTCAAATCAAGGCACGCCACAAAATCTTAAAAAAAACCCAGACCAAAACCTGTTGTTGTTGGCTAGAACCAACATCCCTTCTCCACCCCTCAAAGATAATTAAACTAAAAACTATGCTAGTACTGTAACATGTGTGTGACAGCATCAGAGAAGCATCAAGGGCTCAGTACAGTTTATTTTTCTGAAAGGAAAGAGAGGGTGTGATCCCGTGTAGTCATTTTAGAGTCAATCAGATGTGAAAGGTCTCTTTTCCTAACTGGTTTTCTTAAGTTTCTCTTTAGACTCACACAAAATTGTCAGAAAAAAACAAATCATGAGCAACTTAACAATGTTTTCATAGTCTGTCTTACCAAAATGTTCATTTTTTGTCCATTTTTAAAAAATTCCTAAGTGCTCTGCATCTCAGCACTGCTACTGCCTACTCTGCCAAGACCCTGACCAGAAGCTGCACACTCAAAGAATCAGAGCCAGTGTAGAATTCAAAAGGATTTCTAGTTTCACCCTCATATCTAACTCTAAATCCACTGAAATGACACCTACTCTGCAGGCAAGGGGACTTGGGTGACCTCTTCTGGTGTTACAGTATCACAGAAGTGTAGGACTAGAAGGGACCTCAATAGGTCATCTAGTCCAGCCCAGTCCCCTGCACTCAGGGCAGGACTACAGAATAACTAGACCAGTGGTTCTCAATTTTTTGTATTGGCAACCCCTTTCAGACAGACTTAGCATCACTTTGCCACCCTTACTTCTGCACTGCTGCTAGCAGCAATGCTGCCTTCAGAGCTGAGTGGCTCTTCAGAGCTGAGTAGCTCTGGAAGCAGTGCCACTGCCCACAACAGCAAATAAGTAAGAGTGTCAATGGGGCACTAAGTCTGCTGTGAAAAGTGATATTTGTATGTTTGTTAATATCACTTTTCACAGCCCCCAACTCTGAAGGCAGCACCACCGCTAGCAGCAGAGCAGAAGTAAGGGTGGCAATGGGGCACTAGTAAGTTGCTGTTCAAAGTGATATTAACAAATATACAAATATTACTTTGCACAACAGGCTTATTAGCGCCCCATTGCCACCTTTACATCCACACTGCTGCTGGTGGCAGGTGCTACCTTCACAGTTGGGTGGCCGGACAGCGGCAGCTGCTGGGCACATGCCCAGTTCTGAAGGCAACGCCACTGCCAGCAGCAGTGGAGAACTACAGAAGTAAAGGTGGCAATCCCATACCTGCCACCCTTACTTCAGTGTAACATTTGACCTTTGCTCTTGAAGGGATGGCTATAAGGGAGCTAAGGCAAATTTTGGGGTGGCTATAACCCCCACAAGTCCTGCTACCCCAGTGCTGCCCCTGCCTGTGTGTCTGATTGTTAAATTATAAATTACTTTTTTTTGCTGATCTCAGTATTCTGATTGATCTGCGGTTTAATGCAGCTCTTCAGCTGCTGAACAATCAAGCCCTCTAATGTTGTCTCAGCCCCACCTTTTTAGTCTCAGGACAATAAACCTGCACATCCAATACTACAATCCTCAGAGTCCAATTTAATTAAAGTGGTGATAATTCAAATATATATTTTGTTTAAAATCTTTTATGTACTTGAAAACTGTTATGCCTCTACTCTTCACCCTCTCTCCCAGCACCTTCTGCCTTTCCTCTGAGTGTCAAACTGGTTATCTGCTTAGGTATCTTTCCTGGACTTCTTTGATGTGGAACACCCAGGGGGAGACAGTTACAAAAAGTGCTTTCTTCCTTCTATAATTAGCCAAAAGACTGCACCCAATCATATTAAAGAGAGATTTAGCCACAGTGATCCCAGGCCTTAAAGTCTGTCAGACTGAACAATTACATCTCACTCCATCTAAATATTAGCACTCTAGTATTAAAAAAAGGTACAGTTAATCTACAGTGTAGCATCTTGCTTCCTCAGCAACACCAACCGCTAAAAAGAGTACATCATCATACTGCTCATATCATTACACTGGCTTCCAATAGAATACTGGATCAAATTCCAGGTCTCCTGGTTAACTGTCAAGATCCTCTATGATACTGGCCCAAGATTACCTCAGAGTGCACTTCCCTTTAATCATGAGAATGACTGCTGGAGAAGCATTGAGGGGGGAAAATATCATGCCATCAGCTTCCCAAATGACACTTGTGAGAACAGGAATAGAGGCCCTCCGAGTTACAGGGCCAAAGCTTTGGAATTCATTACCAGAGACCAGAATGACAACTATGTGACTCCCTGCAGCAAAGCACAGCGTGAAACCTACTTTGTTGACTTCAGAGTCAATTAAGTAGAGGAGAAAAGAAGAAAGGAGGAATAAACAGGTCACAGCAAGAAGGAAGAAAGAGAGCTGTAGTATGGGAAGGAAGGGAGAGAGACAAGAGAAGGAAAATTGGATAATTGGCCTTTGTGTTTTAACTAAGATTATTCTCTCCTGGGAGGTTCTCAGATACTGAAAGTCTTGCATAAGGTGCCCATCACTACAGTATATAGAGCTTCATATTTCAAATTATTTAAGAGACTGAACTAAACAGAACAAAATACAAGCTAAGGATTGTCACAGACACCCTATGATATTTGCTAGAGTATCTTATCTTCTGCTATAAAAGGCTGGAATAATCTGCCCGTGTAGGCTGAGCACCAAAACTGGCATTAACTACGGCATATTTTCCTGTAGCCAGCTATATTATGTTGTTTTTCCTCCCCATCACTTTTATTAGGAATCTGATGGAAGACAGTCACAGATATTATCAGGCTCCGATTTCTTGTGTTGATTCAAACGTCTCCACACTCCTCTTTAATTAAAAAGACAGTTGTGAAGCTAAAAATATGTGAGCTGCTTTTAGAGGATTCAATGCTTGTTTTTCAGAGGTCAGAAGATATCATGTATATACAAATATTGTAAATCTTGCTCAGAACAAACAGCTTACACATGCTGAGCATAAAGTTACTTTGTTTTTCAGTCAAAAGATAGCATTTTCATTTTACTACTTGTACATCAAAGCTCCTTGGTTTGCAGTTTGCTGCTGAACCAGGCTTGCGGACCCTGACAGGGAAACGTCCCAATCTTCTGCTTTATTTACAAAGACTATTCAGAGACCTTCAATTGCTAATCACCACCCTATAATTTATTTACATTGCTCTTCCCATCACCTTTCTGATTCATAGACCACATCATCTACAGCATCAGTTTCTCCTCTGCCAAGGAGAAGAGGGAAGGTCTTTGCCCCAGAAATCTTTTTGGTTTTGATTCTCCTAGCATGCCTCCCCCCAAACTTCCTTCCTGTGTCTTCTTTTAGCCTCTGTGTTACTGGGCTAAATACCTCTTGAATTCTCCCCAGCCCATTCTAATCCACTAAGTAGGTTGTGGGGAGTAAATTGGTGTTTAAGTGTTCAGAGTGCTGGCTCAGCTGTTGGTTCCCAGGCCTCTGTTACAAGGATACAAACTAAAGGATGTCTCAACAAGGACTGGTAGAGGTTTATGTAGCTTGTCACCTTTAGCTCAGTGGCCAAATGTGATCCACTTCAAGAGTAAATAGAATTTTTTGCTATTGGCTGGGTGTGCAGTGGTCTGTGTGAAATGAGTGACTGGCTTCAGTCCAGTTCCCAGCCCACATCACTAAATCTACAATTGCAATTGTGAGATCAGATGGTAGAAAAGCCTATAAGGGGAAGCAGCAGGAGTTACATGGCCTAAACAAAGCACTAGAAAAATGCTGTAGGAGACAAACCTTAATGGGATGGACTAGATAACCTGATAAGACTTTTCTTTATCCAATTTCTAAGGGCCAGTCCCAGCACAGGGATAAATAAGCCCCTCTCTTCTGTCTTCCAACTGGCCACTCATTGCCTTTCCCCTAATATGCTGTGCTAGGAGAGATGGAAACTGAGCTGAGATTAACCACTTGTCCTGAGGACCAGTAGCACCCCTGGTAGACATAATAAAAATTTCTACCTCATTCCCAATCCCTGTAAACCACCAAATCCATTTATGCTTTTGTTTTAATGCTAAGTGTCAGGATGCATAAGCATATTCCAAACAGCCCATATAATTATTGCCTATGGAGACATCTCCTATAACATTTGCATCAACACAGGGGGTCTGGAAGGGTGCAAGAGTCAGTATCAGCTGTTTCCTAAACCTGACTTTTTATTTTTTGGACAAATTTGTTACAGGAAGAAAAGCATGTTCTTTTATTCTGGAGCGTCCAAGGTGCAACTCCTCCCTCCATTTCCTGATGATGTGTTGTCTCTCACTTCATCCAGTTTTGGCATTTTCTCAGGCACAATTTTTAGTTCCCCATACAGTAATTTCCTGGGTGGGGGGTGTTTTTACAATCTTCTTTTATATATCTTAATCCAAACTGTCCAGCAAAACCAGAGAGAGAGAGAGACTGAATCCATGCTGAGAACTTTAGCCTCCAGCAGGGCTGCCCAGAAGGGGGGGCAAGTGGGGCAATTTGTCCCAGGCCCTGGACCCCGCAGGGTGCTCTGGAACGGGGTCCTTCACTGGCTCCGGGGGCCCCGGAAAGCTCTCATGGGGCCCAGGCCCACAGAGCTTCTTCTGCTCCGGCTCTTCGGTGGCAATTCGGCGGCGGGGGGTCCTTCCACTCCAGGACCCACCACCGAAGTGCCTCGAAGACCTGAGGTGGGAGGTCCTTCTGCCCCGGGACCCGCCGCCGAAGTGCTGGGTCTTCAGCAGCAATTCAGTGGCGGGCCCAGGCCCCCTGAATCCTCTGGGCAGCCCTGGCCTCCAGTCATGTGTCTAGGCAGAAAAATGTTTCAGAGGTGCTACTTACACAGCATCCAGCTTCGTCCCATTGAAAGCATAGCCTTGGACCCTAGTGAAGCCATTATTGTAGAGTTTGCTGCAAACAAATAAATGAAAATAGCTGTTTTTACAATGCAGTACTAGCTAGATTCCTGGAGAACTATGCTTTATACTTCCCCAGCAAGCAGCATATCAGATGGACTAATTTTAATCTCTTGGAGATATAATATAACATAAGGATCCCTTAGCAGCATTCTTGACTACTGAGCACAAAAGAATGCCAGGTACCACTTGCAACTTGTACTAACTTTTACTTTCCTCCCAAGAAAGACAAAGTAGTTCTACTACCCAGCTCAGACTTGCCTAGAAACATTAAATGAGCTCCCATGGTTTTCCAGTTGAAACAATAACTTACTGTAGCTGTAGATCTTCAAGATGTGATGCACATGTGTATTCCACTTAGGTGCATGTGCACAGAGCTCACTGAAGCGGAAGAATTTGTCTAGCAGTACCCGTCAGGGGATAGCACTGTGTCTCATGGCTATAGCATCTCCCTTGGCTTTATGAAGTGGCACCGCCCTGACCACCCTCAGTTTCTTCATACCAACTACCAAGAGATGAAACTCCAATGCAGAGAGAACAGAGGGTGGGTCATGGAACACAAGTCTGCATCACATCTTGAAGAACCACATTTACAGTAAGTAATCATTTCTTCTTCTCGCGTGGATGCAGCTGTGTAATCCACTTAGGTGACTCACAAGGGAGTACCCTCACCCAGGAGGCAGGGCTCAGAGTCCATCTAAACAGGGATTTGCAACATCGCCCTTCCCAAGGTTGTATCTGCCCTGGAAGATGCAGTAATGGCATAATGGTTCATAAATGAATGTATGGAAGACCATGTAGCAACCCTGAAAATGTTCAATACAGAAACGTCACTGAGGAATGCTACTGATGTTTCTTGCGCTCTTGTTGAATGAGCTTGAACACGCTGAGGGGGCATAGCCAAAGCTATTTCATATGCAGTCTTGATACAGAATGGTATCCATCTAAAGATCATCTGTGAAGAAACCGCTTGATCCTTTATATGATCTGCCTATGACACAAACAGGCGAGGTGAAGCACAAAACAGTTTAGTCCTGTCCTAATAGAAGGCTATACATCATCTGGCATCTAACGTATGGAGATACTGTTTCTCCAGAGATTAATGTGGCTCAGGAAAGAACACAGGTAAGTATATCACCTGGTTCAAATGAAACAGAGAACCCACTGTAGATAAAAATTTTGGATGTGGCCATAAATTCACCTTGTCTTTGGAGAACTGTGTATAAGGAGGCCTTGCCATCAGAGCCTGCAACTCACACACTCTCCTTGCAGATGTTATCACTATCAGGACCACAGTTTTCTGACAGAAGAGTGGAAAGGGGATCAATGATCATAAGGGACAAGATGATAGGGGCTCAAACAGAGGTCCAATCAGTACCACTAGTACCATGTTAAAGTCCTACAGAGGAACCGGTTCTCAGACCAGAGGGTGAAGAAGTCCTTTTAAGAATCTTGATACCAAAGGACTGGCGAAGACTGCTGTTCTCTGAATAGGGGAATTAAATGCCGATATCACTGCCAAATGCATTTTCATGAACTAAATTCAACTCCTAATGACTAAAGGTGCAGCAGGAAGCCAGCACCGGTTGAATTCTGCAGACCAATGACCACACAGAAAACCATTTCCCTTTTTGCCGAATAGGCCATCCTGGTGGAAGGTTTTCTACTGCTGAGTAGAACCTGCTGAACAGCCACCGAACCCTGCTCTTCCTCCTCATTCAGCTACGGAAGGTCAAAACCAGGAACTTTCTACATGGGATCCAGCACAGGGTGTTTATATTTTAAGTCTTGTTTACCACAATCTGCTTTCCAATCCTCCTTTTGATCATTGCCTGATTGCATGAGGCTAAGCGAATGTTCCCAGAAACGCTTGTGAGACTTAAGATGTTGGGGTTGATGAGGTCTTGATGATAGAAAAATATCTGTTTTCCTTGATTCGCTGAGCTTCATGGAGTATCACAGAAGTTTGGCATATTGGCAAGGGAGCAATATTAGACAAACCAGGTAGCTTTGGTATTGGAGTTGACTAAAGGGCTCCAGTGATGCACCACATCACTGTATTCAGTTGGTTGTCAACGAGTCGCATCTGCTCCATACAAATATACAAGTGCCATTGCAGATATTCGCAACACTGATGCCAATGCACCCCAGGTTGTACCTGCTAGTTTCTGAATTATGTTGGCTCTCATTTTTATCTCAAGGTACTCATGGAAGGTGAGAGTGTGGCAGAGTTTCACTCTGAGGTAAGTTGGGGTGCAATCATGTCGCACATTTTTACCAAAAAAAGCTACTTTCAGTGTGTTTTTGGCACTCCCAGTATCAAGATGAAATGCACTTACTATTGTTTTTCTAGGGTTTGGTTTGAGCCTCAATTTTCTGGAAATATTGTTCCATAATTTGGAGGTCCTCAGTTAACTTTCTCAGTGTCATGGAAATTTGGTGTTTGGATTGTCATGGCAAGATCATCTGCATATCCAAATTTTCATGATTTAGTTGGAGGCATGTCACTAATATAAATATTAAAAAGGGTTGGCACAAGTACAGAACCTTGTGGTAGCCCACTGTTTATGGTATGGGGTGAGCTGATCTTACTATCCAGGTACACCTGCAGACGTCTGTTACTCAGCACGATCCATAGCAGGTGAAGTGTTTGGTATCAAGGTATAATTTTTGCAAGTTTCAGCATCAGACCCTTAATCCGTACAGTGTCATACACAGACAAGAGGTCAACAAACACTGCACCCGTCTTTATTTTTTTCTGGTAGCCAGCCTCAGTGTAAGTTGTGAGTGTCAAAACTTGGTTGCAACAACTATGTTTTTGTCCAGAAGCCTGCCTGTTCAACAGGGATAATTGGCTCAGTAAAAGCGTTTATTCTTTTGAGGATGATACCTTCAAGAGGTTTATAGGTTGTGCACAATAGAGAAATCGGCCTACAGCTTTCCACTTCATCAGCGGGCTTCCCAGGCCTTGGAATGGCAATTATCATTGCCTCATACCATATTTCAGGGATCTGGACTGTCCTTAAGGTAGAAGAATACAGTGTTGTTACCCATTGGAGTCTTTTGGGACCAAGATGGTGGAGGAATTCTGACAGAATACCATCAGGGCTTTCAGACTTCCCTTTTTTCATCATGGCAAGTCCTTCTTTCACTTCCTCAATGCTGACAGTGGCAGGTTCTCCTCAGGGGACTGATGCAAGTGTCCAGTAGAGTTGTTGAAACACTTCTCTTCACATGTGTTTATTGAGTGGTCCTTTTGTGTTCTCCACCAGTTTCGAGGCTACTGAGTTTGGCCAGATTTTTGGTGGCTGATGCTCTGTGGGATTAGCGGCTCCAAGGCATTGCAGTAGTGCCCAGGCTTGATGGCTTGAATGTGTAAAATTAAGGTTTTGCATGCAGTCAAGCTAGCACTGGCATCTTGCTGTGTCACAGAAGTGTAGCAGGACTTTTGAGGTGTGAGAGCTCCTGGTCCAGTTGTATTGCCTGAGCAACTCCCACGTCTCTCACGTCCAGCAGGGAGTGTGCTTTTTCTGAAAGTCTTGGGGAATGTTCTTCTTTCCTGCTACTTTTATGAGCCCTGTGAACTAATGATAGAATTCCAGTCTCACCGGAATCCCTGTGACAGTTTTCTCAACAGTCTGTTTGTAGGCATCCCAATTAGCTTTAGCAAAATTCCATTGTGGTTTCTGTTTCAGAAAAAAACACAGGAATTTCAGTGCCTATGTAGATGATTATGGGCCTGTGTTGGCTGTTTGGAAATGCTGGTAGTACTTCATGTGATGTGATGAGAGTGTTTCCACTTTTGTCTTTACACTCGAATGTTGGGTCTTTTTAATACCCACCTTGCCAGCATCTTGAATGGAATGTTGATAGTTATTTAAATTCATAGATTAATTGTAAGTCTTGTGCAGATATCCAGTCCATGAGATTTTTGCCATCAGTTTCATTTGTTTTATAGCCCCACATATTGTGGTAACTATTAAAATTGCCTGCATAGATGTATGGAATAGAGGTGCTGGGTAGTGTTGGTTTTGGCCATCTTATGCTAAGGTCTTTAAAGACATTGATAACTTGGAGCTCCCTTACTTTGAGAGTTGTGATAAATGTGGTTTCCTCTTCAGTTGGTGGAATAACATTAAAATCTGTGATGGTGTCATTGATGTATACCGTCAGGCCATATTTTGGATGATAGTGACTAGTCATTATGTTACATCCATAGATACAGTAGTGCCTACTCCGTTGGTCGTTATTAATACAGGTATCTTGCAACGTGAGGATGTCAATGTTGTAAGTCTTCAGCAGGTGTCCAAGGTACTCACATTTTGCCCATGAGAATCCTTTGGCATTAAGTTGCAGGATTCTTGTTCCAGGGCCTATTTGGCAAGTTGTGTGGCTCTGAGGAAGAACTTCAGGATTTGTTGAGTTGCTGCTCTGATGACCGGGAAATCACTGAGAGATGTTCAGTATCCAAGTTGATGTGTCTATGATTCTGAGTGAGTAGGCTGGGATAGAGAGGAAGCAGTATGGGAGGCTGAACTGATAGCTCAAGAAGACTGGAGAACCTGTACTGCCTCAGCCACATAACAGCAATGAGGATGAGGTTAGCCCGATCTGCCTTCAGTTTGAGGATTACCTGTGGGATGATTGTGATCAGGAGAAAGGCATAGAAAAGAGCCACGTGTCAGCTGAGATGGAAGCTGTCAAACAGGGAGCCTGGACTGAGGCCCCTTCAGGAGCAAACAGGTAACATTTCCTGTTGTCTTTTGTGGCAAAGAGGTTGATCATCGGAACACCCCAAGTTGCGAAGTTAGTCCAGAGAATACTTGTCTTCAGAGACCACTCATGATTCAGCAAAAAATTCCTGCTCAGATGGTTCACGAGGTGATTCTGAAATGGGGGCAAGTGGTTGGCTATCAGAGTGATACTCTACTTGATGCAAACCAGCCACAACCTAACTGCCTCTTGGGAGAGCATCCTGGAGTGTACTTGCCAACTCCGTGAGTGCTTCAGGGCTCAAGCACCCACAGGAAAAAAACAGTGAGTGCTCAGCACCGAGGAGCCAGAGCTTGTGTGGGGAACATGATGAGGTCTGTGTTGCTAACAACTTCTGCCCTTGGGACAGGGAGTTTGTTTATAAACAGAGGCAGGGTGATTAAGATAACTTGCCATTAAATTAAGAATTGTCAGATGATCCTGAAAGCATTGCCAGGCACTCTAGTTAAAAGATAGGAAACAAAGGGTAGGAATAAATGGTCCATATTCATTTTAGTGGTGTCCCCCAGGGGCTTGTACTATGACCAGTGCTGTTTAACATATTCATAAATGATTTGCAAAAAGGGATAAACAGTGAGGTGGCAAAGTTTGCAGATGATACAATATTTCTTAAAATAGTTAAATACAAAGCAGATTGCAATGAGTTACAAAGAGTTACTGGGTGAGACTTGGCAACAAAATGTCAGTTGAAATTCAACATTAAATGCAAAGTAATACACATGGCAAAATATAATCCCAATTATCCATACAAAATGATAGGGTCTAAATTAGCTGTTACTCATCAAGAAAGAGATCTTGGAGTCATTTGCAGTACTCCGGAAGAACTATGTTTCCAGAGTACTGCAAATTTATAAGAATCCTTCCCACTGTACCTATATCACCCTGAACTCATTCTCCAGCTTCAGAAGACTTAAAACCATTGAGTCCCTGACATGGATCCAAAAGGTACGACATATATTGTAAAGGGCCCCTAGCTCCAACATATTGATATGCAGAGAGGATTCCAGCTCTGACCTCAGATTTTGGGTTTTCAGCAACCCCAGAGGTGCCCCCCAATCCCATCAGGGAGGTGTCAGTGACAAAAGTCCTGGTTAGGAGGTTCAACAAGGACAAGTGCAGAGTCCTGCACTTAGGAAGAAAGAATCCCATTCAGTGCTACAGGCTGGAGATCGACTGGCTAAGCAGCAGTTCTGCAGAAAAAGACCTGGGGATTACAGTGGACGAGAAGCTGGATATGAATCAGCAGGGTACCCTTGTTGCCAAGAAGGCTAATGGCATCTTGGGCTCTATTAGTAGGAGCATTGCCAGCTGATAAAGGGAAGTGATTATTCCCTTCTATTCAGCATTGGTAAGGTCACACCTGGAATACTGTCAGGGCCGGCTCCAGGCACCAGCTTAGCAAGCAGGTGCTTGGGGCAGCCACTCCGGGGAGGGGCGGCATGTCCAGCTATTTGGCGGCAATTTGGCGGAGGGTCCCTCACTCCCAGTCGGAGCGAAAGACCTCCCGCTGAATTGCTGCAGATAGCGATTGCGGCTTTTTTTTTTTGGCTGCTTGGGGTGGCAAAACCCCTGGAGCTGGCCCTGAATATTGTGTCCAGTTTTGGACCCCCACACTACAGAAGGGATGTGGAAAAATTGGACAGAAATCAGGGGAGGGCAATGTAAATGATTAGGGGTTTGGGGCACATGACTTACGAGGAGAGGCTGAGGGAACTGGACTTATTTAGTCTGCAGAAGAGAAGAGTGATGGGGGATTTGATAGCAGTCTTCAACTACCTAAAGGGGGGTTCCAAAGAGGATGGAAGCTAGGCTGTTCTCAGTGGTGGCAGATGACAGAACAAGAAGCAATGGCCTCAAGTTGCAGTGGGGGAGGTTTAGGTTGGATATTAAGAAACACTATTTCACTAGAAGGGTGGTGAAGCACTGGAATGGGTTACCTAGGGAGGTGGTGGAATCTCCATCCTTAGAGATTTTTAAGGCCCGGCTTGACAAAGCCCTGGCTGGGATGATTTAGTTGGTGTTGGTCCTGCTTTGAGCAGGAGATTGGACTAGATGACCTCCTGAGGTCTCTTCCAACCCTTATCCTCTATGATTCTATGAATGCCCTGACAAACATTCTTGAGATGCTTCCACCACTGTAAGAAGTCCAGGACCAGTGGAGAAAGACAGACCAATATGTCCAAGGAGTGGAGAGTTGGATGGTAAACTGTCCTCAGCCACATTTGGAGGGGGTGAAAACACAACCTTTTCAAACTGGATCACCTGCATGCAAGCAGACATGCGGCCCACGAGCTTCATGGAGATTATAGAAGGCTGAGATTGCAGACTGAGACAGAGGTGGTGAGTTGCTTGAAAACAGTCAGTTGGCAGAAATGCTCTCAAATTCATAGAAACTATTAGGGACCCAGTGAACTCTATGTTCTGAGTGGGAACCAAAGTTAACTTCCATGTGTTTAGGATGACACCCAGATAATCGAGCAAGAGCAGTGTGGTGTTGACATGAGAAAGGACTTCATCCCTGGATGTGCCCCGCAGTAACCAGACATCCAGATACGGGAAGATGTGGATCCCTTTCTTTCTGAGATATGCCATGATGACAACCATGCATTTGGTAAAAATCCAAGAGGTAGAAGAGAATCCGAAGGGAAGAACCATATACTGGAAATGGAGGTCTGATATGTTGAATCAAAGGAATTTTTAGGGGCTCAGTAAAATTGCTGCATGAAAGTAGGTGTCCTGAATGTCCAAGGCAGCAAACCAGTCATTCAGAGAAAATGTGGAGAAAATAGTCAAAAGAGTGACCATTTGGAACCTCATGTACTTGACATATTTGTTGAGGCTGCAAAGGTTGAGAAAAAATGGTTGCTAACCTTTCTTAACTGTTATTCTTTGAGATATGTTGCTCATGTCTGTACTATGTTAGGTATGCGCGCGCTGCATGCACTGTTGCTGGATTTTTTTACTTTAGTGGTATCCACAGGGCCAGCTCTAGCACCTTCTGGAGTCATGTGCACATGCACCAGTATAAGGGCAGCTGTCGGCCCTGCACCCTCTCAGTTCCTTCTAGTGGGTAGCTCCGACAGAGGGGTAGGAGGGTAGGTCATGGAATGGACATGAGCAACACATCTTGAAGAACAACAGTTACAAAAGATTAATAACTATTATTTTTTCTTCAAGTGCTTGCTCATTCCATTCCATGCTAGGTGACCCATAAGCAGTACCCCAAGGAGGTGGGTTCAGAGTTCATGGACATGCTGACTGTAAAACTGCTTTCCTGAAATGTCATTGTCTTGGGCTTGTGGGTGATGGCACAGTGGGATGTGATGGTATGAACCAATAACCAGGTTGTGCCTCTGCAGTTGTCCTGGATTAGTACCTGTGCGAGAAACACTGCTGACAAAGCCTGGGCTCTTGTGGAATGAGCAATCACAGTGGGCGGAGGCAGGACATTTGCCTGCTCATAGCAAGCCCGAATACAGGTTTTTATCCAGGGTAAGATTCTTTGGGATGACACAGGTACCCTCTCATCCTTTCCACTATTTCTACAGAGTTGCATGGATTTGTGGAAGGGCTTAGGCCTTTTAATATAACAGGTCAGAGCCTGCTTAATGTCCAACATATGAAGCCGACATCCTCAGCAAACTTGTGAGGTTTTGGGATGAAGGCAGGTAGAAAAATGACCTGGCTTTTGTGGAATTGTGACACCACCTTTGGTAGAAAGGCTGGATGGGGGCACAATTGAACCCTGTCCTTGAAGAACTTCATGTAAGGAGGTTCCAACATAAGGGCTTTGCTCTCAGAGACCCATCTGGCTGAGATGATAGCCACCACGAACGCAACCTTCCAGGAGCAAAGCAGTAGGGAGCATGATGCTAACGGCTTGAAGGGAGCCCCCATGAGCTTTGATAGGACCAGATTTAAGTCCCATAGGGATTGGGGGGGAGGGTAGCTTGTGAACCTGAGGATAATGTCTTTCCAGCCCCTTGAGAATCCAGACCGTCATTTCATGAGAGAATACCAATCTGCCATTCACTGGAGGGTAGAAGGCTGAGATAGATGCCAAATGAACTTTAATAGAAGAGAAAGCCAGACCTTGCTGCTTTAAGTGAAGGAGGTAGTCCAAGATAGACTACAGAGAAGATTGGAACAGAGAGAGATTCCGTTTGGAGGCCCAGCAAATGAAATATTTCCCCTTGGCCAAGTAGGTAGTCCTAATGGAGGGTTTTCTTCTACTCAGCAAGGCCTGTTCAATCTGATCCAAGTAGGCCTGTTCCTTGGGGTCCAGCCATGTAGCATCCATACAGTCAGGTGCAGGGAGGCAAGGGTTGGGTGAAGTAACAGGCCATGGTCTTGTGAGATAAAGTCTGGGCAGAGTGGGAACATGAGTGGCACTGCCACCAAGAGGTCCAGGGAATAGAAACCCTGATGCCGGTAATCTGGCAGAACCACCTCCACTGTTCTCAATGTAAGCAGAGAGCGAACCTGCTCAAGGAGCAGTATATTGGGAGAGGGGTCCCCAAAGAAGAATTATGAGGAAGGGTTGGAAGTAGGCATGGAGAAGAACTGTATGGCATAGCCCGATCTGCCGGTGTTTAGGACGCAGCTGGTGGTGGTTACCGAGCCCCAAACACCGTGAAAGTGAGCCAGTCTGTCCCCAAATGAAGGGGCTGGGGGTGGGGGGAAGAGGGGAAGAAGTGATGACTAGAACACTGCTCTGAACCAAGGAGTCAAAATGGGTGCTTGGGGGATACCGGGGAAGAGCGCATGGACTGTCCAAACTTTGAACCCAACTACTTCCTCCTATGGGATCTATGCCCCTTTCTGGAGTAGTCCCGCTGTCTTGAGGAAAGGAAAGGCTGCCCAAACATGAGCTGCAGATGATGCTGTGGTGCAAAAGCAGAGGGTGGTGACTGCCACGATGGCAACATTGGTGGTGTCAGCTATGGGGGACACCGAAGAAGTTCCTGGTGCGAAGGAGGTCCCTTGTTCCAAGTCCAGTACCAGCACCATTTCTACTGAGTCTGAAAAGGAAATATTGGGGTGCAGCACTGACAGACCCACAGGTTCAGTGGCTCTCCCAGCCAACAGAGCTATAAAAGACAAAGCGCCGGCAAAGTTCTGGACCAAGGAAAAGGTTGGGATGGAAAGGCAGAGGAGGCAGCATCGCTCTTCTCAGTACTGGACACAATGGATGCCCTAGGGCTGGAACAAGGGTCAACAGCACAGGGTCTCTCACCTCCTTGTGCAGTGCTGGGGAGCATATGACAGGACCTGCTCTGTCCTGCATACTGGCATTCACCACGGGCTGATGCACTTTCCTTCTGGAGGAGGAAGACAAATCCTCACAGGACCTGGAGTGGCCTTGGTTGGTCTTATGCGACCCTTTCCTCAGCAAACTCCTGAGAACAACTCCTTTGTCTCTTTAGAAATGCACTAGCTCCAAGATGTGAAGTGGCAGCACTCTCCGAACCCAAGGGTGACCTCTGATCTGAAGAAGGCCTTGGTGCCTGAGCAGGCTGCATGGCCTGTTCAAGTAGGTGCTGCTTCAGACAAAGAGCCCTCACCACTTGAGTCCATTTTGTGAACCAATAAACTATATTCAACTAGAAAAAAGGTAGCTAAATAGAGGATTGTGAGATTGAAAACTACATAGAGCTCCGACTCTAGGCATGGGTGGTAAGAAGGAACTGAGGGGGTATAGGAAGTTGCTGCCTCCTATAGCCAGGGGAGGGGCTACGGCCATGAGGCATGAGCACCACCCCCCAGGGGGGGTACTGCTAGACAAATTGTCTGGCTCTCATGGGCTGGATGTGCAGACACCTAAGTAGAATACACAGCTTCAACTACTTGAAGAACACCCTGTGCTCTTCTCTGTGGCTCAGACAATGTCTGTACTACAAAAATGAACCATATTTGACACCCAAATATGGCTTGTCCCAAACTCCTGTCCAGGATTCCTCTCCACCAGTTTCCAAACTAATTGTACTCATGGTGCATAACAGGGACAGCTGAATTCAACCTATGTTGTAGCAAAGTGTACTAGTGGGCTACGTCTACACTTGGAGTTAATGATGTGATTCCCAGCTCTTGTAGGCATATTTGCATTAGCTCTCATCGAGCTAGCACATTAAAAATAATAGTGTAGCCAGGCTAGCATGGACAGCAGCAAGCAGTGAATGGGCTAGCCTTGCTGAGTACATACCCAACGGGTTCAGGCAGGTTTGTACTTGGCATATCTAGCCAGTGCCACTGCTTGCAGCTGCCCTTGCTACCCTGGCTACACTATTTTTAGCATGCTAGCTCAATGACAGCTAACACAAATATGTGTACACTAGCAGGAAATCATACTCCTAGCCTCAAATGTTTCACATACCTTGACTGTACCTGTGTTGTAACTTTACAGAAGCAACACTGCAAACCCTTTCCCTCTGTGCTCCTTTTTACAACTCACACATTGCATAACTGCTGTTGCCCACTGTCTGTTTAATCACTTTCTTCTTGTTATTTCTGCTATTAAAATACTTTGACAGGGTCAATTTAGAAAGAAGATAGGAGCACTGATCCAAGTCACTGCAGCAAAGAAGAAAACTATGTAAATAAGACTATGAATACCATTTGTCTCTGGTGTCTCTTTTACAAACCACTATAGATTAGGACTGAATGGTTATTTCACAAGTCACAGTGATTTGCTTCCGAGACACAGGGAATATAACAGTCATGTGAGTTAAACTGGTAGAACTTACAGTGTAAGGGATTCATTACATAGCCCATGGAACGCATTTGCAGGCACTGAAGTCACATAAGGATTATCTGCAATTTCACTGCAAAAGAAGACAAAAGGCTTAACACTGCAATAAAACATCTGCGTAACAGAACAGACATAGTTTGAAGCTTCCATTGTTAATGATCCTCTGACATACAGCACAATAAAATGCAAAAAAATAGGGTACAGTTCCACAAGTTATATGTTCCAGATGTGCTGGAAGACTAAAATGCTTCAGCCACCTAAAAAGTGTAGGTATCAAGAATACCTGTACCATTAATTGCTTGTATAAAATAGATGGGGTTTATATTATTGGCTAATGTGTGCTCAGCCTGTGTGGTTCTTTTGAATAATAGCACAGCCAAATTGCTCCTTTCACAAGCTAGGGAATTAGCAGATAAGTAAATAACAACAATCACCACAATGTTAACTAATTTATCCCAAGTAAAGTTAAAGATAAGGTTCTAATATTTGTGAAGAATACCATGAAAGAAAAGATCACAAATAGACTAAGCTGTTCAAGATAAAGACTGTCTTCCTATGCTTCTGAACTACACCTAGTACAAAGGAAAGGATGAACAGTTAACCCTGAATTGCACACAATCCTGGCAGCTGGAAAGGACCTCTAGTCACAGGTCATCTAGCCCAACTTCATGGCCCAGTAATTGTCCCACAGCCCACCACATCCCCAAAACCTTTGCAACTACCACTTCCACAGCATTCCTGTCTCAGAGCTAAGTGCTGTTGGGGCAGGGAGGGGAGGAAGGATGAGGGAAAGGATATAGTTTCACCATGACTGGGTTTGAAGGCAGGAGCAAACAGGGTGGTGATACGATGGGGGAGAAGTAAGGGAGCTAATTGTTCCTTCTCTACTTTTCCATGGCTCCCACTGGGTTCCAGCTACCGAAAGATTCTGCAGGTTTTGATTTTCTTCAGCTGGTGGATGGTGTGCTCCAATAGACATCTCCTCATGGCCCACTTGACAGTCATTCCCCATAGGCTGAGAAACCCCTATAGTCCATTCCACTGTATGTGGCAGGATCTGTTTCATTACCCCTTGAGGTGTAAATACACGATACAAGATGCTAAAATTCAACTTTTATCACTACCATCTTCATTCCAAACCTTTTCCATTGGTAATAATTTTCTCACATAATATTTCGGGGCTGAAATTTTCCATGACTGATCTCAGCCCCAAAAGTGATTCTCCCTCTTAATAACTTGTTTAAAATTGGTTCAGCTGGTTTTGCGTTATACCAGCATGGATCTAAAATATGTTTTACCCACAGAGAGGTCTCAATCAGAAAATCTGTGACTCAAAAATGGCTAACAGTAAAAACTGCAAACTTAGCTCAATTTTAGACCTTTCCAAGATCTAAGGTTCAAGCCATGTTTGAAGAAAAGATTTTCAGTCCTTTACAATTATGAATCTTTAAAATTGTGACTCCGGAACACATCCAGTAAAATGTTTCTGTTCTTTATATAGTGTCAATTAAGTGCTATTAGAATCAGAAAACTGACTAAGTAAAAGTGACATCTTTTACTCAACAAATGTACTCCTCATTGTCTTCTCTTCACAGAGAATAAATTATATTTAACATCAATTGTTTCATTTAGCAAGACTATAATATTGAGTTATGCTACAATTGGCAATTCTTTAGAGAAGATGAACCCTGTGTGCTCTTGCTGAATCTGCCTACTTTAAAAAAAATTACACTTTTATTTTAATAAATTCCTGCTAGACCTGCAGAACCAACATAGGTACAGAAGAGTGAGCGGGATTCAATTCCATCTGGTTCATCATCTACAAAATTGTTTACTAAGTTCCAAATACATTTTTTCTTGATGGTAGTGTTGCATGAACCAGAAAGAATATGCTCAGTTCAATATGCAGGGTCGTCAGATGGAAAAAACATCTTTTTACTTCTAATCTGAACAAATTTTATCCAGAGTCTCTGAGAATTATAGACATGGAATCCATGGCATCACTTTTAAAAGTCACTTCTCAAAGTGGACCTTTACTTTCAAATAAAGCATCCCAGAATGCTGGCTACAACCAACAGCACCTTAGCTTACTAAGAGGAATAATTCCAGAAAAGACAGCAGACCTTGGTTTAGGACATCTGCCATCAGAAAAACCTGAGTTAAGGACTGCTGCCATTAGAAGACATGAAACCAAACTGCTTCAGAACAAGGAACTTACAAGTTCCATTACCCTTTCTCCTAGCTTTCTTTGTTTGCTTTTTAAAAACATCTTGTACTTTTTCTAAATTAGAATGTGAATGTGGAGCAACAAGGCTGCATAAAATAAACTTGCACTAAAAATTTCACTCAGAATGTGAACTGAGGCCAAGCTGCTATTTTTATTTATTTATTTAGCGGTTTGCATGTATTCAGTTAACATTTTCCCTTCATGTTTTCCATATCTCCAGCTCTTGCATTTTGTGGGCTCTGGACCAGAAGAACAGAGATAACAATGGAGGGAGACTGTTCTTGCTGGATTGCTAGGATACTTCTTTCAGGTAATTATTTGACACTTCTCTCTAAAGTGGGAATCTCCACTGCAGAATTGTTTGGGACTTGACTGTAGCACTGTTCTAACCAGATCGGCAGGGCAAATACTTACAGTAAAAAGTTCACATCAGCTGAATAGATTTTGGTGAGGTCAGGAAATATCATAATTCCAGTGTTGAAAATTCCACTAAAACAGAGAACAAAACAGAAAAAGAGAAAGAATTAAATTTAATGAATCATTACACAAAAAAAGATGCTGTAGGTTCTGACCATTACACAGAGCTGGATGGAACATGGTTATTTTATACTCTCCACTGATTGTCAACTCACCTATGAACTATTTGTACCCAAATTCAGGGCTATGAAGAACACATCATAAATCAGTGTGGGGTTTTAGGGAGATAATCTGCAAAGTCTTTTCCACTTCTAACTACCAAGACTTTGACATTACGCAGGTTTGAACTAAGCCACTTACTACGTAGCTCCTTTCCTTTATTTGGCAGCATCAGCAATAAAAAAGTTCCATGCCATCTTCTTCCAATTCTCCATGGGAGTGTCAAGAAGCACTTTTAGCAACTGGGTAGAGTTGGGTTGCTAAGGGCACAAACCTACTCCCACTGAAGTCAATAAGAGTGTTGCCATTGACTCCAATGGATGCATGATTAAGCTCTAATATAGCAATAAGACTGTTAATGTCAGGAAGATGTTGAGAAAGTTAGAAAGTCTTTAAGAGGCAAGGTGGAGATTTGGAGCAAACAGAGGGAGTGAGCTTGTGAGGGTAGAAAGAAAAAAGGTGTAGAGAAAAGGGTCAGAGAATAGGAGCTTCAAGTTTTTGGGACAGTATGACAGAGGCACAGACACACAGGAGGGAGAGAAAGTGTGTGTGTGTTCTGAAAGCAAAAAGATGGGTCAACATTCAAAAAGAGATGAAGACAGATAGGGCTCTTGGAGATGAAGAACAGACGGCCCAAATCTCTGTTCCTGCTGACATGTAGTCAGTGCAAGAAAAAGGCAGAATAAATTTGACTGTTGGTCCCATTTGCACCTCCTGGTATTTTGGTCCTTGCCGGGGGCCAGGACCAGCCCCCAGAGTAAATAGGAGAAGTCTCAGAACTAGGGTTGACAACCCTCCCAAATTGGCTGGAATCGGCCTCAATCTCCCGGTGACTATTAAAGGCAATCCAGGAGATTTTAATAGGCTAAAGTCCAGTTAGCAGGGCAAAGGCAGGCTCCCTACCTGCCCTGGATCTGCGCAGGTCCCAGAAGCGGCTGGCACGTCTGGCGCCTAGGCGCAGAGGCAGGCAGGGGGTCTTCACGTACTGCCCCACATCCTGCCCCTAGTGCTGACTCTGCAGCTCCCATTGGAGCCCCCTGACCATTCTTGAGCCTAGAAGCCGGACATGCTGGCCACTTCCAGGAGCTGCCCAAGGTAAGTGACACCCAGATGGAGTCTGTACCCCTCACCCCCTCCCACAGCCCAACCCTCTGCCCCAGCCCTGAGCCCTCTTCTGCACCCAAACTCCCTCCCAGAGCCTGCACCCCACAGCCCCTCCTGCACACCAAACCCCTGCCCCAGCCCAAAGCCCCCTCCCACACTCCAAATCCCTCAGCCCCACCCCCAACCCAGAACCTGCACCCCCTCCTGCACTCCAACCCTCTGCCCAGCCCGGTGAAAGTGAGTGAAGGTGGGGGAGAGCAAGCAACAGAGGTTTGTATTCATTCCCCATCAAAATGCTTTGTTTCAAAGCTTCCCCATGTCTTTAGTTAATGTCGCTTGGTGCCGCCAGGTAACATCCTTAATAAGTAGTTAGTATTTATTTTTGCATGTTTTTTTAACTTCTTCCTCCTATTATTTGCCATTTGTCTTCTGAGAGTGAGAGCTCTGAAGGGCTCACTATGTTTGAAGATCACCGAACCCACTGTAGGCACTACAAAGAATGAAACAACAAGGCAGCCTTTCATTATCCAAAGAGGCTCTAGGAAAGAATCTTTGAATTACATAAACTGTGTGATCTTTAAACTGCGCACACTCTCCCCTTACCCAGCCTATGGAAGGAAAAATATGTCCTACATGTTTTCTTTGCCTGAATTATGTAAACTGCTCCAGATAATAAACTGGAGACAATAAGAACTCTGCCATTCATTGTGGCTAAGATTTGTTGTTCAAGTTCTGCTATGAAGGAAACAGATCTAGTCTTCCAGGTCTGCCCCAACTTTACAGAAATGCAGTTATTTACTTTAGCACTGATCCCTTTGAGAGAGAAAGTAACTACAAGAAAACACTACTCTGAGCTTAAAGGTGACCTGCAATGGAGACAAAATTGTATTTGTGTCCATTTTTATAGCTTTATGGTATATAAACAGAGGCTGGAAATTCATGGTCCCTGCCTTCCTTTGCCCCCAAGCTTCTGCTCAAGATCAAAGATCTACCCTGCTTCTCTTTTATTTTTTATTCTTTTTTTTTTTGAAGACTCTATGGACAAATGGAGAACTCCAGACCCATTTCTGACATAGAACTTACAGCAAATTGGGGCCTAATGATGAACTTGTCAGCTGTAGTTAATGTGCATTATTATATGTAAACATATATATAATTAAAGTAAAAACTGTACATATTTCTGTTGTATCTGTATTGTATCTGTAACAGTGGGCTGGAGAGACTAGGGCCAAGCCAACCCCGCTGATTACAGAATGAGATCTGAGGGGAATCAGGCAATTCCCTGTAAAAAATGGAAGGTGGCTGCAGTAAAGGGGGATCCCAAGTCATGCTGATGGACTCTAGCAAGAGGAAAGAAGATGACTCCTGTAGGATCATTATACCAGGGAGTTTGGAGCATAAAGCCCAGTAAGCAGGAAGCCCCTAGGGAGTAAGAAACCTTACTGTGTTTGGGACTGGATATCAGAGCCTCAGTGAGGGAGAGCTGGGAGATCAGACAGGGATGGAAGAAGAGCCCTGAGGGTGAAAGAAAATGCCAGAGTTAAGTATGGACTTTCTTTGTGTTGTTGGACTTCCATTTGGGACTCTGGGTTCTTGTAAACTGATGCTGGCATTAAACTGGTGCCAGAAGGGGTAGTGTTAACAAAACAAAACCTCTGTGAGTTCTTAAACAGCCCTGAAGAAAGTAAAAATCAGAGGTGAAGAACTTAAAGAGGTACCCCTTGGCCAGCAGGGAGTGCTTAGTAAGCAGCAGTCTTTTTTACAGTATCCCTCTTCTCAATCTTTCCTACAGATTTTGTGGCAACACACTTCCTTTGCTTCACCAGGTTCAGCAGTTCCCTCTCTGATAGTGGGGGTGCCTGGCATAAGTCAGTATCACTCTGGATAGTTTTTATTCCTCACTCAAGTTTTATTTTTAAATATTTTACAAGGTGGGCCTCAGGGTAGACCCAAGAAGTACTCTTCAGCCAAACAAAGAAACAAATTCATAACACAGATTCATAAAACTTCTCAGGAGTGTTGCCTTGTTATGCTGCCTCCACGGAGCCAGTCCTTCCCCAAACAGGCCTTTGGCTTGATTGCTTCCCCTATAGGAAGGAGAGCAGCCTTCTACCCAGAAGAAACCTTTTTCCTGCAGCAGTTTGCCTCTTCTCTCTTCCCCCATCTCCCTCACCAGAAGAGGTGTTTTTAAAGGTCACAGGCAGCCCTTAATTGGATTCACACATAGGTGCCGATGCTGTGGGTGCTCCAAGGCTGTAGCACCCACGGGGCAAAAATGGTGCACGCTGAGCACCCACTGGCAGCCCCCTTATCAGCTATCCCCCACCCCCCAGTGTCTCCCGCCCGCTGGCAGGTCCCATGAATCAGCACTTCCCCTGCTCTCCCCATGCCTTCCACATGCTGCAATCAGCTGTTTTGCGGCATGTAGGAGGCTGGGGAGCGAGGAGCAAGGTCGTGGTGGAAGGGGATGGAACTGGGCAGGAAGAGGTGGGGTGTGAGTGGAGTAGGAGCGGGAAGAGGTGGGACGGGAAGGCATGTAGATGGGGCCTTGGAGAAAGGGGTGGAGTGAGGGCGAGGCCTGGGGAAGAGCCATTGGTCAAGCACCCCCCGATACTTTGGAAAGTCCATACCCATGCACATGTCCTTAATTGACCTGAGGTAACCCCTTTTCAGCTCATGAGAGGAAAAGGGCCTTTACCATTCTGTCACAATTCCTAGAAGGGACTATTTTAATAATCTACATAACACAGCCCACAAAATTTCACTCAGTAATTCATAATCCAATAATTGTGGTGCTACATTTGACTTCATTGATATTACTGGAAGTATAGAACAAGCAGCAAATAAAAGGAATAAAAAGTCCAAACTAAGTTCCCTACCCCTCCTTCGCGGCACCTTTAAAACACTTTTGCAAATACCTTCCCCCCAACCCCCGTAGGTTTCTGGATGAGATGTCAAATAGAGGTCCTGATTAAGTGTGGGTATGTACCTCTTTCAGCAACAGCAGTCCAAGTTTATTCTGGTGTAATTACCATAATGAAAAAGGTAAATATGAAAAATGAATACATTTATTGTAATGAATAATGTACCAAAGAATTAGCTATCCAGGTTCTGGGATGAGGGCTGGGCTTTTGAGGCTAATGAGATCCAGAGTCTTGGCCTAATTCTAGCCTGACCCAACCTCCTACTTCAGAAACAGGACCAAAAGGGCATAAGGCATTCCTGGGTCTCCCCGATAAAACAGCTTGCAGCTCTGTTCTTGCTTGCAGAGCTTATAACTGGCCCCAGTTTAGTTCAATGCTTACATTAAAAGAAAACAGAATAAATTTTCCATCCAGCTCTGAAGGGAAAAAGAAATTGTTACATTGTAGTAGGACATCATCTACACAGAGAATAATCTCTGAAGATTAAGTGCCCAATACTTACAGGTATTTTAACAGTGGGAGGATCTTAAAGGCATCTGGATCTATGTAATGTAGATTTCTAGCATTGCGAATTTCTCTGTTAAAAAACAGATACAAATTAGCATATTAGCAAAAAAATTATGTTTATATTTTAAATTTAAAATAAACAAAACAGCATAACACTAAAGTGAACTTTCAGAGAAACATAACTCCTGTGCTCAGCCCTTGCACTGGACTGGATCCCAGTAATACAACAAACTGACATCACTCAATGGAGGTGAGCATGTTTGGTGTGCACTGTTACATTACAGCATCATCATCTGGATAGATTTGGTTTTGGACACTAATAAGCTTAAGTAATGAGGAGAAAGCACAGGGCTTTGGCTTGTTTGTATGCACACACTGATTTTATCAGGAAAAGTCAATAAAGCTATTGAAATGTGTTTAAGGTTGAATGCAAGTAATGTTCAAAATCAAAGGCAGCTTGGGAGGAGGTTTGCGTGTGTTGGAAGGTTGGGTAATGGACTGAAATTTTTAGTTTTGGATATGGAGAAAAAAAGAGAAAACAAAGATTATAAAATAGGATTTCATTTCATGTGGGGCCATTTTAGGGGCCTGTGAGTGCCAAAGTTTATTTTGTTAACACTCTCAATTAGTTTCCACCTTCTCATTTAAATTTAGTAAATATAATAATAAAAAATAATAAGTATACAGGAAGAAAAATCTCCACTGGGGTAGGACTGGAAGTTTGGACATGATCATTCTATTTTTGGTTCTGTCTGTGACATGCTGTGGCATCCTGCGAAGTTACTTAAACCTTCATACTGTAGTTTACTCCCAGTAAACTGCAAATAAATACTACTACAAAAAACAATGTAGCATTTGTTTTCATATTCAAAGCGCTTTACAAAAATTAAGCCTCATAATCTCTCATGCTGTTACTACCTACATCATAATATAAGAAAGATAGAGTATAAAATACAATTAGTTAAGCAACTGCTTAACTGATTACCTCTTCCACCTTTCTCAGGGTTCTTTTAATTTTGATTGATTAACTAAAGAAAAGGACTTGAGTTGAATTTAGTCTTAGAGTTTTATTAAATATCCTAACAACAGCAACTAAGTGTGCAGGATATAAGACAAAAATAGTATTGGACTATGATTTGGCAAACAGACTAGGAAATTGATTGATATAGCCATTCATTGATATAGATTGCAAGGCCAGAAGGGACCATTGTGATCACCTAATCTGATCTCCTGTATAACAGGCCACAAAACTTGCCCCAAAATATTTCCTAGAGTATATCTTTTAGAAAAACATCCAATCTTGATTTAAAATACGTCAAATTTTCAGAATCAAATCACATAGCTACAACAGAAAATAAAACTTATACCTAATCAGTATCTTGGGAAGATATCTTTGTTTAGAGTTTTGACTAAGAGTCCTCGAGAATAGGGCCTCACTTGTGCTAATTTGTTATTAACACATTAGACGAGAGAGGTGGGGATCCAAAACTAAAGCATAAGACAATTCAGTCACTTACATGCCAATTCACCAAGGTCGTCTTCTCAATGGATCTATAGTAGCCCACCCTTTTTAACCTAGTTCCCCCACAAATTATATTAGATCCAGGATCTAACTCTCCTAAAAAAACTTCAAAAACAGACTTCAACGAGAAACTGAAGAATTGAAATTAATTTGCAAACTGGACACCATTAAATTAGGCTTGAATAAAGACTGGGAGTGGATGGGTCATTACACAACGTAAAAACTATTTTCTTCATGCTAATTTTTCCCCCCACTGTTACTCACACTTTCTTGTCAGCTTTTGGAAATGGGTTATCCTGATTATCACTGAAAAGTTTTTTTCCTCCTGCTGATAATAGCCCACCTTAATTGATTACTCTTGTTATAGTTGGTATGGCAACACCCATTTTTTCATGTTCTCTGTGTATATATATCTTCCTACTGTATTTTCCACTGCATGCATCCAATGAAGTGGGATTTAGCCCATGAAAGCTTATGCTTAAATAAATGTATTAGTCTCTAAGGTGCCACAAGTACTCCTCATTCTTTTTCCTAAATATCTGACATTTATGACAGACTGTACAGCTGACTGCAGTTCACGAAGCTTGTACAGTTGGTCTGTTTTATGTTTTTATGCACCTACAACTTGAACCTAGACACCATGATAGATACATGTACAGTGTTCTAAAATTTTAGTTAACTGTAACTTGTTCAGTTTTAAAGCTCTTTTACAACAACCATGATTGTAATCTGTTACAAAACAGGGACACACATTAACTCTGTGACAATCTTTAAAGCACATACACAAGATGTACATTTCCTTACTAATTAGGAACCTAGTTTCAGGAAATGGTCAATTGATTGATTTGGGTAATCACAGAAGAGAAACTCTGTGTTATTTATCACCAGATCTGAGGGCCTGAGACATTTTTGCCCCACCCTGACCAAGGACTCGGGCTTATTACTGCTGTTGTACTGATATTGCTCAGTCCCTGCCCGAGGGCCTGAGCGCCTGACTCATTGTTGCCCCGCCCTGATCTAGGGCCCCGGCATAACTGTACTTATTTCTGCCTCCACAAGGGCCCCCAGGGAAGACTCCCGCGGCCAAACTAATTCCCCAATACATCAACAGTGTGTAGTGAGGCGGTGTGGTTCCCCACCACCCTAGAGAGATACAAGCCCCGGCTAATCTTTCTACAGGTACCCATTACAGTAGCATGAACTCCCTCTGCTGCCATAGCTGGTGGTGCTGCTATAAAGGGCCCAGCCGACCCTCAGGGTATGTCCATATTGCAATTAAAAACCCACAACTGACCCATACCAGCTGACTTGGGCTCGGGCTGAAGGACTATTTAACTTTGATTTAGATGTTTGGTTCAGGCTGGAGCCCAAGCTCTGGAACCCCACAGGGCCTATACCTTTCCAGGCTCTAAAAGAATCTGATTGTCATATCACTAGAAAAAACATATCCACACAAGGGTGGAAAGCTCATATTGCTACCAGGTGAACCTTGATAAGGAAACGGCTAAGCCTTGTCTCAGGTGCAGCAGATAGTCTAGTATATACTGGATGGACGAGTGCATTGCCAAGACTCCAATCTGACAAACCCAGACATAGAACTGCTTCTATTTTGACAGGTAGGCAGCCCTCGTGAAGAGCTTTCTGCTTCTTAGTAAGATCTGGTGAACTTTGAGCAAGCTTGCTCTCTGGGATTTAGCCTTTGAGCTTCTAGACTATCAGATGAAGGAACTGCACGTTTGAGTGGAGGAGATGACGTAGTTTGGGGGGATCAAATTCAGGTGCAATGGGAAAGAGACTGGAGTAGCTAATGAGAGATCCAGCAGAGTGGAGAACCAATGTTGGCGGGGGCCATGCTGGGGCAATTAATATAGCCCAGGTGTGATCCAGCATGATCTTTAGTAACAGTCTGTGAAAAAGTGGGATTGGGGGAAAAAGCAAAGTAAAACTTTGCTGTCCAGGGTAGCAGGAAGGCATCTGTGATGTAGCCTGGACTGTGGCATTCCAGGGAGCAGAACTGGTGACATTTTCTGCTGGACTTGTTTGCAAATAGGTCTATTTGGGGAATCCCCCACAGCTGGAAAATGCATTTGGCAACTCACTGAAATTAGAACCCATGAAGGTACCATGAGCACAGTGTCCAGATGATGCTGGTTTGGTGAGTACACTGAGGCCAGCTATGTCAGGAGGGGCCTGAGATGCAGCCTCATGTGCTGTACTCCATATGTGCACACGGTCATGTGGCCCAGGAGCTTCAGACAGCTTCAGGCTGTTGTGATTGCATGAATCTTGAAGTCTGTCATGAGAGATTGAACAGACCGGAATGTTGACTCTGAAAGGAATGCTCTGGCCTGGACAGTCCAACACAGCCTTATAAACTCTATCCTCTGTATATGACAAATGGTAGACTTGTCTGTATTGAACAGTAGGCCTAGAGCTTTGAAAGTTGACAGAATGAACTGAACATTGGATATAAACTGAGCTTTAGACCAGCCCTTGACAAACCATCCAGGTAAGGGTAGACCTGCATTCCTAGTCTCTTCAGGAATGCTGGCATCAGGGCCATACCTTTTTGTGAACACCCCATGAACTGCAGACAGGCCAAACAGAAGCACTGTGAACTGGTGCTTCACTATGAACCTGATACACATTCTGTGACCTTGGTATATCAACATATGAAAGCAGGAGGCTCTAAAATCCAGGGCAACATGAGAATTCTCCAGGATCCAGTGAGGGAATAATGGATGCCAGGGTGACGATGCAAAATTTTATCTTTTTGAGATAGTTGTTGAGCTGATATAGGTCTAAAATAGCTCTGAGGAAATAATGGGAATAGAAGCACTTCCCTCAGATTCTGTGGAACCTCCTCTATGGCTTCCACATGAAGGAGAGACTGAACCTCTTGGACCAGAAGCTCTTCATGAGAGAAGTCCTTGAAGAGGGACAGGGAGAAAGGGGAGAAATAAACTGGAAGATGTAAACAAAAAACCAAATACTGTACTGTGCCTGTATTGCATCTTAAAGATAGGCACATCTGGGTTGCCTGTCCCAACACCAGAGTTATGGACTGACCAATCAACCAGACACCCTGTGAAACCGGAAGTAACCAATCAGGCAGTAGCAGAGAAAAAACAAAACAAACAAACAAAAAAGCAAATACTGTACTGTGCATGTACTGCATCTTAAAGATAGGCACATCTGGGTTGCCTGTCCCAACACCAGAGTTATGGACTGACCAATCAACCAGACACCCTGTGAAACCGGAAGTAACCAATCAGGCAGTAGCAGAGAAAAAACAAAACAAACAAACAAAAAAGCAAATACTGTACTGTGCATGTACTGCATCTTAAAGATAGGCACATCTGGATTGCCTGTCCCAACTCCTGCACCCCCACACGCGGGGCAGCCACTTACAGCAAGATGCTGGGGCTGCTAGCTCAAGACAGCTGGATCCAGCAGAGCAGGAGCAGTGCTGGGGTCTGCACTGCTTTCACCCCTTCCCTCCACTCCCATCAGGAGGGGGATGCCCTGCTTTTACCCCCCACCTCTGGCTGGGAAGGTGATGCCCTGTTTTTTACCACCACCTTACGGACAACTTCCATTCCCAAGGTGTCCATAACTCTGAGGTTCTACTGTAGTTTAAAGAGTAGAGAGATCATGTACATAAAAACTGGACAGTCTTCTATGAAATGGCTCCTTTTCAAAATGTTACAGTAATTTCAACCAGCTTTTAAATATACTATGATAAACACCATCCAATGTTATTTTAGCACTAATACTTAAAAAACATTATATAAATGCAGAACATAAAATAAACACATAGCACAAAGGATGCACTTATACCTTGACTAATCTTGCACTTTGGAGAGTAATTAAACAAAAAACAACAGCTGTAACTAGCATTAACAAATCTGAGGACTTCTGGAGGGAATTCAGGAAAACAATCACATTTATAAACAGCCTTCCATTAGATCACATGAAAGTGCCTAATTCTCCAGCTGCTTTTCTCCCTGCAGTAGATGCAGCTGACACCTTAATCCAGACTAAAAACTTAGAACGTTCATTGTTAAACAAATATTGTGTATGTGATCTACATTCTATGGGAGAGCTATTTACATTTAAGGGCTTATATTGAGGAGAGTTAAATAATCTTTGTGTCAGAAATCAAAACTGAAAAAGGAATCTTCTTCCTATTTGCTACTTCATAGAAGCCAATAAAGAACAGTAACGCCCAGGACTGGCAGTGACTTGACAGCAGCAGCAATGAAAACCCTCAATTTCTCCTTCAAGCTTCCTTTTTCAGCTACGCTCAACTCAGGGAAACAATGGAAATCCCACTGAATCATGTAAAATGGGACTAGACAAAGCACTGGAAAATTATACACTGTATGGAAAATCTTGCCATGGCCAAGGAGATGAAGGTGGTCAAGATGGTGCAACAAGATCTTATCTGCTAACCACAATTCAATCAAGTGGATAACTTCTATCTGTGGTGACTGGTGTTGACAGCCCTATTCACAGCTTAAAAAATATTCTGCCTGTAAACATTGCTATTAAAGTGCATTAGTATTAAGAAAAAACTAACAACCACGGAATGGGAGTGCGGAAGATAGAAAAACAAAGACAGAAAAACAGATGCTGTCTGCAGGGGGATGAATTTTATATTAACTGAAGATAGCAAAACCTTTTAAGGAAGCTGTACCACTATTTTGGCAGAGTGACTCATGGGATACTGCACTAAACTGGAGACCTGAATTCTATTCTCAGCTCTGTCACTGGCTTGTGGGTGACCTTGATGTCACATCCCTCCCTCATGCCTCAGTTTACCCATCTGTTAAATGGGTACTGCTGGTGGCAAAACAAGAATTTTGTTTTGGAAAGAAATTGAGGTTTGAAATTTGTTTTTGTTCTGCATCTGAACAAAAATGAGACCTTTTAAAGATTTTCATTAAAAAAATGAGATACCCACCACAGAATAGCTAATAGCCCAGTGGTTAGGGTACTCACCTGGTTAACTGCAGAGACCTAAACCTAAGTCACCCACATCACACCCAAGTGCCCTAACCTCCAGGCTATAGTGCCAAGCCCTCACACAATCTCTTCTGCTTGAGGCTGTTGCATTTTGTGTAAATAATTAAATATTCATTGGATCAGAGAGAGAGAGAGAGACTCCATAGCCAGGTGTTTAATGAATTCGCCTGGGATGTGGGAGACCAAGCTTCAAGTCCCTACTCTGCCTGATTCAGAGCAGATATTCAAATCTTTGTCTCCCACATTTTAGATGAGTTCACCAACCACAGGGTTATTGCCTATTCTGGAGCAAGTCTCACTCTGTCATTTTGACAAGAAATTTCATCCTGGACCTGGGAAATCTTCCTCTCAAAAACAATACGTTTCTGCAAAAATTTTCAACTTTGACATATATGCATTTTCCAAAAAATGCACCATTAGCTGAAAAATACTCAACTAGCTCTGAAAAAGTGGATAATGATACTAACTGCTTTTGTAAAATCCTTTGAGATCTAGGGGTGAAAAGCACTATAAGAGCTTGGAGCATGAGCTTTCGTGGGTGAATACCCACTTTGTCGGTATGCAGGCATCCGACAAAGTGGGTATTCACCCATGAAAGCTCATGCTCCAATATGTTTCTTAGTCTATAAGGTGCCCCAGAACTCTTTTCCGCTTTTACAGATGCAGACTAACATGGCTACCCCTCTGATATAAGAGCTTATAATTAACAGTTACTCATGCTTGCAAGGATAACACAGGATCTTACCTAACTTGTGAAAGAAAAATAAGAAATGTGTGACCGTGGTGCTGTAGTGGCAAACTGCAAAGAATAGGACAAATGATACCCAAAAATGTATGTTTTATTCAATAATTAGATTTCACTAAGGCCTGGTCTACACTACGACCTTAGGTCAAATTTAGCAGCATTACCTCTATTTAAGCCTGGACCCGTCCGCACGACGGGCTCTTTAAATTGATTTCTTTACTCCACCTCTGACGAGGAGTAGTGCTGAAATCAGCCTTGCCAGGTTGAATTTGGGGTAGTGTGGATGCAATTTGATGGTATTGGCCTCCAGGAGCTATCCCAGAGTGCTCCATTGTGACCGCACTGGACAGCGCTCTCAACTCAGATGCACTGGCCAGGTAGACAGGAAAAGGCCCGCGAACTTTTGAATTTCATTTCCTATTTGGCCATCGTGGTGAGCTGATCAGCACAGGTGACCATGCAGAGCTCATGCAGAGCTCATCAGCATGATATGCACATTGCCGGGGCACACTGCCCGGCTCGTACTTTGTGAGAAGTCTATGTCCATGTCTATGTCCTCATTACTTGTCAGCATGCTGCTGTCACCTCCTCACCTGGTTTTGCTATTGCAGCTTCTGGTTCTGTGCTGAAAAAAGGCGTGAAACAATTGTCTGCGGTTGCTTTGATGAAGGGAGAGGCGACCAATGACATAGCTTACAGGGAATTAAAATCAACAAAAGGGGTGGCTTTGCCTCATTACTGCACAAGGTGGGTAACCCTCTCTTCTTCTTTGAGCGCTGTTTCTGTGGGTGCTCCATGTCAGATGAATGTAGAGTGCGGGCTGTGGAACGTACTGGCCGCCGCTTCCAGCAGATGAATGTAGAGCAGTGTCCCCAATTCCACTTGGTCTATTTCTCTGCCTACTACACTCGTACGGTCCGGAATAAGGAAGATTATACTATGTGTCCCTGGCATGGTGGTAAGGTTGGTAGCATTTTCTCTTAGTGGGTGGTGTTTAGATGCTCAGTCTGCAAAGAGATGCCTGAGAGCCCTTCATGTAATGGAGAACCTTATCGGTTTTTGATTAAAACAATTAATCTTTGTCAAAAGGAAGGTCTTCTACCTTCATTTGCAGCTCTTTCAGAATACTGGTCAACAGGAGCAAGGAGGCTCTGCACATCATGATAGTCCTAGCTGTGGTGTGAGCTGCTGTATCGGCCATGTCCAGGGAAGCCTGTATAGTAGTCCTAGCAACTAGTTGCCCTTCAGTGAGCACAGTCTTAAATTGTGCTCTCATCTTCAGGAAGGTCAGACGTAAACTCAAAGTGCTTCCTGTAATTGTCCGGTTGGTATTCTAAAAGACCTGCAAATTAAGGTGGAGGATCTTTTCTTTGACAAAGATAAATTGGTTCGCTGCCTTGATCACTAGTGAGTTTGGTTTTGGATGGGAAAAAAGAAAGTCCATTCCCTTGGCTGGCATATATTATTTTCTGTCAGCCCATTTGCATGTTGGAGGGATGATGGCTGGCATCTGCCACTCTGTTTCCGCAGGTTCAAGGATTGCATCATTTATGGGCAGAGCAATTTTGGAGGATAAGGAAGATTGCAAAATTTGTAGCAACTTGGGTTGACTTTCCTGGACCTCCTCTAGGTGAATGTCCTGGCTAAGTGCTACATGTTTAAAAAGTTCCTGAAATTGTCTGAAGTCACAGGATATCAGGATTGGAAGGGACCTCAGGAGATCACCTAGTCCAACCCCCTGCTCAAAGTAGGATCAATCCCCAGACAGATTTTTGCCCCAAACCCTAAATTGACCCCCCTCAAGGACTGAACTCACAACCCTGGGTTTAGCAGGCCAATATTTAAACCACTGAACTATCCCTCCCCTCCACATCTACTAGTGTAGGTGAAGGTGGCATGATGGCCTCATCGGAGGAAAGAGAGTTGTGTGTTGGCCACACATCCTCAGGACTTATTTCTTCTTCTAGATCCTCCATCATCTCCTCTGGGACTACCGATGTTGTAGCCACTGCAGATAAAGCGTGACACTGAAGTTCACCTCTGGTTGGTGATGAGGTTCATGCATTTGTATGCTGCCCACGGGTCTCACGTGGCCACTGCATGGGAAATGCCATGTGGGGACACACCCATGGTTATCCATACTACTGGTAAGGTGGTTGTGCATGTTGGCCTTTGGGTCTCAGTGTACCCCAGCAAGTCTGGGTTGAGTCATGCGGGAGCATTGTGGGGAGAAGACTCCTTCCTCCTGGTCCTCATTATCACTGTTGCTGGACATTGGAAGCACTGTGGGAAACGTATGCTGTGTAAGACGCTCCTTGCAGGTGATCAGTTGGCGCCGAGAAGTGATTGGGGCACCGATACAACGGTAATATATTTCTGATGGAGCAATTGTTGTAGTGGTGGTGGATATGGTGCTGATGGTTTAGTTGTGGCAGAAAGGTGCACAGCCATCTTGTGGCTGGATTTTGTCGGGGCCAGTGGGCCCATCACGGTGCTGTCAGTCGGTGCCAGTCGAGGGGTCAGTGCTGAGCAAGGCAGCATCACTGGTGGCTGCATGGTCAGTGCCATATCCATTGCAGGTGCCAGTATGGTTGGCACCCATGGAGGAGACATGGCTTTGTCTATGTCTCGACTCCTTGCCCTTCGCTTTGGATTCATTGGCATGGCTGGTGCTGGGTATCGGGGGAGTTATATGTACTGGCTCTCAAGGTTGTCTGCACCAATGGTAACAACCTCGCAGGGCACTGTTTCTTTATGTGGATCCCACTGAGAGGTCGAAGCTTGCTTCTTCTTTTCGTAAGAGAACATAAGAACATAAGAACGTCTGTACTGGGTCAGACCAAAGGTCCATCTAGCCCAGTATCCTGTCTACCGACAGTGGCCAATGCCAGGTGCCCCAGAGGGAGTGGATCTAACAGGCAATGATCAAGTGATCTTTCTCCTGCCATCCATCTCCATCCTCTGACAAACAGGGGCTAGGGACACCATTTCTTACCCATCCTGGCTAATAGCCATTAATGGACTTAACCACCATGAATTTATCCAGAGAATGGAAACGTGCTTTTGGTCGGTTCAGACTGGATTGGTGAGCACTTAAAGGAAGGCTTCTGTTGGTTCTTTTCTGACCCTGGTTGGAATGATTTCTCCATGACGATCATTTTGAGGCAGAGATCCCAGTCACGCCGGACTCTCGCTTTCAAGATGTCACAATGAATGCAGTTCTGTTGTATGGGTGTTTCTCTCGGGCATCTCACGCAGAGTGAGTGCCCCTGGGACTGCAGCATCACTTCTCAGTAGGAGCCGCATCTCTTAAAGCCAGAGGAGCCTCGCATGTCCAAGGGAACGGGGAAGCAGAGAAAACTTTTGTGGGTGGTGTTTCAAAAGGAGCAGGAAACTGGAGAAAGAAAAACTATTATTTTTTTTAACAACTAATCCTAACTAATAACTACAACAAACCTATTTAACAACTAAATTTCTATTTTTTTCTATCTAGAGGGGAAGAAGCTATCGCACTGCCCTGAGCTCCATCTTCAGCCGAAGACGGTTGAGAAGGAACCAAGAGGGTTGGGCCGTGTGTGCGCTAAACAAGACTCTAATGGTGCAGCGAGACAGCTACTGTACACATGTGGTCTGACCAAGCGCTGCTACCGAAAATCTCCAATCAGTGGCACTGGGACGCACCATCACCTGAAGTGGAGCACCCACAGGGACAGCACTCGAAGAAGAAGCAGGAAACACCATACAGTGAGCTTTGTTTACAAAAAGACAAGTACGGGTCACAGAAAAGAAAAATAAAGTGAAGCAATGCAAACAACAAGCAAACAAAAACAAGGAATAGAAATATATAGCTCCATGCAACAGATGTGGGAAAGGAGTACAGCAGGAAAATGCTGTGAGGCACAGAGAAGATCATAGAATCATAGAATATTAGGGTTGGAAGGGACCTCAGGAGATCATCTAGTCCAAACCCCTTGCTCAAAGCAGGATCAATCCCCTGACAGATTTTTGCCCCAGAACCCAAGATGAGGGTAGAGAATGGAGGAGGACGAAACAGAGAGAGAAGTGGTAGTTAAACATTAAGCACCATATATGAGAGAATTAGAATGTAAACATATTGAAAGACTCTGTTATTCTACACATTTCTCAAGGAAGTAAACTTATTTTACCACTGTACTTACATATGAGTGACTTTACTTAAATTGTAGAAGGAATGGGCCTCCAGCCTTTGTAACGTAGCATCTATGGAGATATAGCTAAACATCAGGAAAACAGAAAAAGAAACATGTCACACAGAAAGACAGGTTGTAAGCAATGACCACTGCTCATCGTGCTTGTTTTATTGTTCCTTCCCATTCTCTTCAGCCCCCAGTTTGTTTTGCCTTGAGGAAATGTCATAAATATTTGTACAATGCCAGGCACAAGTGCCTGATTCTGACTAGACCCCAAATACACACAATGTACAGTTAAATCAGAAAGACACGAAGAAAACATCAGAGAAGCAACTGGAGCTCACTTTGTTGAGGGTACTAAGCCCCAGTTCAGGTTCTTTCCCCCAATTCCACTTGGCCTGGAGCAGTGAACCGCAGCCAGTGGGAGCTGCGATCGGCCAAACCTGTGGATAGGGTAGGGAAACAAACTGGCCCGGCTTGCCAGGGGCTTTCCCTACACAAGCAGCGTCCTAAGTTTGGGAAACACTGGGGTAGGGAAACAAAGATGGCCTGTGGGCTGTGACTGCAACAACCCCTCTTAAATTACATAGTAAGCAGACCATAAAGACAGCCTACACTCAGAACAGCATTGAATAAATTGAATTGAATAAACTGAAAATAAATCTTTCTCGCGTGAATTTAACAGAATTTTTAATTCCACTTTTTTCCCCACAATGACAGTCACAGGTGATATGATAAGAAGGCAATGTGCTCCAGTGGCAGGTTACTAAATTGGAAGCATGGAGTCCTGGATTTTGTTCTCATTTCTGCATCTGACTTCCTAATGGGTGATCTTGCAAGTCACTTTTCTTTATACCTCCATTTCCCCCTCTGTAGGTAATTGTAATGCTTTGTAAATGCTTTCAGATGTATGAATAAAAAGTGCACCATAAAAAATAGGTATTATTAAATCCCAGGGTGAATTTGTGTTATTTCCACCTATTTCTCTGACTACACCCCTGGAAATACTAAACCGTTGTAAATGTGCAAAGAGAGAATATAGGGGTTTAAATTTATTTTTATTTAATTATTCCAATCACATTATTCTCTTAACTATTAACTGAATGGATTCATTTTAAAATAGCATGTGCATTATAATATTTTCTTACTCTTAAAAATGTTGCTAGAAACAGTAACTTTTGAAGCCACTTTATTTTGTTGCATGTGTCACAGTTCAGGGCAACTGCACCTATATTCCCACTCAGGGGTCCCCAACAGCAACCACTCTAGGCTCCTGGCTTCTCAGGCATCACCTCATTTGGGTGAAGACCCATGTCTTTCTTCCTCCTGACCAGAGTTTTTTCTCCCCAGGCTTCACAGTTCCGCATTTACACTATGACATTACCAGCAAACCAGCCTGCTTAAACAGGCTGGTGTCTATACTTTCGCTCACTCTGTAATAGCCAGCAGTCACAAGTTTCCACACAGCTCTTTATAAGTGAGAACATTTATTCTTAAGCTGAAAGTATTATAGAGAAGACAATAAAAGAACCTTACACACATGCAAATAAGCTTATCAGAGATCACCCCCAACTCCAACCAGGGCTCTGGTAGGAGTCAGTCCTTCAAACCCCACCAAAGGAGTTTTTCTGTACTTAAAAGTTCATAACAGCTTTACCTCAGAACAAGCATGCTAAGGGGGCAGATCAGCCTGTTTCTCGAATCAGTTTGGGCCTTTTTTCTCCAATCTTTGACAACAGTCAATCAGTAAACAATCACCTTTTTTGGGGGGGAGTTAGCTTTACAGGCTCGGTTTTTACATAATCAGGGGTGGGAATTTGTATTCACATCCCTGAGATTCCCCAGGAAAACACTTTATACTGTTTGTCCCAAAAGTTCATTCTCCTCTGGCACACTGATGAGTGTAGTCCTTTGAAGTTCATAACACTTCCCATGATTCACATCCCATCTTCCACCCTAGAGAAGTTACATGCAATTACAGCCCACAATAATATATAACTTCTGCATTTACAGAGGGGGCAAAAACCTAACTGGTTTCAAGACTGAGCTTGGTAAGTCTGTGGACGGGATAGTATAATGAGACTGCCTACAATGGCAGGTAGCCGTCCTGCAACTACTAGCGGAAAATATCTCCAATGGTTGGTGATGGGACACTAGATGGGGAGGGCTCTAAGTTACTACAGATAATTCTTTCCCAGGTTTCTGGCTGGCAGGTCTTGCCCACATGCCCAGGGTGTAACTGATCACCATTTGGGGTTGGGAAGGAATCTTTTCCCTAGGTCAGATTACCAGAGACCCAGGGGGGTTTTTTTTGGTTTTTTTTTTTTGCCTTCTTCTGAAGCATGGGGCATGGGTCACTTGCAGATTTAAACTAGTGTAAATGGTGGAGTATCTGTGACTTGAAATCTTTAAATCATAATTTGAGGATGTCAGAACCTGAGCCAGGAGTTAGGGGTTTATTTACAGGAATGAGTGGATGAGGTTCTGTGGCTTACAATGTGCAGGTGGTCAGACTAGATGATCATGATGATCCTTTCTGGCCTTAAAGTCTATGAGTCTATGAGTAATACAATGTACTTAAACTTAATTCAACAAGGTTTTTAAAGGAAATATCTGTCACAATATGGTCAAAATAAAATATAAAAATCAAACCATGAGTTAAGACAAAAAATTAAAACATATCTGCATATAGCTTTTTTCAAACTGTGTTTTATATGAGTAGTTAGAAAAATGTGTTAAAGCCTTGTTTCAGTCACCGTCTCAAACATCAACTGCTGAGCCTTGGATTTTGAAATGCTTTACATGGCTGAGCCTCTCCCAGTTGACTGCACTGTATTTTTAGTAGGTTGGACAGCACCAAATAGAAAGTGAACATAACTAGTGGTAATAGGGTCAGCCACCTTCTCAGCACCCCCTTGTGGTCTGAGGTCACTCTACAGTGGCCCAGTCTCCCTACTTTTCAGAGTTCTCTTAATCAGACTATGAAAACAAACTCTCCATCAAGTCCATGTTCCCAGTCTTTCCTGCTTAGGATGACCAGATAGCAAGTGTAAAAGATCAGGACAGGCAGTGGGGAGTAATAGGCTGGTGTTGTTGGGGACTGCAACTTCTTTCTGTTAGATTCCTACATGGAGAACTCAAGGCAAGCCTCTGGAATTCTTATGAGAGGAATCTTGGGTCTTCCTCCTAGATGTCCTTGAAGTACAACTTGGAGACAGTTGAGGTAGCTGACTTGTTCAAAGACTGGCATACATAGAAGGTCTCCTGGCCTGGATCAGAGACTGGGCACAACAAGCTCACCATCATGAGGATCCAAAGTTTGATCTCCCTGTTTTTTCTGGCTCCAGATTTTAATGCCAGACAGAAATTGCACTTTTGGGTTATATGAGTTTCCCTCAGGCAACGAATGCACTGGGAGCATCCGTCACTTACTAGGATTGCCTCCTTGTATAAGTGGCAACATTTAAAACCAGGAGAACCAGGCATGCCCTTCCAGTAATGTAAAGCTCCCAGGAGGAGAGAAACAATCTAACAGGTAACAGTCCTCACAGCTAAGAAAGATAACATATACAATATTTTTTGCAAAAAAAAGGGGTTTTTTTAACTACTACTACTACTACTACTACTAGAACTACCTAACTGCCACTAGTAGTTCTTACAGTAGTTAATTATAGTTATGGGGGCACAACTGAGGTAAAAACTCAACACAGATTACTGAGACTGAGGCAGTTGAGAAGGATCTAAGACCCGTTCACGTGTGCAGTGGTATATAATGTAAAAAACTCATGGTGATCAGTGGAGGTCCCAGATGACTAGAAAAAGGCTAATGTAGTGTCCATCTTTAAAAAAGGGAAGGAAGAGGAAGGGCAAGTCATGCCTGACCAACCTGATTGCCTTCTCTGATGAGATAACTGGTTCTGTGGATGAGGGGAAAGCAGTGGATGTGTTATTCCTTGACTTTAGCAAAGCTTTTGATACGGTCTCCCACAGTATTCTTCCCAGCAAGTTAAAGAAGTATGGGCTGAATGAATGGACAATAAGGTGGATAGAAAGCTGGCTAGATCACTGGGGTCAACAGGTAGTGATCAATGGTTCCATGTCTAGTTGGCAGCTGGTATCAAACAGAGTGCCCCAAGGGGGGTTGGTTCTGGGACCAGTTTTGTTCAATATCTTCATTAAT
>NC_133772.1:115384707-115429569 GCF_003597395.2 Chelonoidis abingdonii | reverse complement strand
GAAGGTGGTGGAATCTCCTTCCTTAAAGGTTTTTAAGGCCTGGCTTGACAAAACCCTGACTGGGATGATTTAATTAGGGATTGGTCCTGCTTTGAGCAGGGAGTTGGATAGATGACCTCCAGAGGTCCCTTCCAACTCTGAGATTCTATGATTCTAATGATTCAAACTGAGTAACGCATGTGCGGGCTGAACAGACACTGTTACGTGACATTTTCAAAGGCACAGAGGGCACAAGCACAACTAGAGTGAAGCACCCATAGGGAGACTACTCGAAGAACAACCTTTTGTTACATGCTTGAATGGGAAACTGAGGCAGGCTGCAGCAGACATCCCTCGGCAGAAGAAGGTGCTATACAATATATATGTCTACTTGCAGGGATTCAGTGGAGAAAGCAAAAGTAGTGATAATTATGGATAGTCTTACCCAATCACACTTACTAGCAGAGGCAAGATGGGGGGGGGCATGTGGGGTCACATTGCCCCCTCCCAGATTACTTGGTCAAATGATGTGGCCAGGCCCCCTTCCTACGAAGCAGCTGAGCTGGCAAACTGCACTGGGCATGGAGAGGCAGAGCTGCAGGAGGGGTTGCTGCTTTAACTCTGCCAGGAGAGGCAGAGGAACAGCTGAGAACTACACGGAGGGGGCACTGCTTTCCGGGAGGGGAGGAGGCATGACTCGATCTATTCTGGAGTTGTGTCCCCCTCACTGTCAGGAGGCACAGGTCATCTATGCTTACTAGATCACTAGGACTACAAGCTTAATGGTGAGAATAATAGCAAGTACTCTCCATCCCTACTGAAGCATTAGTGATTTTACTAGCTGAGATCACCTAACTGGAAATCTCTGTACATTTTCACCTGTGAGTGCTATTGATGGAATGAGACTATGGGCATGTGTGTGATGGTATGGCTGGTGCAGTAATGATTTGTATTACGAATAGGAAACCTGTACAAAAGATTTAGTCCTACAGAAAATGTCAAGGTTCTCTTCACCCACAGTTTCTAACACAATGGTGAGGGTGGGTGGCCTATAAAATACCCCACTGTACGATTGCTACCAATTAGGTGCAATAAAATGGCAGGAATATTTGGGAAGTAATGATAATACATCTAATGGGTGGATTGGTGATATGAGATGTAGAGCTTTAAATGTGTTTTAACTCTTAGTTTGGTATTCATCGGCAGAATGCATCCACCCTGTTGCTTTTGCAGCAATTTGAATTTATAATTTACATTTTGATTTGGCTGTTTCTAGGTATGACCCAAGAACCCCTCAATGCCAAGTGGCAAGGGCGTTACAACAATATCCTGATTCTGGTATGGACATTCTGTACAAAGAATGCCATGTGAGGTAATAAATAAAAGTCAGGGTCTTGCTGGTCATTGTCATTGTTAGGGTCTATACATACATTTCATGTCCAAGGAGTTATGTATACATAGCAAAAATGTTTTAAAGTCTGTATCAAGCCAGAGTTGACAAGCAGGCTTTCTGTAATATGTTTCATAAACACAAGGATGTTTATTCACCTGTCTCTGTTGAAATGTGAATTAAGTGTTGCATCATTCAGAATGGGCATTCCATCACTCGTCTAAGCTAATTGCAGATGAAGAATTGTAAGAAGTTCAGAAAGAAAGAGAAGTTTACTCACTTTGTGCAGTAACTGAAGTTATTTGAGATGGTTATCCCTGTGGGTGCTCCACTTTAGGTATCTTGGTTCCCTGTGCTTGTAACTGGAAATTTGTAGTAGCAGTGCCTAGACGACTGCACGCACGCGGCAGCCGTCCCACTCCGAATGATTACCTAGCATGCGCAGCCAACCATGCCCCAGTTCCTTCTCTACCCCAGAGGATTGGCATGAAGCTCCAAAGGAAAGGGGAGTGGAGATAGTGGAGCACCCACAGGGACAACCATCTCAAAGAACTGCAGTTACTGCACAAGGTGAATAACCTCCTCCTCCTCCGTTCCTGTGGGTGCTCCACTTTAGATGACTGTTGAGCAGTACCCCTCCATGGAGGGGAGAGGCTTTGGAGTTGATTCACTGATGGTGGATAACATCATGAGTCCAAACTGAGCATCTGCAGCTGATTGCTGTTCACTAGTGTTTAGTGAAGTATGGGCAGATGCCCAGATAGATGCTTTGCAAACGTCTGTGATGGGCACATTATTGAGAAAGGCCATAGATGCTGACAATGCTCTCGTGGAGTGTGTGCAAACTCCTGGTGGAGCTTGCAGGTAGCTGTTTTGGTAGCACAAATGGATACATCTGGAAATCCATTTAGATAGTCTCTGTTTTGAGATGGTTTGGCCCTTCGAACATTCTGTTATGGAAACAAATAGTCAAGATGATTTTCTAATGTTTTTGTTCTTTCTATGTAGAAAGCTAACACACTGCAAATGTCCAGCATGTGAAGTGAGGCCTCCCTGCTGCCGACATGCGGCTTTGGGAAAAATACAGGTAAGTAAATGGGCTGATTGAAATGAAAAGGGGAGGCCTCTCTGGGTATGAATTTGGGATGCAGTTGTAGGATTACTTTATCCTTGAAGAATGTAATATAACGTTGGTGTGCCATTAGGGCGCCTAATTCTCCAACCCGTCCTGCTGACATGATGGCAATGAGGAAAGCCACCTTCATCGATAAGTGTAACAAAGAGCAAGTTGTGTGGAGTTCAAACAATTTCCCCATGAGACTGCAGAGAATAAGGTTGAGATCCCACATGGGAGTAGGGTTTCTTAGCGTGAGATAAGTGTTTTTTATGTCTTTAAGGAAGCGTTTAGTCATTGAATGAGCAAAGATTGTGACTCTGTCCACCTTATCGTGGAAGGATGTGATGGCAGCCAGCTGTACTCTGATGGAGCTGAGGTTTTCTTGGGCTCTGTAGGCACCAAGCTGGGGAGTTTGGCTTTAGTGCATGTACCTCCATGACAGCTTGCCCGCATAGGGTGTTTAGCTCCTCAGGAAGTCTTAGTACCGGACATTCTTGGTGCCTCACAGTCCAGCGCTCTCAGTGCCATCAGTGCCAGGGCAGACTTGTCCACCACATTAGGAAGTCCTTTACCAGTACCGGTGGCAGATTTTTCACTCGGAGATTTCTTTCTTTTAGGCGAATCTCATTGTGACAATTAGTGTGACCGGTTTTTGGCTGCCTTTTTGGGATCAGGCTCCTTAGCAGCTCTTTTTGAAGTAGATCCCCTGTCAGACGCTGCCACTAGTGACCATTGGCCAACAGGCATCCTGGACTCGAGGTTGGATGCTGGTCTGAGAGATTTCTCCATCATCAGAAGTTTCAATTGGAGATCCCAGGCCTTCCTTGACCTAGCAGTTAATTTTTTGCAGTGTGGATGCTTTTGGACGATGTGTGTCTTGCCAAGGCAGTGGACACACTGTGCATGGCCATCTGAGACAGGTATTGAAAGTCTGTAGGTCAGGCAGTGATTAAAGTCAGGAGAGCCAGGCATGCCTGAGAGGGTAATTGCTTTGGAGAAAGAAGAGGGATAACCACATTTCTGTTTCTCTCTTCTTGGTTTTTTTTCCAAAGCTGAGTACCCGCTGGAGAGGCAGGGTAAAAGGGAAGGGGAAAATCTATAATTTTTTTAAAGAAAAAAAATAAAGTACAATATAGGATATAAAGAATGAAATTTATAGCCAGCAGCGCTGAATAGTTAGCTATGTGCAACTGGAGCATAGTTGAAGAACAGGCTTTCCGCTGGAAAAGGTCAGGGGAAATGTGGGACCCTTACTGAATGGGGGAGGCAACCTAGTGACAGATGATGTGAAAAATGATTAAGTACTCCATGCTTTTTTTGCCTCGGTCTTCACAGACAAGGTCAGCTCCCAGATTGCTGCACTGGGCAGTACAGTATGGGAAGGAGGTGAGCAGCCCTCAGTGGCAAAAGAACAGGTTAAGGACTATTTAGAAAAGCTGGACATGCACAAGTCCGTGGGGCCAGATGCAATGCATCCGATGGTGCTGAGGGAGTAGGCTGATCTGACTGCAGAGCCATTGGCCATTATCTTTGAAAACTCATGGTGATCAGGGGAAGTCCCGGACGACTGGAAAAAAGCAAATATAGTGCCCATCTTTTAAAAAGGGAAGAAGGAGAATCTGGAGAACTACAGTCCCCAGTCAGCTCAGTCCCTAGAAAAATCATGGAACAGGTCCTCAAGGAATCAATTTTGAAGCACTTGGAGGAGAGGAAGGTGATCAGGAATAGTCAACATGGATTCACCAAGGGCAAGTCATGCCTGACCAACCTGACTGCATTCTATGATGAGATAACTGGCTCTGTAGATATGGGGAAAGGAGTGGATGTGATATACCTTGACTTTAGCAAAGCTTTTGATACGGTCTCCCACAGTATTCTTCCCAGCAAATTAAAGAAGTATGGATTGGATGAATGGACTATAAGGTGGATAGGAAGCTGGCTAGATCATCGGGCTCAATGAATAGTGATCAACGGCTTGATGTCTAATTGGCAACCAGTATCAAGCGGAGTGCCCCAGGGGTTGGTCCTGGGGCCAGTTTTGTTCAACATCTTCATTAATGACCTGGATGATGGGATGGATTTCACCCTCAGCAAGTTTGAGCATGACACTAAGCTGTGGGGAGAGGTAGATACGCTGGAGGGCAGGGATAGAGTCCAGAGTGACCTAGACAAATTGGAAGATTCAACTAAAATAAATCTGATGAGGTTCAACAAGGGGAAGTGCAGAATCCTGCACTTAGGACGGAAGAATCCCATGCACTGCTACAGATTAGGAACCAAGTGGCTAGGCAGAAGTTCTGCAGAAAAGGACCTAGGGGTTACAGTGGACGAAAAGCTGGATATGAGTCAACAGTGTGCCTTTGTTGTCAAGAAGACTAATTACATATTGCGCTGCATTAGTAGGAGCATTGCCAGCAGATTGAGGGAAGTGATTATTCCTCTCTATTCAGCAATGGTGAGGCCACATCTGGAGTACTGCATCCAGTTTTGGGCCCCCCACTACAGAAAGGATGTGGAAAAATTGGAGAGAGTCAAGCAGAGAGCAACAAAAATGATTAGGGGGATGAACACATGATTTATGAGAAGAGGTGAGGGAACTGGGCTTATTTAGTCTGCAGAAAAGAAGAGTGAGGGGAATTTGATAGTAGCTTTCAGCTACCTGAAGCAGGGTTCCAAAGAGGATGGAGCTAGGCTGTTCTCAGTGGTGACAGATGACAGAACAAGGAGTAATAATATCAGGTTGCAGTGGGGGAGGTCTAGGTTGCATATTAGGAAAAACTGTTTCACTCAGAGGGTGGTGAAGCACTGGAGGTGGTGGAATCTCTATCCTTATTAAGGCCCGGCTTGACAAAGCCCTGGCTGGGAAGATTTAGTTGGGGTTGGTCCTGCTTTGAGCAAGGGGTTGGACTACATGACCTCCTGGGGTCTCTTCCAATCCTAGTCTTCTATGATTCTATGAAATGATAGAATAGCTCACTACAGCTAAACAAACACTATCAGGAATAACTAAAAACAATTGATGTATCTGAGGTAAGAGACGGTGCTGCTGTAGCTCCGACTCAAGCCAAAGTGGTAGAGAAGGAACTGCGGGATAGTTGGCTGTGCATGTTAGGTAACCACTTGGAGCGGTGCGAGATGGCTGCCGTGCATGCACGGCTGACTGAGTACTGATACTACAACTCCCCATTTACAAGCGCAGGGCACCAAGACACCTAAAGTGGAGCATCCACAGAAACACTCCTTGAAGAACAGCTAACAGAGAAACACATCAGGGAAAGAAAACCTAACCTTGAGATACACTTCAAAGTCTTGCTGGATTATATTTGGGGAACAAAGAAGACACCCTGTCATCCTGCACCTAGAAAGTAAATGGGCAGTGAGTTTACATTCATGAAAACAGGATCATAACCAGCCTTGGCTGAAGATGCTTTGGGTGAGACAAGTTAATGTTCTGTCTAATTAAGTTTAATAGTTTAATGATTTTGTTGTGTGTATATAGAAACCTTTTGTTATCCTCACTTACTATTTTCTTGAATCTTTGATAATAAATTTATTTTCACTATAAATAAATCTCAATGCTGTGGTATTAATCAAAGTCCTGATCCTGAGTTGAATCATACAAGCTGGTGTGTACACTGTTCCCTTGGGACCAGTAGACCTGGTATTTCTGTGAATATTGAGTGGATAAGGAGCTGGACACTACAGGGGAATACTTCAAAGGAGATTGGGTCCCAGAATTCACTTATTGTTAACCTGCAAGGACCATTCAAACAGTAAGGCCCACAAGTGCAAGACAGGAAGAAGAGAAGGCCACTTCTGCCAGACAGGATATAAGCTGCTACCCATTCAGAGGAAAAGGTCACATTAAGTGGGAATGCCCGTATACGGAATAAGGAGTGGGGGAATATTGTAGCTGGAGTGGGATTATTGGAAGCTCTCAGAAGAGAGTAAAAACAAGCTCTCTAACAGTGGTCTGAAGATGAGATGGGGGTTAATGATTCAGTGGCCCAGTGCTTGCTTGTGTGAAGCACACCGGTTTAACCAGTGGTTTTGGGTGAGTGGGTGGATGGGGGAGAGGACACTCTAGGCATACAGGGCATACATGGGGAGGGAACCTTATCCAGTGACAACAGTCTCATTGGGAGTACATTGGGGGTTCCAATGGAAAAGGATTGGGATAATGCAAAGTTCACCCCATCCTATGGTCTTAGGGACCTATTGAAACCCATTCCCTCTAAGTAGATGAAGAGAAGCCTGGTGGAAGGAACCTCAATAGAGGGTAGAAAACACAGAGCTAGGGTCATGCATAGCACCCAGAGTCCACAAGGAGGGATACAAGTAAATCCTAGACAGGAAACAACAAGCCAGAAAAAGTGAGGCTCAAGGAGGAAATGCTGGGGCAGAGGAAAAACGGGATAGAGAGAACCTAGACAAATTCTAACAGACCAGGAGAGTGGAACCCAGGTGTAAAATACTGGGGTAGAGATGAAGCTGGAGAAGGGAGTGAAGGAGCAAAGGGTATTTGTACAAGGACAATCCAAATACAGTCAAAGGAGAACCTGCCATACCGCCGTTACGTGGCCCAGAGGACAGAGCAACCTAAGAGGGATCCAAGACCCTCAGACTGCAAGATACTAGTTGGGAAAGAATCCCAGTGGGCTCTAAAAAGGACAGGATAGATTCAGGGCAAAAATCTGTAGTTGTCTGAGGTGTGAGCCACAATGGAGTTGTGGGATAGGCCCTTCACCTAAGAAATGCTTCTCCTGTGGATGGAGAATGGGAAACCCTCACAGATGGAAAGTCAAATTAAGGTCCAGTTTTATCTATAACCTTCAAAAACACACATCATTGGTTATCATTTGACTTTGAGCAAATCCCTGCTGGAAGGACAATGATTAACGCAGGTGCCCCTCCAATTACCTTTTCAAAAAAAATTTCTGAAGAGCTCTAGCATGATCAGAATGTGCACAGTCTGAACCTATTTGGATTAAATTGTATCTGAAGGAAATTTTCTTCGTATAGCTCTCACTGACAGCATTCTAGTGGCTGCAGTGGTTTCTATTTTAAATTGCATACAAGTTAATATAATCCTAGGTATAACATCTGTCTCATAAGCTGTAGTTCTGTTGGTGACTACAACAAACACTCCATATTTAGTTAGAAAAAACATTTAATATATTTTATCAAGAGGAAGACTTTTGCTCGGCAAAATAAAAAGTCAATGCTGAGTGTGTAATAGGAGTGCCTGGAGAGTTATTTAGTGTGGCAAAATTCCAGCATGATTTATTATAGAAAACTCTAAGTCAGATATTTATTTGATATTAGATCCTAGGGATGAGAGAGAAAAAGGGAGGAAAATATTCGTCTTCATTTACAAGGGAACCCTATGAGATGCAACTGGTACTACAATATTCCTCAGAATCAACAGTTTGCCTATCTTTTATAGGCTTAAAACAATGCACAGCTGATCACGAATTAAGTCTCAACTCAGCCTCTAATTTGTGGAAGCAATTCTGTGTCTGCAAATGACTGCACTCACAATGTATTATAAATGCAAATAGTATCATTCAAACATCAAGGTATCTGTTTTGCAGCAATAAAGCAGTTAGTTAAATGCCTAAAAGTTGACAAACTGTGCTCACAACTGTGGGAGAAAAGTTGCACCTGTGAACTTAAAAGCCACAAATATTCCTATATCAATTAATAACATGAATGTAACCTCTATGGGGTTTAGAGAGCATGGCTCCTTTAAATCTTTTTTTCCATGGGGGAGGGAGAGCGTGAGGAAAAAAGAGAAAGTTACTCACCTTGAAGTAACTGAAGTTCTTCGAGATGTGTGTCCCTGTGGGTGCTCCACTCTAAGTGTCGGTGAATCCCGGCGCTGTTGATCAGAGATTTTAGGTAGCAGTGCCTGGTCGGGACACAGGCGCTCAGATGGTATCTCCCGTCTCGTTGGAATGTTCCTGAGCACCTACGTCCCGCACCCCTCTCAGTTCCTTCTCTACCGTGGAGCAATTTTACTTGTACTCCAAAGTAGAGGAGAGGAGGGTGGGGAGTGAAGTACCCACAGGGACACACATCTCGAAGAACTTCAGTTACTGCAAGGTGAGTAACTTTCTCTTCTTCTTTGAGTGCTGTCCCTGTGGGTGCTCCACTCTAGGTGAATGTGTAGCAGTACCCACTATGGTTGGTAGGACTTTGGAGGTGTGGCAGTGAGTACTGTAGATAGTACTGTATGGCCTACGATGGTGTCTGCCATGGTGTCTTGCGTGAGAGCATAGTGTTTTGCAAACGTGCGTTCAGATGACCATGTAGCCACTTTGCAGATGTCAGGAATGGAAACATTGTGTAAGAAGGCAACAGATGTTGACATAGCTTGAGTAGAATAGTTCTAATGCCTTTGGAGGGTTGAAGATTTTGCGTGCGGTAACAGGATCTGATGCAGTCAGAGATCCACTTGGACAGACATTGTTTAGAGACAGCATTACCCTTTGATCTTTTGGTAATGGAAACAAAGAGTCGTGGGGACTTACAAAATGGTTTAGTCTTGTCTAAATAAAAGGCGATTCCTTGCCTGACGTTGAGAGTATGCAGGGTTGCCTTTTGTGAAGTCTTGTGAGGTTTGGGATAGAAAGTAAGTAAGTATATAGGTTGGTTGAGGTGGAAGGTAGATACCGCCTTAGGAAGAAATTTAGGGTCTGGTCTCAAAGTGACTTTGTCTTTGAAGAAGATTGTGTAGGGACGGTCAGCCATCAGGGTGTTCATTTCACCTACTCTCCTTGCCGATGTTATGGCAACTAAGAAAGCCACCTTTATGGACATATGGAGATAAGAGGAAGTAGCCAAGGGCTCTAATGGAGGTTCCATGAGAGTGTGCAGAACGAGGTTAAGATTCCATGCAGCAGCCATTGGGTAAATTTCAGGGTAGAGATTTTGCAAGCCCATGAGAAATCGTTTTATGGTTGGGTGGGTAAAGAGTGAATAACCTTCTAAGAGGTCATGGAAGGTGGTAAGCGCCATCAGGTGCACTTTGATGGAGCTGAGCGAAAGTCCATCTTGTTTTAGTTTCAGGAGGTAGTCTAGAATGTTAGAGAGGGTCACCGTATTGGGCGCTAAGTGATTACGTGAGCACCAGAGGGCGAAACGCTTCCACTTCTGCAGGTAGGTTTTACGAGTGGAGTTTTTCTACTGTGCAGGAGGACATATCAGACTTGCTCAGAACCATGAAGGAACCACGCTGTGAGGTGGAGCTTTTGGAGCTGGGGATGAAGAACCCGTCCATTGTTCTGGAAAAGGAGATCTGGCCTGTTGAGGAGAGCCCGTGGGTGACAGGAGGACATGTGGAGTAGATAGGGATACCATGTCTGTCTCGGCCAAGCCAGGGCAATAAGTATGACCCAGGTTGTGTCGTCTACAATCTTCCAAAGAACTCTGTGTAGCAGAGGGAAGGCGTACAGGAGAGAGTTGTTCCATGGGATGAGGAACGCATCTCCTAGGGATGCAGTTCCGAGTCCCACTCTGGAGCAAAACTGGAGACATTTTCGATTCTGGGTTGTGGCAAAGAGGTCTATTGACAGGGTGCCCCAGAGGCAGAAGAGCTGTTGAAGTATTGTGGGGTGCAGTTCCCATTCATGTTATGTCGAGAAGTGCCTGCTGAGTGCGTCAGCAGTAGTGTTGTGGCAGCCCGGTAGGTAGGAAGTGGTGATCTGTATTTGATGTTGTATACACCAATTCCATAGTTGGATGGCTTCCATGCAAAGGGAATGTGATAGGGCTTCCCCTTAGCATGTATGTACTACATCAACAGACGTAACAGAGTCTGTTAAGACTCGAATAGATTTATTCCTTATGAGAGGAAGAAAGTGAAGGCACGTTCGTCTCACTGATCTGAGCTCTAAGAGATTTATGTGTAGGTGCGTCTCTGATGCGGGACCACTGGCCTTGTGCCCCGTGTCCTAGATGGGCTCTCCAACCGATTAGGGAAGTGTCTGTGGTGAGCATGAGTGGTAGGGATCGTTGCTGGAAGGAAACCTCAGTGCAGAGGTTCTCTGGTCTTGTCCACCAATGTAGGGAAGCTAGAATGTTGGGAGGAGGTGTTAACAGCATCCCTAAGGTGTGTCTGTTGGGTTTGAAATTGGAATTGAGCCAGCCTTTGAAGACATCTCATGTGCAGCCTGGCGTACTGGACCACAAAGGTGGTGGCTGCCATGTGACCAAGGAGCTGTAGGCAGAGTCTTGCCTGTGTCCTTGGATGAATAGAGAGCGTGTGTATGAGCTGCGTGATAGTGAGGAATCTGTGATATGGGAGCGAGGCTCTGGTCTGGATTGAGTCAAGATGAGCTCTGATGAACTCGATCTGTTGTGTAGGTGTCAGGGTGGATTTTTGGATGTTTATTTGGAGGCCTAGGCTGTGAAAGAGGGCGATAGTGAAATGGGTAGTTTGGAGTGTCTTGCCATAGGAGTTGCCTTTGATGAGGGAATCTTCCAGATACAGGAAAAGCATGACCCCATATTTATGGAGGTGAGCCATGACCACAGCTAGAGTTTTGAAAAGATTCTCGGCGCTGTGGAGAGGCCGAAAGGAAGAAATCTGTATTGAAAATGGTCGTGACTGATTGTGAAGTGTAGAAAGCATCTGTGAGCTGGATGAATTGATATATGAAAATAGGCATCTTGTAGGTCGAGTGCTGTAAACCAGTCCCCTTGATTCAGTGCAGGAATTATTGTGTCCAGTGTGACCATTTTGAATTTTTGTATCCTCATGAATTTGTTCAGTCGGCATAAGTCCAATATAGCCCTCCATCCCCCAGTCTTTTTCTGGTTTAGGAAATAATGAGAGTAGAAACCTTTCCCTTGACGTTGCATCGGCACAGGCTCCATTGCGCCTAGCTGTAGGACAGGGATCTCAAACATGTGACCTGCAAAGTTATTTTCTGTGGCCCACGAGCTCCTAACAGCCCCTCCACCGTCCCCCAGTGTTTACCTAGAGTGGCTCTGGCCTGGCGTGCAGCAGGGGCAGGGCAGGCTCTCTGCCTGTCTGCCTGTCTGCCCTGCCCCCGCGCTGCTCCAGGAAGCAAAAGAACATGGGGAAGAGAGGCGCAGGGGGGTGTGTTGATGTTGCTTCAGGCACTGGCCCCAGCAGCTCCCATTGGCCGCGTTTCCCCATTCCCAATGGGAGCTGCTGGGGGAGGTGCCTGAAGCAACAGCAACACATACCCCTGTGCCTCTCTTCCCCCATATCTGCTTCCCAGAGCAGCGTGGAGGCAGGGCGGGCAGACAGGCAGACAGGGAACCCGCCCTGCCCCCAGTGCACACCAGGCCAGAGCCTGCCCCCCAAGCCCCTTCTGCACCCCAACCCACTGTCCTGAGCCCTCTGCTGCACCCTGCACCTTAACCCCCTTCCCTGAGCTGCCCACTGCATCCTGCACCCAACTCCCTGCCCTGAACCCCCTGCTGCACCCCGCACCCGTCTTGCACCCCAGTCCTCTTCCCTGAGCCACCTGCCGCACCCTGACCCCCTGCCCTGAGCCCGTTGTTGCACCCAGCACCCCTCCTGTACCCCAACCCCCCTTCCCTGCACCCGACCCCCTGCCCTGAACCCACTGCCACACCCTACACCCCTCCTGCACCCCAACCCACTGCCCTCAGCCCCCTGCCGCACCCCTTCTGCACCTCAACCCCATGCCCTGACCCCCTGCCAAACCCCTCATCCCTCCTGCACCCACCCCAACCCCCTGCCCTGAGCCCTGCCACACCCCTCATCCCTCCTGCACCCCAACCCACTGCCCTCAGCCCCCTGCCGCACCCCTTCTGCACCCCAACCCCGTGCCCTGATCCCCTGCCACACCCCTCATCCCTCCTGCACCCACCACGACCCCCTACCCTCAGCTCCTGCCACATCCCTCCTGCACCCCCTGGGGGCAGGGAGGGGGCGGAGTTGGGGTGGGGATTTCAGGGAAGGAGTTGGAATGGGGACAGGGAAGGGGTGGGAAGAGGCAGGGCCTCATGGAAGGGGTGAAGTTGGGGGAGGGCCGAGGGTGGCAGAGGTGGAGGTGTCAGTAATGTGGCCCTCGGGCCAATGTACTAGTCCTCATGTGGCCCTCGTGGTCATTTGAGTTTGAGACCCCTGCTGTAGAAGATAAGCCACTTCTGCACAAAGTAGGTGCTCGTGAGAGGGGTCCCTGAAGAGGAACGGGGAAGGGTAGGAGGATAGGATATGAATGGGATAGAGTAACCAGTCTGAGCTATCTTGAGGACCCAGCGGTCCTGTGTAATTCGCTGCCAGGAATGTTGGAAACTCTGGATGCATTGGCCAAATGAGCAAGTAGGCTGTGGAATCAAGGGGTGGTCGCACAGACCCTCGACCAACACTTCAAAATTGTTGTTTATTCCCAGATGGATGGGAAGTAGTTGCTTGAGCCTGATTTTGTCTGCGCTTAGGGGGTCTAGAGCAATTCCTATTTACATTGTATGGTTTGCGTTGAGGCCAATAATATTGTTGCGTACGTGGTCTTTGGTAGGGTTGGTATCATTGTCCCATGGGAAGAGATGGGTGAATGCCCAGGGTGCGCAGTGTTGCTCTAGAATCTTTCATTGTATGAAGTAGTTCATCAGTGTTTTTGGGAAACAGTTTTTTATCAAAGGAGAGGTCCTCCACTTTGTTCTGCAGATATTGAGGGATGCCAGATGCAGAAAGCCATGAAGATCTGTGCATAACCACAGCTGATGCAGTTGTACGGGCTGCTGTGTCCACCAAGTCTAAAGAGCCTTGTAGGGCAGTTCTGGAAATCAATTGGCCCTCGCTCAGAATTGATTTAAAGTCCATTCTCCTGTCCTCTGGTATGCAGGAGGCAAATTCAAAAAGTTTATTGTAGTTATCAAAGTTGTAGCTGGCGAGGAGTGCAGAATAGTTTGCAATCCTGAACTGTAGGGTGGAGGACGTGTAAACCTTGTGACCAACGATGTGAAAGCGTTTAAGATCCTTGTCGTGCAGGGTGGGCCGGTATTGTGGCTGTTTCGTCCTCTGTGTGACTGCATCCATGACGAGAGAGTTCGGTTGCAGGTGAGAAAATAGGAAGTCAGCTCCTTAGCAGGAACACAGTATTTACGTTCGGCCTTTCTGCAGGTTGGTAATAAAGATGCTGGAGTTTGCCAGAGAGCGTCAGCTGGTTCCTGGAGTGCCTCATTTATGGGGAGCATGATCTTTGAGGGTGCAGAGGGTTGAAGGATTCTGAGGAGTTTATGTTGTGTCTCCTGAACCTCTTCTAGAGGGATGTCCTGACTGAGTGACACCCTCTTGAAAAGTTCTTGAAAATGTTTACAGTCGTCCACATTATGTGGGCGGGGGGGAGAGGGTTCTGTCTGGAGCAGATGGAGAGTTAGGGTTCGGTCATTCCGGATATGGTTCATAATTCTCAGAAGGGGGTTCAAGTACACTAGAAGTGGACAGAGCTGGAGATCGAGGCACAGAAGCAGGTAGTGGTTTCCTGGAAGAGGTCTGATGATGAGTGGTAGGAGGATGTGGCCAAGGGTACCACTGAGGCCAAGGCATAGGGTAGGAAAACCCAGGTGCCACCCATGGAGGGGCGAAGTAGGGAAACTGAGGTTGGTGGCTGCGGACTGTAGCCTGAGGTGGAAAAGGCTCCAGTGCGGGAGGAGAGGGAGGTGCGGAGAACTCTGCTTGCTGTTGTAGATCACGTTCACTCTCAGCGAAGCTAGCCAGTTCAGGTGGTGAGAGTGGCTGTTCAAAGAGTAAGCCCTGTATATCTAGGAGTGGAGAGTTAGGCTCAGGTGGCACTGAGAGGTCGATTTGAGTGAAGAAGTGTTGCTCCTGCTCCCTGGGTTGTGCTGAGCCTGGACTGTGCTCTAGTGTGTTAAGAAGCGGAAGTGAAAGTGTGAGCGGTGCCGTGGGTTGGTTGGAGGTGCCCTGCAGGGGTTCCACTGCTGGTGCGGGGGCAGGAGGCAGGCTCGGTGCCAACATTCTACCTGGCACTGGAGCAGAGCGTGCAGTTGGCACTGCAGCTATTTTTAGCCCTGAGGCATGCGGTGCCGTGGAATCTTTCTGTGTCTGGGAGCTTGAATTTCTTCCTCTACAGTCTGTGGGAGCTGTAGCTGAGGCGTGAGCCAGGGCTGAGGTGCCTGCCTTTGGCACTGTCAGCACAGAGGGTAGGGATCTCGCAGGAGACCTCTTACCCTTGTTAAAGTCTCTCCTATGAGACTGCTCTGCTTCTTGCCTCTGCTCAAGAGAGGGTGAAGCAATGCTCCCCACTCATTCAGATCTGGCTGAGGAGGATGTAGGAGCGGGTTTAACTTTCCACGTCTCCGAAAGTGGCTGCAGGGATTTTTCCATAAGAAGCATTTTAAGCTGCAGGTCCCTGTCGCACTGAGCCCTTGACTTGAGGCTCATACAGTGGAGGCACTTTGTGGGGATGTGAGCTTCCCCGAGGCACTTCACACAATGTGAGTGCCCATCCAACCTTGGCATGGAGTCCTGACAGGAAACACACCTTTTGAATCCTGAAGCCCCTGGCATTGTGAATTAGAAATGGCAGGGGAGAGTGTCTCAGTGAGAGACAAGTCTGAAGTGATTTTTTTTTAAAACTAAGTCAGTATGTAACTACACTAAAGGAAGGGAAACAACTAGGATGTAACTAATAACTATTTCTATATTCTTTGTTACTTTGTTCCCACAGAGACCAGGGAAGAGAAGCAGCACTGCCCCCAGTTCCGTCTTCAGCCAGGGACGGTTCAGAAGGAACTGAGGGGGGTGCGGGATGCAGGTGCTCAGGAAGATTCCAATGAGACAGGAAATATCATCTGGGCACCTGCGTCCTGACCAGGCACTGCTACCGAAAATCTCCGATCAACGGCACCGGGACGCACCGACACCTAGAGTGGAGCACCCACAGGGACAGCACTCGAAGAAGAAGGAGGGAAACACTGGGGGTGGCTCTGGAGCTTGAGGGAGAGAGAGGCAGCAGCTCACAGACCCTTGCAAAGGAAACAGAGAGAACCTGCCTGAAGCCTGGGAAGGATAGGGCAGCCGATTGGGGACACCCCAGGACAGGAGCCAGGAGAAGCACTGTGCTAGGGAGGAATCGCCTGAGAAGGACAGGCTGGAACTGGACTCAGTTTCACGGCTGCCCAGAGCTGCATAGGGCTGTGAGTACTGGGGCTTGTGACTATGCATTGGGAACAAGAAGGGAGGCTGCTAGATAGTTAAGTGGGGAGGTGGTCGCTCTGTGTGGCTCTGCAGAGAGCGGCAGAAGAGGGCACCAAAGTGGTTTGTTGGGGGAAAGTTCACTGGCGCTGAAGATGACCAGGAGCACTCAAGACTCACCATAGGACTGGAACTTTGCTCAGGACTCCTGAACTCTGTGTGCAGACACGTTGCTCGGTGTCTGCCTTCCAGACTGTGCTCTCACTGAGCCCGTGGGGCCTTGGATTGGATGCAGGCCTGTTTTACTGCTCCCCCTATATTTCCCCTTGTTGTATTTCTCCTCTCATCCCTCTGTAAATAAATCTCTCCCTTTCTTACATCTATTGTACTTTTCCTGTGGGTGTGTGTATTCACTCGGGGGGGGGGGAGTGGAACAGGTGCCCGTGGGGCAGAAGGGATATTTCCTGCTGCATTCCTGACGTGCTTTTTCTTGCCCAGAGCCGCCTGCAGAGCAGACTCCACCTTGGCCATGAGGGCGCTAAAGTTACACGAAAAAAGACTGAAATGAATTACTCAAATAGCCAAATTTGACTCTGAAGCAACATTTCTACGCCACACTTATTCCTTGTAGTACAATCAAATGACCTACCTCAGAGAAATGTGGTATCATCTGTCTAATAAACAGACTCCACACTCAAGCTAAGCTACAAGCACTGGATCTCATGAATTTCTATGACCAAAATATTCAAATTAACTAGAGTAATTCTTTTGGAATTTCCACCACATCAGGGATAACGAACATCACTAATGCCACTGCCAGTAGTTCTTTAAAGGGCTGGATGAATGCTGCTTTTTACTTTACTTTACCCATACTGCTGTAAGGGTTTGGCATGGTTGATAGCTACACTCTCATAGATTCTGCTGAAGTGTAACATTAAAGAATACTGTCGCTAACTTGTAAAATAATTGTGGAACTTTACATCTGTGGAAGCAGTATTAAAAGCAGGGCAAATGTTTTAGTCAATTTAAGAATAGAATGAAAGGTAGCCCTAACTCTAACCACGCAAGAGTTTTAAGAGATGCTGCTTCTCGCCTTGCTTTTCTCACCTTGCTTCTTGCTTTTAATTGATAAGGATGGAATGCTGATTTAAGCAGAAACCTTGAGATAAGGTAGTGTTTGAAGGGCATTTGTATAAACAAAGGATAACCATTAGCTGTTGATGTATGTAACAGAAATGTGTAAATACTTGTCTTATACTGCTTGTAGGGGGAAGGTCTGCCTAAGGTCGGGGGAGCTCCCTGTCCGACCACAGTCTTCCCTTGCAATTGCTCGTAATAAACTGTCTCTGGCTTGTTGCTAACAAACTCAGAGTGAGGATTTGTTTTCTTCCGCACATTTTTCTTATGATGTAATTTTTTATTGGAAATTCCTTACTTACTCTAAAATTTCTTAATTTGCATATTTTGCTCAACTGGTAAGTTTGAAAAAAAAATGGTTACTCGCCTTGTAACTATTGTTCTTCGAGATGTGTTGTTCGTGTCCATTCTGATCAGGTGTGTGCATCCATACGTGCATGGTAGCCGGAAGTTTTTTCCCATAGCAGCATCTGTTGGGTTGGTCTGGGCACCCCCTAGAGTTGCACCTTCATGACGCTCAATATAGAGCTCTGCCAACCCACCACCCCCTTAGTTCCTTCTTGCCTGCTACCTCAACAGAGGGGAAGGAGGGTGGGTATTGGAATGGACATGAACAACACATCTCGAAGAACAGCAGTTACGAGAAGGTGAGTAACCATTTTTTCTTCTTCGAGTGCTTGTTCATGTCAGTTCCAATCAGGTGACTCACAAGCCCAAGTTCAGGAGGTGGGGTCAGAGTTGTCCACTGATTGGAGCACGGCTCGTCCGAAGGATGCATCATCTCTGGCCTGCTGGCTAATCACACAGTGGTTGGTGAAATTATGTATGGTGGACCACATCGCCTTCCTGCAGATTTCCTGAGTGGGAACCTGAGCCAGGAACACTATTGATGAAGCCTGTACCCTGGTGGAGTGTGCAGTGATTGGAGCTGCAGGAACACCTGCCAGGTTGTAGCACTCATGAATACAGGATGCTATTCATGACAAGATGAGTTGTGATGACACAGGCTGACTTTTCATTCTGTCCACCACTGCCATGGATAACTGGACCAATTTTCTGAACGATTTTGTTCTCTTGATTGTGGCAAAGTACCTGCTCCTCCTCAGCAGGCTCAGTCCTTTTTAGACTTGGAGACACAGGCTTGGGCAAAGCAAAATCCTTCCAGGTCGCACAGGGTCTGGTTGATCCATCTCTTAGTCAGTCCCTTGTGCTGGGTTACTCCCCTTGCTGAAAGGGTTCAGAGCCTTGCTGCACCTAGCTTGCTGGTAGCTTCTCTGCTTCTCTCACTCTACCCCCTGCTTCGATGACAGGGAGAGTTTAAAAAGGTCTCCAACAGTTGGGGCCAGCTGAACCTAATTAGTTCCCTGGTAACTCCTTTTCCAGCTGAACCTTATTTCCCCGTGGCTATATCTCCTCAGTGGATAGGGAGGCCATGGGAAGTAGCCCAGAGGGTTGTAGCTGTTGTGCAACTGTACCAGGAGGCACTCTGGACAGCTGCAGTCCACAGGTCCCTGGGATAGAACTCAGAGTACAGGGTGGGCCTGGGTTCCCCCCAAACCTCCCAACTCCTGATCAAACACAGGAGGAATTGACCTGGACTGTGGCTTCTACCAGAGGGGAAGGTCTCTGGGGTGTTTCCCAACCCACATGGTGAATCTGTGAGATGAGCAAATCCGCCAATAAGCTCAGAACCCACCAAGGTAGAGGAGGAACTTTGTCACACTATACTGATATAGGCATGTAGTGTAGACTAGACCTAACTCAAAGTGTCACTGCTAAACACAAGATTTGAACAGTTTGTTTTTCATAAGTAGTTGTTACATATTTCAAGGGGCCATTCAAGGTGAAGTGGACTGCTAACACTCCTCCAGTCTTAGGGAGGAGATTGAGAGGGAAAAAGCAGACTGGGGGAGGAGGGGGGGATTGTTAGTGGATTACAGATTGTTGTAATAAGCCATAAATCCAGTGCCTTTGTCCAGTCCATGATTTTTAGTGTCTATTAAAGTTATGAATTTGTTATCATTTGAAAGTGTTGTGCAGGTTTCCTTTGAGGATGAGAACTGATCATATCTATAGGTCAGATATAGAGTAGTCAACAAGCAGGCCAGATCTGGACTGTCAGATGTTTTCGAATGGACCCTGAAATATTTTTATTTACTTATTGTTATCATTATCATTTTTTAAATTATTTTCTCTGGAGCGTGGACCTTGACTATACCACAACCAAGAAATTTGGGCCTTGACAAAAAATAATTGACTACACCTGGACATAGAATGATCACTTTGTGAAAAGTGTTCACACACAGTTGACAGAGTTGTTGGCAGAGTTGTCTTTTATAATTTTCCTATGTGAGTTTATTCAAGAACGTAGTGATTGTCTGGTTTCACCCACATAGTTGCTATTGGAACATTCAGTGCACCGGGTGAGGTACATCCATGGATTTTGAAAGGTGTGTTGTGGTAGATGTTGATCATTGTAGCACTGGAGATGTGTCTGCAGGTTTTGCATCTGTTGTTCTGGCAGGGTCTGATGCCACTTAAGAGTTGGTGTGTCCTGGTCTGTGGATGGCTTGCTGCAGATGATGAGCTTGTAGAGGGTGTGTATTGTGTGTGTGTGTGTGGGGGGAGGGGGTGTTTGAAAGCCAGGAGAAGGGTTCAGAAAAGATTTCTTTCAATATGGGGTCCCCACTGAATATGGGTTGCAGTAGTTTGATGATACCCTGTATGGATTTCAGTGTGGGGTGGGGTCTAACAACTAGGGGTATGCTTTGTATGGAGAAAACAATACCCATTTTAGAAGTTCTCTTAAACAGTGGGCTACTATTTCTCTAAACCAGCTTTACAGGTCTGTAAATAAGTTTTTTTTAAAGTTGGCTAATCCTTTTTTAAAAATACTATGGGCAAGATCCTGAGATGAGGCTGATCTGGAGGGATGGCAGGTTATGTATATGTTGTTAGTCCACTGCTGACGAAGATGATGACGACAATATTGTTGCAGTTGTCATTTATGGTTATGTATATGACTCCGAAGTCCAAACCCTGATGCACAGAGTCAGCCACACTGTGGGCATGGGAAGTCTGTTTCTATGATGTTTCATGATGCAGCTCTCTGGCATCTTTCACTTGCAGACTGGAGATTATTTTGTTGATCCTGCTCAAAACTGTTACATGCTGATCTTGTCAGAGACTGCCAGTGAGTCCTGTTCTCAGCCATTTGCTCAAGTTCTTTGGAACTGATAATAGTCCACTAGAGACTGCTGTTCATATTATCTTTAAAGAGTTTATACCAGTGGTTCTTAACCTTTACTGCAGCCTTCACCCCTTTGGTTCTCAAAATATGTTCTCGCACAAAATTATCAAAATTTGCATTACAATTACCTTAAAAACTTGAAAACTTAAAAACTTTGTATATTATGGTAATCACTAAAAATGTATAATATTAATAAATACATAGGTTTGATGAAACAAAGTAGTTGTACTTACATGCCTGTGCTTAATTTATGTTTTCAATGATTTACCTTCTAAAAAAATCTGGCATGTCTCGCACCCCCAGAAAGGGCATGCGTGCACCCCAGGTTAAAAACCACTGGTTTACACAGACAACCCTTCTTTTGCCCTGACTCAGTTCCCCATACAAGATCTGTTTTGGGAGACGGTGGTCTTCCATTCTCATGACATGTCTGGTCCACCTAAGTTGTGCTCTCAGAAACATTTCCTCAATGCTGGTTGTGTTTGCTCTCTCAAGGACAAAAGTGACTTAAAACTCATTTTAGCATTCTGCTGATCCTAGTGCAGCCTTTGTGAAGGGCCTGGCCCCACTGTGCCATACTACAACAACCTGAAGACTAATTTACACTGGATATAAATGGCCCCAAGACACTGAAAATACAGCCCAAGACCAGCATGGTGACAAAACAGGATGGTGGTTATAACAGATGAAACCACCTTTTCATATACAGTGAACTGTAAGAACAAAACCATTTATCACCTCTGTATCAACAGATGTATTACTTTATCCGGTATTGGTTTACATGCTTAAGAACAGCCAATGCAGACTATACATAATAAAAAAGATATGAAGATTGACTGAAATCCTCACAGCTAATAATGGTGCCAATTTTTGCTGTACAGATTCGTATGTACAAAGGAACTATATGGCCCTAGCCCTTAAAGTTTACTACTTATATCTTAAAGTATAGCCTTTGTAGCTTGATGTGTGAGAGAGTCACACACAAGGAAAAATTTTTGAGGGAAGAGAAAGAAGCGGTTCTTTTTAGTATTTTTATTAAAGTGTAAAAAATAGGATACTTACATCCTGGAGATGTTGGGGAGATTAGAAAATGCTTCACTTGGAATTGTTCTCAGATGAGTCTCCATAAACCTCCTACAAAAACAAGTGTTTGTCAGCTAATGTCCTTCAATGAGAAGTGAAATGTAACAAAGCCTTGCATAGCTCCAGTCCTACCTACATCTCAACTCTCATTTCTCTACATTTCCAGTCTTCCCATGTTTGCTTTGCATCATGGCTCCCTTTGCATTGTTCTTTGTTCTATTTGATTTGTACTCACTTCCATTCTAAAATAGTACCTTTGTCTTCTCCCACAATATTTCAGGAATCCAGTAACTGACCAAAAAGACCTTGCAGGGACAAAAACATGGAAAGCCTGACAACTGAAATTAAAGTCTGAAAGTTAAAATGTTACTATATTGTGTCATAATCCTATAAAATATGAAACCAAGTCCAGCACCATAATGGTCATAATGCATCTTCTGACAGTCCAGTGCATTACCAATGTCCTCTCTAATCACTGACTCTGCAATGCTATGAGACCTAAATTTGTGATTCCATCACACATCAATAAGCTTGATTTGTGCTAGTAAAGTCAGCAGCTGTGACTCACAGGAGGGAGGGCTAGCTCAGTGATTTGAGCATTGGCCTGCTAAAGCCAGGGTTGTGAGCTCAATCCTTGAGGGGGCCATTTAGGGATCTGGGGCAAAAATCAGTACTTGGTCCTGCTAGTGAAGGCAGGGGGCTGGACTCAATGACCTTTCAAGGTCCCTTCCAGTTCTAGGAGATGAGTATATCTCCAATTATTACTTATCACAGGAAGCAGAGATGTGAAGAAAAGGTGCCATTTGATTCTAGTTACCTTTCTCCAATGGAGAAAGGAAAGCATTTAAGCAGTCTCTGAAAAAACTGAAGTGACAAATGTAGACATCTTTTTGATTAGTACTGTTATACCGAATTGAGCAGTCCATTCCTTGCTCACTACTTGAAAACGTACCCACCAACTCCCAATTCTCATTTATAGGGCCCTACCAAATTCACAATCCATTTTGGTCAATTTCATGGTCGTAGAATTTTAAAAATAGTGAATGTCATGATTTCAGCTATTTAAATCTGAAATTTCACAGTGTTGTAATTGTAGGAGTCCTGACCCAAAAAGTAGTGGTGGTGGGGGTCGCAAGATTGTTGTAGGGATGTGTGCGGTACTGCTACCTTACTTTGGTGCTGCTGCTGGTGGCGGCACTGCCTTCAGAACTTGGTGGCCAGAGAGCAGCAGCTGCTGGCTGGGAGCCCCATTCTGAAGGCAGAGGCACTACCAGCAGCAGTGCAGCAGTAAAGATGGCATGGTATGGTATTGCCACCCTTACTTCTGCACTGCTACCTGCAGAGCTGGGCCCTCAGTCAGCACTCTCCAGCCACCTGGCTCTGATGACAGCAGAGAAGGGTGGCAATACCACGATCCCCCCCTAAAATAACCTTGTGATCCCCTCTGCAACTCTCTTTTGGGTCAGGACTTCCAATTTGAGAAATTCTGGTCTCCTCCATGAAACTAATATAATGTACGGTAAAAGCATACAGAAGTGCTGATTTCATGGTGGAGAGACCAGATTTCATGGTCTGCGATTTTGTTTTTCATGGCTGTGAATTTGGTTGGGCCCTACTCATTCATGTTTTAAGACTACAAAACCAAGTTACTGTGTCAAAGGCACATAAGTTTTTTTGGCAGAGTCAAACCCAGTGCCAAGAGAATGGATTGAATACATGGCGAACTGCACAGGTCCATCATTAAGTAATGACATTTACACAGAAAAGATGTATAATTCCTGCATTTCAGAGAAAAAATGTTTTATCAGAAAAACTTGATAACATCTGGAATAAAAACAAATGTACAAGGATGGAGGACTCAATGGAAAAATCTTTGCCTTCTACACCTCCTAGACAGCTCTCTGTGTACAGGGTTTTTGCTAGTAAGAAAGACTAACTTTTAATTGTCATTTGTGCTAAGTAAAACATGCGGCTCTAATGAGAAAGCAATCTGGGGCTTTGACTCGAGTTCCAGTGGGGACCAGTCGAGGTCACTCAATTACGGTGAACTGCAAAGAATGAGACAGACAATCCCCAAAGCTAGTGGGTACTTCAATACTTATATATACCAAGTCAGTACAAAACAGCTTCTTCTTTATTACCTCTCTGGTTGCCCAGAAACCAACAACATAGTTCCCTCAAAGTAACCCAGCCTCAGGCCTCCATCCAGGTAACCAAGTCAAATATGATGAAGATTTCTGAAAATCTTATTTCATCATATAAAAGAAAAGGTTCTACCAACCCCACAGGATCGGACACATTACATCCCAGGTTCATAAATATTCCAGATCTTACCTAAATACATGCTTGCAGCCAATTATTACTAACTAAACTAAAATTTATTAAAAAAGAGAAGAGAGAGTATAGTTAAAAGATCAATATATATACAGACATGAGTTCAATTCTTGAAGTTCAGATACACAGCAGAGATGGTGAGCTTTGTAGTTGCAAAGAGTTCTTTTAGAACTTAGTCCAAAGGTTATAGTCCAATGTCCAATATCATATTCAGGGTGCTTCCAGCTGAACTGGGACCTCAATCTTGCGACTTAATTTCCCCTGATGAAACTTAAGGAGATCTGAAATAAAAAGGATTGGGACCCAAGAATTGTTTATACAATTCAGGCCTTCTTTGACAGGTTGGAGTCCCTCAGGGAACAATGGGTAATTAGGGTGACTTTGAAGTAGGTCCATCATCGGTACTTAGCTATAAGAATTAACATAAGGCAATTGCCTGTTCATCTACCATTCACAGATGATTTGTTATACATTTCAAAGAGAGATGAATACAGTGATATCCTGTGTTTACAATCCATTTAAATGCTAAGATCTTTTGATCTCTGATTTATCAGAATACAACATAGACAGAGACTGTTGATTATTTTGTTGACTACTACCCATATATATGTAAATACACAAAAACACAAACATTATCTCTCCAGGTGTCTTTAAGGGTTGAATTTGAGTCATTCATTCTGCAGGATGTTTAACTTTTTCTGGTCATGTGTCACCGGGACCACTAATAGTGTCTGTGGCTAACAGCAGTACACTAGGGAAGGGAATATTCTGCCACCTCTTGCAGCAATGAAACCCAAAACGAGAACCAGGGCAAAGTCTTTCTAAAGTATGAAGCAATAATGTAACCTTAAAGGCTTCCTCTGACTCAGTACTGAAGCAAGGCCCTAAGTCCTAGTTATAATGTTTGCTCATTAACTTACTAGCCCTTAATTATCTATTCCAATTGGTACAATTAATATGCTATGCTTTGTGTTATTTTGAAATCAACTTCAATTTAGTTTATGCTATTGTGATTGACTAGTCCATCAGTGACACTGATAGCTAATTAGCTAGTTTAGTAGGGGCCAAGAGTCAAGTATCAAGGGACCAGTCTACTAAGCTCAAAGTGTGCAGAGCTCTGACAATCAGCTGAGTATCGATTTCATCCCCTCCCCATCATTGCCCTTCACTGTTGAGGAGATAAATAAGGCCTTTTCACTCATGAAAACCAGGAAAGCTGCACAATGTGATTATGTCTTCCCAGAATTTCTTAAAAATCTCAAGACCAAGTGATGGAAATGGCTGGCAGCACTGATTTCCAATACCCATTCCTCAGGGCTCGTCCCAAGGAGCTGACACAAGACTATGGTTATTGCCATTGCTAAAATGAGATGCCAACCACTAATCCTTCACTGTACCAGTCCACATTACTCCTCTGCATGTCAAAGAAGCTCATGGAGAGAATATTACTGGACAATGATCCCACACTTTCACAGGCCTTGGGTGGCAGACCAGTCCTCGCCCACAGACAACCTGCCAACCTGAAATATATTCTCACCAGTAACTGCACACCACACCATAGTAACTTTAGCTCAGGAACCAATCCATGCAACAAACCTCAATGCCAACTCTGCCCACATATCTACACCAAGCGACAACCATCATTAAGACCTCATACCAGAATCAGCCACACCGATCGACGGTTCATTTCACCTTCACGCTCCACCAATTAATCTATTTCCCGATCATATGCCAGCAATGCCCCTCTGCATGTACATCGCCAAAACTGGCACGTCTCCTATGGAAATAGGATAAATGACACAATAATCAGATATATGAGAAATGGCAATATACAAAAACTGTAGGGAGAACATTCAACCTCCCTGCTCACACTCTAGCAGCACCTAAGGTGGTCCATCCTGCAGCAAACAACTCAGGACCTCAAGACTTTCCAGAGAGGATCGCTGAGCTTCAAGTTCAATACTGCAAATTTGACACACGTCAGCTCAGGATTATAACAATAGATGTGATGGCTTGCTCAACACAAACACCAGTTTCCTCCTCCTCTTGTTTTGTCAACCTGCAACTGCCCAGAACAAGTGCCTCTCTCTCACTGACTGATAATCTCTTCGTATCTCTAGCTTGCTTGCATATATTATATTCGTGCCCCTTGTAATTTCCACTAACATGCACCGTATGAGTGGGTATTCACCCACGAGAAGCTCATGCTCCAAAACGTTCTGTTTAGTCCTATAAGGTTTGCCGACAGGAATTCTTTGCTTTTACATTATGGAAAAAGCTCAAGTTAGTTGTAATGACTCCACTATCCCCGTCCTGTTTCAGCCCAGAGTTTAATTTGTGTATAACAGTATGTGTTGAACCCCTATGCTTCTTAACATCTGTCCCCACCTTTTTATTTTGCATGTACCCTGGTTACTACTTTCTCCAATCCTGAGGAAGGCTCTGTAAGCCTGGAAAGTTGTTTCTGTCTTCACCATAAGAGAAGTTGGTCCAAATAAAATATCATTACCATCACCTTACCTTGTCTTAAACAACTGACATTGTATCACATCCACCATCCTCTGGAGAAAGTAGTACTTATTCCTGACTTTTTTTGAAAGGGCGAATGGATAAACAAAGAGAGTGCTTACCTCTGTTCTGTCCCTCACTTCACCCACATAATATGAAAGGCACTAGAAATCTTTTAACTTCTATGTAGTGCTTGTGGTTTAAAATAAAGTTGGAAGTAGTTATACAGTCATGTGCATGTTATGAGAATTCAATATTTTACTGATTAGGATGACAGGCCAGAAAGAGTTAATTTAACCACAGACCTGACTGTGACACCATGTCCGAAGCTATTAGAGACTTTGTTAGGAAAATATGTAAATGTAATAGATCTTTTTGATAATAACAAGTCTGCATTGTTCAGAGTAGAAGGGGAGAATGTTTGCTCATGGTTTGTGTGATTAAGCAAATAAGTCTCGTCTTATTGCTATGCTTAATTCATAAGATAAAAAAGGAATATTACATTTAGGAATGTCACTGAGTGAATTTTTGTCAATCTGATGTCTCTTTGAAGTTGTGGTAACCTGTATTGAAACTGTTAAATGGGAATAAGGCAAACCGATGGCACAAGGTGCACAAGGTGCACACACTGCCGCAGGTCTAAGCCACCAACTGTGGGGCTCTTGCCATTTAATTAATTTTAAATGAAGCTTCTTAAAAATTTTAAAAATCTTATTTACTTTACATACAACAATAGTTTAATTATATATTATAGATTTATAGAAAGAGACCTTCTAAAAATGTTAAAATGTATTACTGGCATGCAAAACCTTAAATTAGAGTGAATAAATGAAGACTTGGAACACCATTTCTGAAGGGTTACTGACTCGTGGTTTAATGGATAAATTACCCTGTATTAATTGCCAGGCTGTTTGGGAGAAGAAAAGTTAAGCCTATTGTTTTCTCAAGCCAAAAGGCTGCTGGAAATGTACAAGAACTCTGGGACATGAGCCTACTTCATCTTAGATCTGCTTTGGGTTTCAAGAGGGGGAAACCTTAAGCCATAAGGATTGAGATCCCCAGTCACTGACTGGAGCAACCCTGAATAGGGACATTGGACTATAACCTATGGACTATTTCTAAAAGAACTTTTGGTAACTACAAGCTCATCTCTGCTATGTACCTGAACCTCAAGAATTGAATTCAAGTCTGTATGTATATCGATCTTTTAACCAACACTCTCCCTCTTTTCTTTTTTAATAAATTTTAGCTTAGTTAATAAGAATCGGCTAATAGTGTGTATTTTGGATAAGATCTAAGTTATAATTGGACCTGGGTATGTGGCTGATCCTTTGGGATTGGAAGAACCTTTTCAGTAATCATCATCATATCTGACGTGTGTGTCTGGATGGAGGCCTGAGGCTGGGTACTTTAAGGGAACTGCATTGTTTGAACTTCTAAGCAACCAGTGAGGTACTATAGAAGCTGTTCTGTGCTGGCTCGGTAAATCTAAGTACTGGAACAACCACCAGCTTCTGGGGTTTGTCTGCCCCGTTTTGTTTGCAGTTCACCCTAACTGAGTGACCTCAGCTGGCTCCCATGGGCAACACTGTCACACAGCCTCAAGCCTTGGGAGCGGGACTGGCTTGAAGAAGGCAGAACAGAGCTATTAGCCAAATTAATCCTCCCTGTACCGGTTAGAAAGTCTAAGGGCTTGTCTATGCATACAGCCCTGAAGTGGCACAACTCCACTGGTGCAGCTGCACTACTTTAGTGCTTTAAGTTTACGGAACACAAGGGAAAGCTTCTGCCTTTGGCATAGTTAATCCACCTCTGCGAGATGCAATAGCTATGTCAATGGGAGAAGCTCTCCCATCAACATAGCATTGTATACACCAGGGGTTATGTCAGTATAACTGTGTCAGTGAGGGTGATGTCATACCGCTGAATGAACATAGTTGTACCGCTGTAAGTTTGTAGTGTAGACGTGGCATAAGGGAGCCATCGTCTCTCTAACTCCTCAGGGCATTCATTGTGTCTTTGTTGTTCCAGTCCCCATGCATTTAATAATTCCTTTATACCTACATGTTTCACAAATAAACCACCCAGCTCTTAACAACTGTGTCCAAAATCCTCATATTAATGGCCACTAACCCAGACTATCTCCACTCAGACAGCATGATTTCTCAGAAAGAAAGAAAATACTACAGGGAAATGATTTTTCACTTAATCAAAAAAATTTACTATGGTCATTTAACAAAAGCTTTTCTACATTAGGAAGAGAATAATACACACAGAAAGCAAGTCTAGTAATGAATGAACATAGTTTTACTGCTGTAAGTTTGTAGTGTAGATCTGGCATAAGGGAGCCATCGTCTCTCTAACTCATGACCTATGAGTTACAGGTGAAAGACGGTGATAGTGCCCCCTTTGCTTTTATATAATATATGAAATAAAGTTTGAAAGGAGTTTGAGGGGTTTGTTTCTTCTTTCTGTTCTTCTGCTTTGGTATTTACATTAGAAATTCAGGTCTTATCTGCACTTTTTTTCTTGAAAGATTTTACTGACAACTGATCTAGTAGAATGACATCTGTCACCATCTCTTGGTAGTGGTCTTTCTAGGAGTCTTAGCTTGTCCTGACTGACCTCTTTAGCCTGTTCTCCATTCGGTCAGTTTTTAAGACCCTCATCTCAAATTAAGTCTGTCAGCTCTTCAATTTTAAGGCTTGCAGTCTCCTTCAGTCTTCTGACTGTTTTTTTGTTTTGGAGGCAGTCTGACACAGGCTATCACCCCTTGCTATCTTAGGCCTTTCTGCCTCCTTTTCCTTCTCTGTGCTTTCCCCTTTACAGAGAGAGGTCTTGTCTTCTCTAATGGTTGCAGCTGTGAGTGCCTGACTCCATGACTGGCAATTCTGACAGCCGCATGGGGATGCGATCAAGATGTTTGCTTATAAACAGGACAGACTCTCCTCTCCCCTCTGTCTATGCTCAGCATGGGGTTTGTAGACCCTATTGCATCACATTTACCAAAGAAGTGAAACCTGAGTAATTGATAAATGAAGGTTACTCACCTGTAACTGGAGTTCTGGATTTGTATATTCAAACTCATGGACTGTGTCAGCTGGATGCAGCTAAGATGGTGGAACTCTAACAGTGCCTGTTGCAAATCTCAGCCACCCTCCTTTCCCTCCCCTCAGTGTTCACAAATGTTCTGAGGGTGAAGCTAAAAATAAAGAGGGTATGGCACTCTGGCCACTTCAATTCCTTCCTCTGCTTCTTGAGGTCCCATCCACTAGAACTACAGCTGGCTAGAAATATTCTAGCAAAACTCTATGTCAGGGATCCCGCAGTACCCTGAATCTTCACCTTGAGCTGGGTCTCTGGGGAAGTCTGACTTTCTGATGTCAAATCTGTCTCCTGAATCCACTCTACAAACATAGTACTTATCTTTAAAAATGAGGACCCAGAGATCTATAGACTAGTCAGCCTAACTTCGATACCTGGAAAGATACTGGAGAAAATTATTAAATAATTTCTAAGCACCTACAGGATAACAGGGGTTATAAATAATAGTTAACATGGATTTGTGAAAAACAAATTATGGCAAGCCAATCTAATCTTTTTCTTTTATGAGGTAACTAGTCTAATGAATAGAAGTGAGCTGTAGACATGATATATCTTGATTTTAGTAAGTGTTTTGACACCATTCCACGTGACATTCCCTTAAGCAAACTAGGGAAATGTGGTCTACATGAAGTTACAGTAAAGTGGGGTGCATAAATGGTTGAAAGAGCATACTTAGAATCATTCTCAATGGTTTGCTGTCAAACTAGGAGGCCATATTGAGTTAGATCCCACAGGGGTCAGTCTTTGGTGCAGTATTAGTCAAGCTTTTAATTAATTATTTGGATAATGAAATGGAGAGTATAATTATAAAATTTGCAGATGACTCTAAGATGGGATGTGTGGCAAGCAATTTGGAGGACAGGATTAGAATTCAAAACAACCTTGACAAATTGGAAAACTGATCTAAAATCAACAAGATTAAATTCTATAAGGACAAGTGTTAAGTTTAGGCTTTAGAATGTGTGTTCTGAAGTTTTATATTTAACTGTTTGGTTTTTATTTGAATCTCTACTCTCAAATACATTTCCTTTTGTTTTATAATTGAATTCATGTGTTGTGAGTGATATAGGAAGCGAGAGCTAAGATAAAATTTGTAAATTGTGTTACACTGTTCCCTTAGGAAGAGACAGGGCCGGCTCCAGCATTTTTGCAGCCTGAAGCTGTGGGGAAAAAAAAAAAAGCTGCGATCGGCAGCAACTCTACCGCCACCACTTCATTCTTTAGCAGCAATTCGATGGCAGGTCCTTCCTTCAGAGAGGGACTGAGGGACCCGCTGCCGAAGAGCCAGACATGCTGCTCCTTTCCATTGGCCACCCCAAGCCAGGGCTGCCCAGAGGATTCAGGGGGCCTGGGGCAAAGCAGTTTCGGGGGCCCCTTCCATAAAAAAAGTTGCAATACTATAGGAGGCCCCTGTGGGGCCTGGGGCAAATTGCCCCACTTGCCCAGTGTCCTGCCCTGTCCTTAGCGGAGAAACAAGACCTCCTTCTCAGCGCACTGGCGTGTGTTTGTGTCGAAACAGCTGTGGGCCAAAAGGAGGTTTGTGGGGAGGGGGGAGAAACAGCACACATAGGCACAAAGAAATATTTCATTCTATGCATGCAAAGAAGTGGGCTGTAAGCCCATGAAAGTTATGTGAAATTAAATTTGTTAGTCTTCTAAAGTGCCAAAGTACTCCTGTTCTTTTTTGCAGATACAGACTACCCGTTGCTATCTCTGAAACCTGACACAAATGTGGTGGCCAGATCAGAGCAGTAAGAAATAAGGACCCACCCCCTCCCCATCGACCCACCAATCAACCCCTCTTCACGCCCTAGTCCCCTACCTGCCTTGCTGCTGTCCCTCCTAGTTCAGTCCCCCACCCACAACTCACTCCTTTCACTTTCTCCCTCCCTGCCAGAACTCTATGCCTGCCCCTAGACCCCTGGTGGCTCACTGCTTCCCTTTGTCCACCTGCCACTTGCCCACCCGCCTTGCCCGACTTGCCCACTGCAACCCCCACCCCCCCGAGGTATATCGCTCATTCAAAGACCCAGGGGGTCACTATATTATGCACACACGAGCAATCAATCAGTGCCAGTGTAGGTAAATCTCTGATTATGCACTTTTGTATAACTTTTACAATGACTTTGTATTGAACTCTGGTTAATATGTTATAGTGGGCCCCAAGGTAGTTAATAATTAAAGTAAAAGACAAATGTTCATTGCTAGAAGTGGAAATGGGGGGGGGGCGGGGGGGAAAAAAAAAAAAAGATCTTTCCTCCACTTTTAATCAATTGCCCTATTGAATGAATGAGGTGTGAAATGAGGAAGGTGTGGAAGGCAGGCACCTTCCGACAGCTGCACACCCTTGGGAGAGGACTGGAGCCAGACCCCAGACCAAGGAGCTTTGCCTAGGCTGAGTGGGACGGAGCTGGGTGCTGGGTGCATCTCTGGGCTGGCGGCACGGGGTGGGAACCCCAGTGAGAACAGCAGGCTGGAAGACTAGACTGAATGAACCCACCACCACGAGCCTAAGTCCATCCCAGAGCCCAGACTGAAGCCAGTAATGTGTGGCAGGAGTTGGCTAGAGACAGGAAAGGGGGTTTTGGCAAGGGGCTGGCTGTGGGCACTGGGTGCAGGAGTGCTGCAGGTGGGGGCGACTGGTGTTGGGAGGTCGGGGTTGCAGCAGAGGCATCTGGAACCCCAGTCCTTTAAGGTAGCCCAACCCCTTCTACCCATCCCCGGATCTTTTAATAGCCTCGGGAGCACTGGGAAGCAATGGCCCTACCCCCAGGCCACCTGCTTCCATCCTTAGGCCTATCGCGCAGTCACTGACTAGTGATATCTGTGTTGGCTTGGCACTCCAGGTGGGCATTGTCAGTGGAACCCCATGTCCGAGGAGCTCTCCCGGGGCGATGCTCTGGAACTGCCTCCCACTAAGCCAGCCTCAGGCTACTTGGAGAGCGTACGCTCTCCTTGGAGGCAAGACTTGTTCAGGGCAAAAGCTCACGTCTTCACCTACGAGATCCTCTCTTGCGTCTGGCGATTCAGCACCTCTGCACCCGCGCGTGTGACTTCCCTACTACGACGAGCACACCCAGGCGTGGGCCGCGGAAGCGCACAGGGTTCCTGCGCCCCCACTTTGCACTCCGCCGTCAGATGTGCTCTTAGCCAGTAAAACAGAGGTTTATTCTGACAGACACAGGGTCTAAAAACAGAACTTGTAGATACAGCAGAACCAGGATCCCTCGGCCGGTCCCATTCTGGGGGACAGTGAGCGAGCCAGACCCCTAGGTCGCATTCACTCCTCTTCCTCAGCAAGCTCCAGACTAACCACCCCTCCACCCCTCCTCTCTCGTCAGCTCTTCTCCGGGCCAGGAGGTTCACCTGATCCCTTGTCTCCAACACCTTTCAGAACAGTTGCACCTTGTCAGAAAGAGGGTGCCCAGCCAGCCATCAGTTGACTAGGAGACAAGAGTGCCAGGCATTAGGTCGGTGCACTGGCCCTTTGCTCTGCCAGCACATTATAACACACCCTTAATCCTCACCACCTAGATCTTAGAAACTGCTAGGAACACTGAAGGCACCAACACAGTATTAGAGCAAACATTAAGAACAGTCCCCAGTCATCACAACCCCTTCAAGCCCTCTGCTAAAATTCACCCCTGTTTTGCGACCACTCCCCGCCCCCCGCAAGTGTCCTATTTATTGTTGGCAGGGCAAATGAAGGAGCCATAGTTTAAATGGATAATTTTCAGCCCCTACAGCGGTCTTGCAGCAGGCGAAAACGAGAGTTGATGGAAGGGAACTGGTTTTGGATAGAAGCCCCAGTCCCCTTCCTTCCCAAATCAATTTGAAAGGGAATTAGATCACGCCGTTGCTTCAGTTTCCCCTTCTGCAGGGAGATGGGGGGGAGATAAAAAGTCTCAGTCCTGCCGTTGCCATATTGAGACCAGGGGCTTTTTTCCTGGGGTTTACAATTAACCATGTAATATCCCAACTTTAGTTCTGAAACAGACCCACCCAGGCAGGCACAAACTCACCCGTCAAACAGAACACTTGAAAACCACAATAAAGTGCCACAAGTACTCCTGTTCTTTTTTGCAGATACAGACTAACCCGCTGCTACTCTGAAACCTGGCACAAATAGGGTGGCCAGATCAGAGCAGTAAAATAGGACCCACCCCCTCCCCACTCGACCCACCATCACACCCTCTTCACGCCCTAGTCCTCCACTGACTTGCTGCGTCCCTCCTAGTCAGTCCCCCACCCACAACTCACCTCCTTTCACTTTCTCCCTCCCCTGCCAGAACCTCTATGCCTGCCCCTAGAACCCCTGCTGGCTCACTGCTTGCCTCTTTGTCCACCTGCCACTTGCCCACCCGCTCGCCCCCGACTTGCCGCTGCACCCCCCCCCCCGAGTATATAACCTCATTCAAAGACCCAGGGGTCACTATATTACTGCACACAGCAATCAATCAGTGCAGTTGTAGGTAAATCTCTGCATTATGCACTTTTGTATAACTTTTACATGACTTTGTATTGAACCTGGTAATATGTTATAGTGGGCCCCAAGGTAGTATAATTAAAGTAAAAGAAAAATGTCTCATTGCTAGAAGTGGAATGAGAGATCTTTCCTCCACTTTGTAATCAATTGCCCTATTGAATGAATGAGGTGTGAATGAGGAAGGTGTGGAAGGGGCACCTCCAGACAGCTGCAACCCTTGGAGAGGACTGGAGCCAGACCCCAGACCAAGGAGCTTTGCCTAGGGCTGAGTGGGACGGAGTCTGGGTGCTGGGTGCAGTCCTGGGCTGGCACGGGGTGGGACCCCAGTGAGAACAGCAGGCTGGAAGACTAGACTGAACCCCCACCCAGCAAGCCTAGTCCATCCCAGAGCCCAGGACTGTGGCCAGTAATGTGTGGCAGGAGTTGGCTAGAGACAGGAAAAGGGGTTTGGCAGGGGCTGGCTGTGGGCACTGGTGCAGAGAGTGCTGCCAGGTGGGGGGCGACTGGTGTGGCAGGTCAGGGGGTGCCCAGAGGCATCTGGAACCCCAGTCCTTTAAGTAGCCCAAACCCCCTTCCCCAGGATCTTTAAATAGCCCCGGGACACTGGCCCTACCCCCAGGCACCTGCTTCCACTCCTGGCCTCTCCCAGCACTGCTAGTGATTCTGTGTGGCTGCATCAGGTGGGATTTCAAGTGGACCCCTGTCACGGAGTCCCCGGGCGATGCTCTGGAACTGCTCCCCACTAAGCCAGTCAGGACTTTGGGAGCCTCCTCTCCCTTGGAGCAGACTTGTTCAGGGCAAGAAGCTCACACGTCTTCACCTCCTGGGTCTCTCCTTGGAGCATTCAGCATCCTCTGCCCCTCCGTGTGCTTCCCACAGCGAGCCCACCCAGGCGGGGTCCTGGGGAAGCCACAGGGTCCTGCACCCCCACTTTGCAGTCAGATGTGACTCTTAGCCAGTAAAACAGAGGTTTATTCGATGACAGGAACAGGGTCTAAAACAGAGCTTGTAGATACAGCGAACCGACCCCTCGGCCGGTCCATTCTGGGGGCAGTGAGCGAGCCAGACCCCTAGGTCTGCACTTCACTCCTCTTCCTCAGCAAGCTCCAGACTAACCACCCCTCCAGCCCCTCCTCTCTGCTCAGCTCCTTTCCCGGGCCAGGAGGTCACCTGATCCCTTTGTCTCCAACACCTTCAGACAGTTGGCACCTTTGCAGAAGAGAGGGCCCAGCCAGCCATCAGTTGCTAGGAGACAGAGTGCCAGGCATTTAGGTCGGTGCACTGGCCCTTTGCTCTGCAGCAATCACACACCCTTATCCACCACCTAGATACTTAAGAACTGCCTAGGGACACTGAGGCACCAACACAGTATTCAGAGCAAACATTAAGAACATCCCAGTTCATCACAACCCCTCAACCCTCTGCTAAATTCACCCCTGTTTGCGACCACTCCCCCCCCCCCCGCAAGCTGGTCTATTTTATTGTTGCAGGGCAAATGAAGGAGCCATAGTTTAATGGAAATTTTCAGCCCCTACAGCGGTCTTGCAGCAGGGAAAACAGAGTTGATGGGAAGGGAACTGGTTTGGATAGGAGCCCCAGTCCCCTTCCTTTCCAAAATAATTTGAAAGGAATTAGATCACGCCGTGCCTCAGTTTCCCCTTCTGCAGGGAGATAGGGGGGAGATAAAAGTCTCAGCCTGCCGTTGCCATATTGCAGACCAGGGGCTTTTTTCCTGGGTTACAATTACATGTCATGATCCCAACTTTAGTTCTGAAACAGACCCACCCAGGCAGGCACAAACTCACCCTCAAACAGCAACACCCTGAAAACCACAACACCACCCCAATATTACAAACCTAGGGGGAATCACAGGGTCAAACACTCACGGTTGGAAGTCCCAGCAGCTGTTCAGGTGAGTGAGGTCACTGAGAGATTATTCCATCCTGTCAGTCTCCCACCGGACCAGAAGAAGCTGTCTCCTCCAGGTGAGCAGATACGCGTTTTCCCCCCCTCTCCCCCAGCGGCTGGCTCTGCCTCAGCTCAGCGTCTCTGGTTGCCTAGCTGCTGCTGCTGCTTCCGGGAGACGCAGAGCTGCTTCGGCCAGCGGGGCCCCATCAGGGGAGTATCAGACACAGTCACACAGTCGCAGCCGGGGGCCCCTGCGGGGCCCGGGGCAAACTGCCCCACTTGCCCCCCCCTCTGGGCGGCCCTGCCCCAAGCACCTGCCTGCTGAGCTGGTGCCTGGAGCCGGCCCTGGGAAGAGAGGATCTGGAATTTCTGTGGGTATCAAGTGATCAGCAGCTGGATACCAGAAGAGGATACTTTGAAGGATCTCAGGGGCTGGAGTGCATCTGTCGTCAACCTGCAATATAAAGATTCAGCTGGTGCTTAGAGAAGGGTGCTTGAGTGGCTGACGGGTTAATTGTGTTAGGGAAGTAACAGCCAATTAATACAGGCAAGACTTCATTGTCCTAGAGAGGCCCCCAAACTATGGTTCATCTCCCCTCCACCAGGGGGGCACAGAGGAACATTTAGGAGGTGAGGCTGGGGTCCGGGCCAGCCCCCACAGGGGGTGGGGAGGGAGTGCCACCCAGCTCTGCTCCTGGCCCATCTGCTGGCCCCATGCCCAGAACCCCCCTCCCAGCCCCACGACCGGGGCCCTAGCTGCAAGCCCCACGCCCTGGGCTCTGCACTCAGTGCCCAGACTGCTGGCCCTGCCCCCACCCCCTGCTGTGGACCCAGCCTCGGCCTCTTACCCCTGTCAACATCCCCCTCCTTCTGGAGCCACAGCTCTGCTTCCGGCCCTGGCTCAGGGGTGGGGTAGGGTGGGGGCAGGAAGCATGGATAGTGGTATGGAGGGGAGGGAGATAAAAAGTTTGGGGACCACTGTGCTAGAGGCACATGGTAACAAGGTGATTCACGGCCCTGAGAAGCATCACACCAGTTCTTTAGCTGGCTCAGGAGCACACGGATATGATAAACAGTTGCCTCATAGATTGGCTCTGCATATGGAGGCCATCATCATCAAGGAGTCTCTGCTCTTGGGTTTTGGAACCAAAGATTTCAGATCCTTCTTCTGCACTGATTGTTTCTTTGAGCCTGGATCCACATTAGACATGTTCTGCAGAGACTTTTGTTGCCTCTTTTCCTTGGATGAATCAGGGGCAGAAGACGGTCTATGTGATCCTTCTGGTCCCTTACAAAGGTCAGACATGGGTGGTTTAGATGTCAACACCTGCTGCTACAGCACTGATTGTAGCTTGTTCTGCCTATCTTTGTGAGCCCTTGATATGAAGTTTGAGAGTGTGGCACCTCCAACAGTGTGTGTCCTTCTCCAAGATATGACAAGCATCTCATGTGTTCACTGGACACTGGAAAGACTGAAATGCAGGATGCAGTGCTTGAATCTTAGCTTCTTGATCTTTGAATCTGTCATTCCAGAACCAGAGACCAATATATAAAAACCTATTTACACTAAGACTAAAACTTATCTGAGAGACTAATTCTACCTAAAACCTATTTTAGAATTGTCTAAAAGTTATCTAAAACAAAGCACTGAAGGGTGGACTCCTGTCAAGGCACAGAGTAGTTCCTGAACAATCAGCTAGACACAATAGAACGGAACTGAGGCATACAGAACACCATACCCCCTTTTATAACCTCACACTTGGAACATTTGTAAATGTTGAGGAGAGGGATGGGAGGGGCATGTGAACCCTCCTACAAGCAGTACTAGTTGAAGTTCCACCATATAAGCTACATCTGGATCATAAAAGGGAATATGAAGATGTAACTTAAAGATGAGTGAACATTTTAGACAACTTGTTTGGTTTTTAACACCTGTCAAACAGCTGGAAGGAGAGAAAAAATTTTTAGAGATTAAACAATGCACCTAGTCAGTTAAGGACTCCCTCTCCAGTGTTTGTCGGGTCCTCCAAGGAAATCTTAAAAAGACTCCAATACCCCTAAGGTGAAACACAAGGAAGAATAAATATTCTTTGATAGGAAGACAAGCTTTTTAGGCCTTTTTTTTTTAATCAGAAAAGAAAGGGAAAAAACAGCCAGAACTCTATCCTTTGCAAATCAACTGTAACATTTCATATTTCAAGATATGAGCCACATATATCTGACCAATTGGTACAAGTAGGGGCTAAATGAGCAGCAAAGTGTTCAAACTTAAACTTCTGAAATTTCCTGACTTTAGGAAGCTTGATCTCTCCACCTCAATACTGCATAAATGTTAGTTCCCTGTGAAATCTATGCAGACGGGAGGTAAGTCAATTTACTTACCACATCTGTGCTCCAGAATTCCTCTCTCTGACTGAAGGTATTTGCACAGATCATGAATTCCCATCACTGCAAGAGACTAGGGCTGGATTTTCTATAGGAACTTTTTGAAATACTAAAAGTGCAAGTTATAATAGGATTCATTTTCTTTCACTTCTTAGCAATCCAGCGCCAGCCTTTATGATAAGACAGTTACGCACACACAAATAATAATTTCAAATTTCTTTTTATAGCTAACACTCCAGAGATAGCAGTTATTATGCCCCCTAGCTAAACTAATATCACTAACTAGAGATTTGTTATTTTTCCTTTAAAATTAAGAATATAACACAGGGCCTAAACCCCAAATAAATACATATATATTTACAATGCTCCTTATAAAATCAATACAGGGACTGGGACTGCTGACAACTGGAGAGCTTCTGCTTTCACACAGGCTCACCCTGGGTATTATATTGACAATTAAATAAAACATTTAGTTGTACTACATAACCAGTTGTTTCAGCAGCCAAACTATTGAGCACATATACAACTTCAAATAAGAAAAAAAAAACCTTTACAAAACCTATAGCTGTGAGGCTCACACTGTCTGGTTTAATGATGTAGTACGCCTCCTGAAGACATTTGGTCTCCAGTCTGTGATTGCTCATTTATGGTGTTTTCCCAGGCTCAATTCCACTAATTTCTGTAAAATTACAGGAAACTGTATTGATACCAATCTACACAGCAGTCTGGGTTACCCCTAGCAGCAATATTTCCTCCCTGCAGGGCTGGACTGTATCTGACCAGTGCTCTACCAGCCCGGTTGCAGGGCCATGCCTTGTATCTCAACAATATATATATATTCACACAAGCATACTTGCCCTATTTATTTAATTCTAAGCTTTCATCTTAGAATAACATTGGTAAGGCAGCATCCCTCTAGGCAAGAAGCAAACTTCCACAGCCCCTTAACTATAATCCACTGCTATATAAAAAAAAATACTTATTTTCTTTCTTGGGACTAAGGACTGTAATGATACCTTAACAGACCAATAATGTCCAACTAACATGTAAAATTACAGGAAAATGTATTGAGATCTAGCCCGCAGATTAGTCTCTATTACCCTTGGCTGCTCTCTCTTCCCCTGCAGGCTGGGCTGGATCTGAGCAGTGCTCAAATTGCCTGCCAGTTTTGTATCCCTGACAGAACTCAACACTGATTGGTCTGGAGCTTCCAGCTTCTAAGGCACAGTGTGGGGTACATGTGTGTGTATATGCAAGAATGTAAGCCCTTAATAAAGCCTTCCATACCAGCTTTAAACATCAACTGAGCATGGTTACCAACTTCCTGTGCCCCTTCTAATGTGCTGAAATAGCATCTACTTCTTTTTGGCACTCAAGACTCTACAGTGCCACCTTGTCTGAGAGCAAGTAGAAACAGGAGCTGTAATTACATCAATAAGTGCTTTTGGTCGAACACCATGAAAGAAGAAAAAGATATGGGGGTTATACTTGCATGAGATTATTTTAAATACTGATCACATCATTCTAACAAAGAGTTTGTGGATGTTAATTCAGAGTATGTCTACACTTTTGGTTTTCCATGTATCAAGCTGTGGGTTTTTGCCCCTACCCTGTATCATCTGAAGTCAAAGCACCTAGACATATCCAGGGGCATGTAGAAATTGAGTTAGTGTGCTCATCTGGGTCTGTGAGTAAAACTGCAAGATGGCATATGACCTGCCTCTCTACCCATCCACTTCATGGTGTAGATGTAGCAACGATGCCATCAAGTCTATTTAGTCCTACACTGTCATTCCCACAATTCTCTGTCCTGTATATTCCTACCTTTTAGCATCTTCACTTCCTTCCCATGGTTACCTGCTTTTTATATACCCTTGCTCATCATTTAATCTTTTTCTTTCCACATAAACTCCTTCACTTCAACAACAGCTCAATTGTTCCCCACCATTTGAAAATGTCCAAACCCTACCCTGCTGAAAGATGGCTGGAGAACCACATCAGGGTACTTGTTAACCTCTCGTGTGAGTACACCCAGAATTGCAACTTCAGCAAAAGCTCTAGAAACTTTCATCTCTACTGAAGTATCTCACAGGGCATCCATTAGACAGTGATGCAGAGAAGGGAGCAGATAAAACATCTGAAGTGCCTACACCACAAAGCTAAGGAAGCAGATCTGGTATTGCACCCAGCCCTTGCTCCTGCTATGAGGCACTTGATAGGGTCCTAGGGACCATCCCCAACACATAGTCCACCATATCTCACAATCTTCCTGCAAGCAGCGAGGCTTATTATTAGGCTAAAGGAAGGGAAGGCAGGTGCTGCAGTGGATGGGATCACTGCAGACTTGCAGACATGGAGCCTGAAGCTCTGAATCAGCTCACCCAGCAGGATATGGTAGTAGATATTTTGGGCCCATTTTCCAAGGACCTGTTTAGGGATGGATCCAGGGACCTGCCTGGAAAGAGAGCAGAGCAGGGTTAGAGAACCAAACTGTAGTCTGGTAAGAGTCAACCTTCATGTGTGTTGTTACCACGTGGTTAATATTTTGTTTGTTAGGATGGGATTTCCACATTAGGACCAATAAAATGATTGTTATGGAGGAGGATGTTACATGTCGGTACGAAGTATGCTTATCCTGGGGAGAGGGCAGTTCCCAAGGGATTCCCACAGGGCACCTCTCCCACATCCCGCTGCCACATCATATCCAAGACAGATGCCAAGTGGAAAAAATAAAGTTAGACACTACTAAAATGTAGGCTCAACACTGTCTGTTTCAAACCTTGTTTTCAATTACATTTTTCAAAATTGGTAAAGGCTAACTGGCCTAGCAAGCCCGAGTGCATATTTTTGCAAGTATAGCTTTTTGTAAAATTGGGAAAGTTTATGTAATGCTACTTTAGTAGTCCCTGGTTACCAATTTATTGTCCCATATATTGATGGTTATAAGTCCTGTTCTGGTAAAGTTCTTTGTGACAGTCATGCTTGTTGTGCATTTATTATGCTAATACTATAGGTGTATACTTTGGCTAGCAAATTATTGTCCCATATAGCAGTGATGGTATGTTCATTGAAAATCAATGTTTATCCTGATTTCACTTTTATACTTTGAAAGGCAATGTTTTTATTAATGTTCATGCAACAGGCATTCTTGTGCTGTCTGTCTCTTCCTGGTCTTTCTGGGGACTGATTGTGGGGGGCAGAGGGAAATGGGATGATTCTGCTGCTGGCAAAAATATGCCTCTTAATCCAAAACTTGGTTAACTTTACTCTTGATTTTCTTCTGCTCTTGGAAGGTGACATTTGAAAACTTTTCACGGAGCAGGAATTCAACAATTTTTCAGATTTCATGGTAGAGAAAAATTTCTTACACCCTCCTCTCCCTCGTAGCTCACAACTCACCACTTATGATATCCTGTTCAGTGACCAGTTCCTTATGTATCTCCTTTGCATATGTTTGCAGCATCTGAATGAGCTCTCCCCGACATCTAGTAATGCGCTAGGGGAGAAGACTTCAGTAACTGACTTTGTTTGCATAAATACACCCACTCTGCATAGGTGCTCAGCATTGTGGAGCTCCTTTTCCCACATGATCACTTTTGGCTGGTGTTGGATTGCAAGTCTCTTTGTTCTTGGGTGCAGACGTAATAAAGTGTCATCCTTGTGTGAATAAAGGGCAACAGAATTCTGCTTGGCATGCCCTGATTGAGGGGTTCACACTCTACTGAACTGCACTCATTACAGTAGTAAGGGTAGTAGAGCCAAAGCCCAGTGGAGATGAGAGAGGGTGGGGACAGGTGTCTGTGCCTGGTAGTGAGGGCTCTGCCTAAGGGCCCTAGACATAATTTGATCCTCCCCCTTAAGGACAGAGCTGATTAAGACTCAATTAAGAGTCTTTTGTTGTGGGGATCAGCAGAGCTGAAATCACTGATAACCAGGTCTAAGTGCTAAGCCTTAGATCTGCTAATGGGACAATGTCTGATGAAAGAAACTGCCCAGCCTGCAGTAGCAGTAAGTCTTCCCCACTAACAGCTGAAATCACTGAGAGCTGTGTTAAGTAGGGTGACCAGATGTCATGATTTTATAGGGACAGTCCCGATTTTGGGGTCTCTTTTTTATATAGGCTCCTGTTACCCCCAACCCCCGTCCCAATTTTTCTCACTTGCTGTTTGGTCACCCTAGTGTTAAGTGGCAGGACTTCAAGACATCCTAGAGGCTGCAGTAGAGAAGAACTGAATGACGATAAAGAAGCCAGTAGCCGAGTGAACGATGGCAGAGCAGCAGCTGAGGCATTGCTTGATGCCTTCCCCTCCTTCCTTCACCCCATCTGAACACACTTCTGAACTCTGGGTCATCACTGACAACAAGGACAACAACTGTGAGTGGGGGAGGCAGAAGGAGAGGGGAATGGCGTGTTAAAGGGATGTTTGTTTGTCAGACTTTCACACTACAAGGAGAGAGATTGAGGAAAAGGACACTGCCCAATGTACTCTGGCATGGATGTTTTGCTCAAGGTCACATGTTTTCAAATCATGCCTCTGATATTTTCCCAAATTAATGGTAGGTTTTCTTTTCCATACACAGACTCAGTGCTTGTGAGAGGGGAATTATTGCTTCTTGGAAGCACCCAGGGATGGTATTTAGTTTTCCCAGATTGCTGGGTGGCGGCTCGAGCCAGTTCTGTGTTCTCAGAAGGAACCCCTAGATATTGAACCCAGCCCTTGTTGCTGCTGACTACACCTGGCACAAGGGTTACAACATACATACATAGGCTCTTCCCATTTGCCTAGAAAATTACTGCTTTTATCCATTCTGGTACTTTGTCTTCAAGGGCATTATTGATAAAAGTCCCTGAGACATGATTTCATCGCATCTTCCTTCATCTTCCTATTTTTTTATATAAAACTATTTTACTTATCAGAGAGTGAGAGAATCTCTCTCCCAATGCCAGAAGTGACGATGTATGCCAATGAGAAATAACAAAGGAGTAATATATATTTTAATTTGTAATGACTTGGCTAGTGCTTTTTACGTAGCCTGTTGTAAAACTAGGCAAATATCTAGATGAGTTCATGTACCCCCCGGGAGACCTTGTGACAGATTTCTGTTACCAATTGATCCCTGGTGTAAGGTGATCAGGCTGACACTGCAGGATCATTGGGGGAAGATGACGAAACACACCAAGTGTAAATGGTAAAGCTTTATTAACAAAATAATAAAATATAGCAGGAAGTGCTGGGACCATTTCCATGTCACTTAGGGAAAGAAAGAAAACATTAGAGCTTGAAGCCCTAACCCACTTTCATACTTACACCACACACAACACAAACTGGCCAAGTCACAGTATAACATTAGAAAAAGAGGGCGGGAAGGGTGGACGGGAAGTGCTGTCTTGGGACCAGGTCGTCCAAAAATTTGCTGTGCTCTTCAAATTGCTCCAGCTCTCAGGAGGGTTTTAAATTCTGGGCTCATTTTGGGGTGGTTTTGTCCCTCTGTTTCTGGTGCCTTTTGTACTGGTCCAAACAGGCTTGCTATGGTCTTTTTTCTTTTCCCAAAACATTTCAGCTTCAAGGATGCTTGACTGGTTCCCACTTTTGTTGTCTTTTTTGTATTTTCGGCCTCTGCAGCCCTGACCTTTGTTTTCCTCTCTCCTGGTTTTGCTGTCCTGCAAGTGCAGATTTGTGTAGTTGTTTTTTTACGGCCACTTGGGCAGCTTTCAGGCTCCTGTCTTTTTCGGCTATTAGCCAAGTCTTGTCTGCGAACAGTGTCCTTGGGTGGTGGCCAGCATCTTATCTTTGAACTGAGTTTGTTAGCTATAGCATTGTTATCCATTTTTTGCCCCCCTTTTTTCCCCAGCCTTTTGTAACCTGCAACAAAACCTTCTACTTTCCACTTATACACCTTTGGCCCTCCCCAAAATGCTTTGCAATGCTTGCAACAGTGTTAGCAATATACAGTGCTGAACTACCATTCCAGGGGGGACTCCCTAAAGGGAGGGGGCCATTGGAGGCTGACAACCTCTGTGTACCCCTGGTTGAGAACCACTGGTCTGGGGTAGCTAGCTCCCAGAGGCAATTGCAACCCACTCTGTACTAGTATGGCCTCCTTCAGTCAAGCGCTCTAGTGCTGGAGGGTCAGAGCAAGTTCCTCTCACAGCTCCAGGAATGTCTGTTTCCTCATGCAGAATTTCTGGAGCCACTGCTTGTTATCCAGATCTGCAGGATGATGTGGTCCCATCACACCGTGCTTTTTCTCCTGCATCAGAAATACAGGTCTAGATATGGAAAATGACCAGTAATAGTGGCATTCATTAGTTATGTCCAGTCTGCCGTGAGTGAGCCCACCTCCAAGTCTCATCACTTTTTTCTCAAATTTTTTCTGAAATGCCATCCAGCATCTCATCAAACTTCTGCTCTGCTGCACAAGCCATTCACCTGCCCACAAGAGCAGCTGACAACAGATCCATGACTCATCCCTGGATTGGAATGGACAGGAATGAGCAGCATGCATAGCTTCTCTATGGCCAGCTTTGAAGGGGAAAGCGCCACTTCTCTCCGGCCGCTGGCTGTGCGGCTGCCCCTGCTCCTTCTGAGTCCTCCAGCCCGTGCTCGCTGGACTGCATTCCGAAAAGGACTTTAGAGCTGCAGGCCAGGGCCCTGCAGCCCCTGAATTCTGGCTGGCCCAGCCTGCCGGGGGTTGGGGACAGCTTCCCCGCTCGCTCCCTCCCTCCCAGAAAGTCCTAAGCACTTGGGGGAAGCGCTGGGAGGAAGGGAGGAGGTAGAGAAGAGGAAAAGACGGTTACTCACCTTTGTAACTGTTGTTCTTTGAGATGTGTTGCTCATATCCATTCCAGTTAGGTGTGCGCGCGCCGCGTGCACGTTCATCAGAAGATTTTTACCCTAGCAACACTCGATGGGTCGGCTGGGCGCCCCCTGGAGTGGCGCCACTATGGTGCCGGATATATACCCCTGCCGACCCAGCCACCCTTCAGTTCCTTCTTGCCGGCTACTCTGACAGAGGGGAA